>NW_004524822.1:2728567-2752981 GCF_000260255.1 Octodon degus
AAAAATAATCTGACAGGAAATCCATTTCCTTACAGTGCAGTAGTGAGAAATTACTTTCCTTCCTTCATTTGATGACGTCATTATACTGTCAGTTATCTTTCCAGGAGAAATTCTGTTGGACAGTAAGTCTTTTACTCATGCGTGTTTGTGTCCTTCTTTACCATTGCTCTCACTTCTCCATGTTCTTTAAAAGATTTATCTTCCTCCTGACTCACTGATTCCTCTGTGATGATTCCTTTCCTAGCTTGATCATTTCCTCACTGTTCTGTGATTGTCCTAATAACAACATTTCTGGTGTGATAGTTCTGAAATGAACTGAGACCTTATAAGGTACTTACTCTAGCAAATAAAGAGTCATACTTTATTTTAAAATATGATTTTTTTTTTCTGAGTGACCCTCAACAGCCTTATTATCTTCCCATCTGGTGATTAATAGAAACAATGACTGTCCTCCTGGGTGCTCACTATGTATTGGCCACTGATGCATATGTTATTTCTAGTATTTGTAAGCTTTTTATGAGGTAACCATTATGTTATCCCCATTTCATAAGTAAAGGAATAAAGACTCAGAAGCCAAAGTATGCCACCCTGTTGAGATAAGGCTGGAATCCAGAACTAAAAGTCCAAATTTTATGTCCTTCTCTGGTCATTATATGGCCTTTTAATAAGATGGAAGCACCTTTCTACTATCTCATCTCTACTTTATAAAATTTGAATAACTTGAAAGACATATTTCATAGTTTCTTGGATTGCTCTGCAAAATATGGGGATCATAAAATAATACTGATCAATAAATCTTTGCATCAACGGTGGAAATCCGTGCCTGCGATGTTCACATAAGGGCACTGGCCGTCATGCACATTCTCTGGGAGGCTGAGGCAAAAGGATCACAAATTTGAGCCCAGACTGGGAAATTTAACAACTTAGTAAAACTTGTCTCCCCCAAAAAAAAAAGAAAAAAGAAAAACCTTGCAAAGTAAACAATAGTGCAAAAGCCCTGAGTTCAATGCATGGCACCAAAAGCAGAGCAAAGCAAAGCAGAAAACAGTTTGTTATTGTTAAATGTGACTGTTGAGTGTATGAACTATGACTGGTGTGACTGAAAAAAATGAATTTATTATTAATTTAAGTTTAAGTGACCGTAGCCAAACATAGCTACCATCTTGAAAGTGTGGCCACACATTACACCAACATTTCTATGACTGCTTCCTGTTATGCCATCATGGCTGGCTTGCCTTGAGGTCTTTCCTTCCATTCAGCCATGTTGAAACTATCCCGAAGAAGAGAAGAGAAGTAATTTCAGGCCTTGATTGTAACTCTGGGAAGGAGTACTGATGTTGATCCCTTTCAGATGTTAATGTCTCGAACAACATTGTGGCATCACAGCACATCTTTGCTTTTGTTTACCTTTTTTCACTTAGTGTTAGAAACACCTTTGTCTTTAAATGAAACTCAATTTCAGTGAGGAAAGTAGAGACTTTCCTTGAACACCATTGATTCATGGCTTTTTCTGTATAGCACCACTTCTTGCTCTTGGTTTGTTTTATATTCACATTTAGTATTTAAGGTGTAAAGAGGCTGGGGTGAGCCTTTCACACACTAGAGTGCCACCTCTAAGTCATACAACACTTCTGTATATAACTTATGCACCAGAACATCAAAGAAAGAAACTCCTATCATATGTGAGTAAGTTGTCATGTATAAAAACATTTTAAAATTTCTTCACAAATTGATTAACAAGCTGATGCATACAATGAAATCTTTTAGAAAGAAATCAAAACTTTAAAAGTCATATAAAGATAAATGTGAATCCATATGGTACATTTATACACTACTGGAAGTATCACCTATTGTTTGAATTTTGCATTATAAAATAAATCTCTATTTTACCAAAATAATCCTCTATTTCCCTTAAATTACAAGCACCCATGCCTCATAAAAACACATAACTTCCTTTTGGGTAGCATAATTACTGTTTACACATAAAGTAAATCTAAAATTGTTTGAATAAGGCTAAATTCAGGATTATAACAATAAACTAACCAGTCGTTTCAACTAAAGTTTATACTTCTAAATAGTGTAACACAATTTTAGCTGCAAGATACTAAATGCACATTGAAAACTTTGGATTTAGGGGTGTTTGTTATCCACTAATATAAACTGTCTGTGATTTAAAAAAATAATCACTTCCATTGGCACACGAGTCCACTGATTATACAGAGTTTGAAGGACATTGCTCTGCTCTGCCCTCCCCTGGAATTCTTCTCTTAGGGTGTGAACCAAGCAAGAGGAAATGAGTCTTTAATGTGATTTGAAAACAACTGCTTCAGTGCTAGCGCACTTTCAGCTTTCAAAATTTGCATGAATTTTAAGACATAGAGAGCAGAGCATGATGGGAGAAAAAGTGAAAAAATTATTTCAAATATTATATATATATTTTTCATAATAAAATGATTTCTTCCTAAAACTCAAAAAGTTTTGTTGGGAGTATATCATATGTTCCCTTAAAATAAACTGATATAGTAAATATATTTTTACAACCTATGGAAAAATGCAAGCAATCTTCTTCATTGTTTAAGTACCTTCCTACAAGAATTTTTTATTATACAAAAATTTTCAAATAATGCCAATATTCCCATGTAAGACACAAAATTATTTATGTTAAAAGTTACTGTTCATTAAAAAATTTATGCCAGTTGTTTCCATTTTCCACTTTACTGGCCACTTAATTTTCATAATTTTTTAAAAATATTGATTCACCAAGAAGAATCCAGGACCTGACAAGCAGCGCAGTAGGAGGAATTCAGGTCATGGATCCCTCCCTGTGCATCGGTGACACCAGTGGCTGGGGAAATGCTAGCCACACAGTAGGACCCCACCTGAGGCACGCGAGATGAACAGGAAGGACTAGCAGGATTGAGATGTCTGAAGCAACATCAACAATAAGAGCCAACAGGCGGTAAGTTAGGTGAACCAACATTGTACTTGGGGACTGGGACACGCAGGGCAGAAGCAGCCAGCTGGGACAGCTCCTTTCTTTTCTTTTCTTTCTTTCGTTTTTATTTTTTCTTAAATATTTATTTTCATCATTTTTTTTCTTTTATTTTCTCTCTCTAAATGGCTGGGGAGAATCTAATCGCACAAAACTAATCCCATTCCCCAACCCAGAGACCAAGTTCAGGTCACTCCTTGCTTACTCTTTCACTCTTTCTCTTCTCTAATTTCCCAAAGCTTGTGTGTTTATCCTTTGTCTTCCAGTCTTGCTTCAACTTCCTTTTCATGTATCTTGTTTTATACATACTCTTTCTTAAATTTCCCCCACCACAGGGTAAAACCAACGTACTAAAAGGAAACACTAGACACACAAGATCCTAATTTATGATGAGTTCAGTTTATAACTGTAAATTTTGCTCCTATGGCTCAGGCAACAAAAATAATAGTTGCTACCAATTGCTAGTTTCTAAACTGTGCATGATGCCATTGTTATTGCTAATTGTACTACTTAAGCTACAATGTCATATCTGTTTTAATCAGTTGTTCTCCTTTCCATCACAATACTGGGAAGCTCTGAGATCTTAACCTCACCACAGCCCAGCACCAAGGACTAGAGACTGAGCCACATAAACACCAACATTGCACTCTTAATTAATTGAGAAGGTAGGATCTTGGGAGAGACATACACCGAGAACCTCCTATACACAGAAGAAATCCCTGAAGAGCAGACTTTGCCTAGAGAGGCCTTGACATTAGTGATTTAACTACTTACTACAAAAACTTAAGAAGATCAATACAGAAAACAAAATAAATAATTTTTGGAATAGCAAAATACAACCTCAAACCTCTAGCCCATCTAGAGCAAGTCTTGGAGACAATGAAATAGAAGAAAATGGAAAACACATATCTGAGATTTCTGAAATGATAGCAACTGAGGTAAAGGAATAAATCCATGAGGCTATAGAGAAAATCAGATCAGAACTAATCTCCCAGGTAAAAAAACAAAATGTCACGATTCATAAAGAAATTTCTCAGCAAATCTAGAGTAAAGATACACAAAAAATAGGTGATGATAGTAGAAGGGGTGGAAACTGAATTATTAGTATAGGAAAAAAATAGAATACATGAAATGAATTCAAACAGATGTCCAAGAAAATAAAAATTCCATTGAAAGCTTGCCATACCACTTGTACAAAATGGAAGAAAGACTTTTAGACCTTGAAGACAGGATTTTAGCTAGCAAACATGAAAAGAAAGATCTCTTGAGAAGACAATATTAGGAAATAACAATTCAACAACTGTAAGACAGCTAAAAGAAAATAGTATAAGATTTACTGGTGTCAAAAAAAGCAGGAGTCAACACAAATGACATAAAAAAGAACCTATTTGCAGAAAAGCAGAAAATTTCCCCAAAATGGGAAAAGAAACTGAAATACAAATAAATGAGGCATGTAGAACTCCAATTAGCCATAACAAAAATAAATCTACACCCAGACATATAATAATCAAGTTCCCAGAAATTTGGCACAGGAACAGACTATTAAAAACTGTAAGAGAAAAGAGAGATCACCATTTAAAACATTATTTATTTATTTATTTATTTATTTGGTACAGGGTCTTGCTACACAGCTGGGACTTGTAGTGATCCTCCTGTCTCAACCTTCCTAGCTCTGGGGTTACAGGTATGTGTCACCACACCTTGTTTCAGTGGCTGGAACACCATGCCCCGGGGTACTGGGGCCAGCATGGTGTGTGATACCAGGGATTGAGTGTGGGTCCTTGTGCTTGCCAGGCACAAGGTACCCTACAAAACTATCTTTCAAAATTAATGGAGAAGGGCCGGAGAGATGGCTCAGTAGAATAAGTGCTTCCCCAGCAAGCATAAGAGTCTGAGTTCAATCCCCAGTTCTGCAAAAAAAAAAAATGAACAAAAAAAAATTAATGGAGAAATAGGATAATTCCATGAAAAAGAACAACTGAAGAAATTCACAATCACCAAGCCAACCCTACAAACCATACTGAAAGTGTTCTACACAAAGATAAAAATCACCACAATTCCAAGAAAAACAATAGGGAATCCCAAGGCAATTAAACAGGGAACCAACAGTGGAAAGATAAGGTGACAGTGATAAGACAATGCTTTTCAGCTATAACCATCAATGCAAATGGCCTCAACTCACCAATCCAAAGAAAAAGATTGGCAGAATGGAAAAACAAAATCTAGCAATATGCTGTATACAATCAGCACATATAGCTCAAAAAGAAATTCCTAGACTACAAGTCAAAGGATGGAAAGTAATATTCCATGCAAAAGAAACTCAGAAAAAAGAGGGGTAGCTATTATGTTTGCAGACAATCTGAATTTCACAACAGTAATGATCAAAAGAGATAAAGAAGGTCACTACATACTTGTTATGTAAAAACTTAAAGAGGAAGAAATAACAATCATAAATATATATGCACCAAATATGGGACACCCAACTATAGAAGAGAAATATTAATAGACCTGAAAAATCAAATAAACAATAACAAAATTGTTATGGGGTACCATAATACCCCATTGTTACAAAGAGATAGATCAACTAGACAAAGAATTCAGTAAAGGAATAACAGAACTCAGTAAAGCCTATAAACAAATGAACTTAATTGACATTTATAGAGTGTTCCACCCAACAACATCAGAATATACATGCTTTTCAGCTCCACATGGGACATTCCCTAAAATAGACTATATACTAGCCCATAGAACATGCTTAAGTGAATGCAAAGGAACTGAAATTTTCCCATGCGTATTATCTGACTGTAATGCAATGAAACTGGAAATTAATGGCAAAAGCAATTGCCAAAACTCCATAAACATATGGAAATTAAACAACACCTTCCTGAACAATCAGTGAGTTGTAGATGAAATTAAAGAAGAAATTTGTAAAAATCTATAGTTAAGCAAAAATGTAGATACAACATACTGGAACAGATGGGATATAACAAAATCAGTCCTAAGAGAGACATCCACAGTGGTAAATTCTCACATCAGAAAAACAGAATGAGCACAAATAAATAACCTAAAGTTGTGCCTCAAGCTTTTAGAAAAAAAAAGAAGAACAAGTCAAGATCAAAGCCTACACAAGGGGAGAAATTATAAAGATCAGAGCATAAATTAACACAATTGAAACTAAGAAAACAATATGAAGAGTTAATGGATCAAAAAGCTGCTTCTTTGAAAAAATAAATAGACCCATTTGGGCTATGGAAGTCCACTGCCATTATTTCATTTTAAAGAACTATCTTCTACTATAACAACCTGACATTTACAAATACTGTAAGAACTCATAATTAGAAAATAATCACCATAAAATTAGATTAAAGTAATGGCTAGTGTAGCTCTTAGAGACTGTGTAATCCAAATCATTTTATAAGACATTAATAATAGAGCTTTGGATACGTCACACTAATCATAGCTACTATGTGCTAGCCTTTGAACTAAAGGGTTTTCATGGGTTCTTACACCAAATTGCTTTTCAATTTGTGGACTGAGTATGATTACCATTAGCTCATGAATAAATTCAAATTCAGAGTGGGAAAGACAAGGGAAAGAGTAGAAGGAATGAAAGAAGTAAATCAGCAGGCAATGAGCAGAAGAGTAAAATGTCTGTGACAAATGGTGATAGACATGTGTGCCAGGTCCTAGCTCAGTCTATAAATGAAATGAGAGAATAAATAGAAAAATATTTTAAAATGATAAGCTACTGGAGAACACTTTAAAGAATACAAACTTGAGCTTAAATAAAATGTTAAATTTCAGAAGATATGCAACTGTTGATTGTTCATATTAGGAATGACTTGGAAGATAAAATGAACCTCTCAGGGTTTTTGATAGGAGTGTTATACATTGAAAAACCCTTAGGCACTGGGTTATTTATCATCATATAAAATAAGCTTTTAAGATAAGTAAAATTTAGGGGTACTGGATTTAGGTTGTGTTGGAGCCCAGTTTATCAGTTACCGGAAGCTCTAGGCCAGGGTGGAGGAGGCCATGGAGGGGAAGGGCAGAGAAAAGGCTCACCAAATCACTCTGCAGTCACAAAATTCCAATCATAGCTGAGTGTCCGTGAACAACACAGATACTGCTGAAAATAGGTCCCGAGGGCACGTCACCAAGTGAATGCTGTCAGGGGAACTGACATAGCCATGGAGGCATGAGCTGATCCCTCCACATGGTGTCTTGATACAAACCCAAGACTTATGAGGTTTCTGTCACATAGGAGGAGTATGCTCCAAAATAACAATAACAAGTATAGTAAAGTAAATATCTAAGCCGACCTTCCAGAGAGTACTGAGATTTTTTTACTAAATCCAAATGTTTATTCCTCTTTGTTTTGAATTTCTATACTTCTCGTTTTACTTTAAAAGTTAATTTTTTCATTCTTAGATGAGCCAAATGTAGGTTCATACAGCCACCAGTCAAGATACAGAACAGTTCCATCGTCAAAAGATTTCCACATGTTGCCTTTGTATAACTATTCCAATTTCTGTCCACCTCTCTCCTCTATCCCCAAGCCTGCTACCCACCAGCTAGTCCTATATGTTTATAATTTTATCACTTTAGATAATGTTATGAACAGAATTACACATTATGTAAACTTTTCACTCAGATAAGACTCATCTAAGCCATTGCTATAGGAACAGTTCATTCCTCTTCATTGCTGATAGTGTTGTGTGAATGGACGTACCCCCATTTGGCCATTTACTCATTGAAGAATATGTGAATCCTTCAATGTCTAGTAACACTTCTTAAACATTCTTCAAAAAAAACTTTATTTTGGTAGATGTATGGAGTGCTTTGTGTGTTATTTTCATTTTTTTAATGACTAAAGATATTGAGTATTTTTATCTTTTTTTTTAAATGTATTTGGTTGTTGCAGGGTCTCCTTAAGTAGCTCAGACTTGTGGTGATTGTCCTGCTTTCAGCCTCCCCACTGCTGGAATTACAGGCATGGGCCACTATGCCCCAGACTCAGGACAGCTCAGCCCACCAGGGGGTGGGGCTGGTGTGGCATGTGGTGCTGGGGATCAAACCATGATCCCTGCATTTGCCTAAGCTTGCCTAAGCAGGCACGTTCACTGAGCTATCTCACTGGCCTAATGCTGAATGTTTTTAAGGTGCTCATTTGCCACCTTCAGTTCTCTTTGTTGGAAAAAATCTCTGTGTTTTTATTACCTAATTTCAAACTGAATTCTTTTCAACTATCAAGCTAGAAAATGTTAGTAGATATTTTAGAGTTTGAACCTTTGTCAAATAGGTGGTTTGCAAATATTTATTCTGTTCTACAATTTGTAAAACATTCAAATTCAGCAATTCAGTTTTCACATATAAAACCTGGTCTCTATTATTTGATTTTCTTAACTTTGTTTTCACATTATCAGAGTAAATTAATTTAAGTAGAAAAAAATAAAAAAAAAAAACAACTTTTATGACATAGAAAAGAGGGGCTGGGGAGATAGCTCAGTAGAATAAGCGCTTGCCTTACAAGCTCAAGGGCCTGAGTGCAATCTCCAGTTCTGCAAAAAAAAAAAAAAAAAAGAAAAAAGATAGCAAATAGGTTAACATTTTAACCCATCTTTCAGGTTTCTTTAAAATTTGAGTTTTTCAAATAAACTTAAATTTTTCATTTTTGTACTAGTGTATTATTTCTTAGTATTTAGCATGCTTAGAATTCAATAAAATTCTTTAATCCATTTATGGGAGAGAGAAAATTCAGTTTTGATAGATAAAACTAAAAACAGAAGTTTTAATTCAGTTTTATGTCCTTACTTAAATGGAACACTGTTCTATTGTTTGATAGTATCATTATGTCATAATATAAAAGTGTTGAAATGACTACACATAGGGAATTCAACTTTTATTTTTTAAGTGTTAGGGGATTTCTTTTACCAATCTAATTTGAAATGTTCTAAGTATTTTTGTCTTATACTACCTTCAAATCACTATGTTCCCTTATGAAAGAAATATTTTAAAAGATTCCACTGTTGATCAGGTGTCATTTTAGAGGTACAGACTGAGAAAAACCAACAAAGCCCCTCTCTTGGTTGGCTTTGTATGGATATAATAAAATACTTAAGACTGAGTGCACTGTAAAGGCAAGAGGCTCATTAAACTCACAGTTCTGGAGAGTGGACAGCATGGCATCCACATCTGTTTGGTCCTGTTGAGGGCTTCATAGCTGGTGGCATCATAGCAGTGGGGACACATGTAGAGAAGATAATATGCTGATGCGAAAGAGGAGGGGCTTTTTTTTTTTTAATGTATTTGGTATAGGGTCTCACTATGCGGTTTGGACTGGTAGTGATCCTAGCACTGGGATTACAGGCGTGCGCCTCCACACCTGAACTTGGTAGCTGGCTCAGTGTGCTCAAGGACGGGGCCAGTGCAGCATGTGGTACAAGGGATGGAACCTAGTTCTTGCACTCGCCTAAGTAGGCTCCTAGTCCGCTGAGCTATCTCACCAGCCCTATCCAGTTTTGCTCTTTCTATAGCTCTTCATTTTCATGAGAACTGTCTCATTCCTATGAAACAGTACCTATTCTGTGAGCCCAGAATTACTCTATGTACGATGTTGGAGACCACACTGACCTTGTAACCATCCACTACACCCCATCTATCTCTTAAATGCTCTTCAATTTCAGCACTGTTGCATTGGAGATCAAGCTTCCAACACATGAACTTTGAGGGACACAATGAAAGCATCCAGATCACAACAGTTCCTATCCACGTGAAATTGGCTTCTGTTTTAAAAACCCAAAAACCGAAGCTTATTGATATACTCTGAATATTTATGTCTCCCAAAAATTCACATGTTGAAATCCTTATCTACAAAGATGATGGTATTAGGAGGAAAAGTCACAGAATGACCATAAGAAAGCTGTAGATCAGAAACAGAATTAGTGCTCTTATGCAGGCCGCTGAGAGCAACTCTGCCTATCCACAGATGGAAAGGTAGCTCACTTGCAGGAAGCCAGCCCTCAACAGGCATTGGGTCTCCCAAGGCCTTGAGCTTTGACTTTTTAGCCTCTAGTCTGTAAGAAATAAATAACTATTGTTGGAAAGCCACATAGTTTATGGTATTTTGCTATAGTAATTAGAAAAGACTAAGACACATGGATGGCATAAGTTCAGGGAAGAAAAAGTGCTCTGAAGAGAGCAATAACAGAGGGTTGAGTGACAAAGAATAATTAGATAGGACATATTGGACCAGGTGGTCAGTGAATGTCTCCTCTTGAGGAGACACCTTCTGGGCAGAGCGACCTGAGTGAAGACAACAGGTTCTTTGAATATCTAAGTTCAAAACAAAGTTTCATATGCGTTTGATGAGGACTGGGGCTCTAACTTATAAGATAATGAATAGTAGAAAAACAGACCTAACATTTTGTAAAGATGAAAATCAACTTCCTGTTATGGCATGACAAGCCACAGGACTTGAACATCACATCGACATAAACACAGGATTAGATGGATCTATGCCAGGGAAAAGTATGAATCCTTACCAAGCAAATTCCATGCAGAGATAACTGCCAGCACTATCAATCAACTCTGAACAAAAGAGAGAAAAACACCTTGGTCACAAGTTGACAGAAAACACATTTCCTTTAGGGTTTTGACCATCTGCAAAAGTGAAAATTGACTGGTAGAAAATCTTGGTCACTAAACACAAAACAATGAAAGGAAATCTCAGCCTGCATCCAGCCCTGAGAGGGAGTGGGCTGGGCAGTTGACACAAAGCCAGAGTCCTCCATTCTACTCGTAAGTGCAGCCAGATTAGCACTTTATGTAGCTATATGCAGTTTTGAAATTAGGATGTATTGAAATTAGGTATCCTTTCATCATACAAAATATATATTTAGAAACACATATAGCAATTGAAGCATCTTAAATTTTTAGAAAAGCAAAAGAATAACATTTCAATATATTTTTATCTAAATTATATTTTTCTCAGAAATAGCATGCTTTAAGTATTTTTAGTTTTACAAACCTTTTTCACAATAAGACTAAAAGTGGAGGTAACTGTACTATGAATCCTTTTTGCCTGTCTTATCTAACAATATGATTATTTAGCAGATTAAGTAGAAACAAAGTTTAGGAAAAACATCTTATGGGTAAACCTTCATATTTTTAAAGCCGATTTTCTAAATTTTCCATTCCACTGTCATTCTCTATTTTAAATTGTCACCTGTGTACATTTTAATTTCCAACACATGCATAGTTTTCCATAAAAATGGAGAAACTAAGCGGAAACAATTGTACTTTTAAAGAATTAGGACTTCAGAAGGACTTGTATTAATGTACAAATTAATATACGTGAACAATCATTTTTTTCTGAATGTCTGGATGTTCTCAGGAATACATTACAGACTTCACCAAGGTGAACTCTTGCCTCACTTGAAACCAGATTTTAGTCACAACAGGTTCATGCTAGTGAGTATGCTAGAGATTTTAAAAAGTTGAGAAAAACAAGTCGCTGAGCACATTTTTGTGTATTTATTACGTGTAGTTTGAACTACACTTCCCACTTGAAACAGTCTTGAATGTTTGGAGGATCCACTCTACACTAGTGAAGGTCAAGGACAAAGACTAGAAATTTAATTAATTAATTAATTAATTAATTAACAATTGTTGCAATATCAGGAATCAAACTTGGGACCTTGTGCTTTCCAGGCAGGTGCTTACAGAGCTATTTCCCCAGCCCTAGAAATTTTACCTGACCTACATCCTCAGAAATGTTTTGTGTAACTCTTCTATTAGTTTTGCCAGACCTGTCCCTGAATAACAAGTCCCTCTGGTCATTTGTCATTGGAAGCTTTGCATTTACAGTCCCATTTTCTGATTTAGATGGATTTAGTCAGTGTGAAAACCATTTTTTCATATTTAAACACCAATTAAAAGGGTAGCAAATTTACATCTAAGCTATCCTCAAATATTTATGAAATTAATTAACTATCTTTTTAAACTTAATATAGGAAATAAGAAATGGAAATACTAAGAATTTTCATAGGCAACTGAGATTGTCAAGTGAAGATTAATTGCACTTCATGCAGTAGGAAATTCTGACTAGCCCCCTCACTCCCCACTTATTGTATAAATATAATTTTCAGACATCAGGCATCATTCCATTTCTAATGCTACAAGTTTAACAAAAGTCTCTGGCTGAGCGCCTGTCCCTGCATCTGCCAGTAGGGGATGGGGACTGTACCAACAGAAAGAATCCCGCCCAGGCACAGCTCTGGAGGTGTCTGGGAGGAGGTCTTTAGCTTGACTGAGGAAATGACGAGAAGGAAATAGTTTTGTGTCTCAGGAACCATGTGGAATTCCAAGATAAGAAGAACAGTTGCTAATTTGAGTATAAAAGCAGGAAACATGATACACTTACTTCCTTTAATGCAAACACAAGTATACGAGGGGCTGTGTCCAAATTATTTTACTGAACTACAGAGACAAGCTAGAATCAAACTGCTTCTTTTGGACTTACTGGCTTTTCTGTCTTACGGGTATTATGGCTAATAACACAACACGTTTAGAGATCCCATGGCCAGAAAACTTTTGGGGTAAGGTATTTATTTTAACTGTTTTTCATTTAAATGGAGATGCTGAGAGATGTATTGTGTAACTTATAATAGCATTGGAAATATCTGAGATGTTTTGGGTATTATAAGTTGATTAAAGTTTCCATAGATTTACTACAGAAACATATTCATATAAAATGTCTTTAGAGTGACAGAGACATTAAAGAATAATCTGAGAAACAGTATAGAGCTTGCCTAGTTTACAGTATATAATTAGAAAATAATGAAAAAATTTAAATTGGAATAAAAAGGAAAAGCAATAGGTGGAAGTAATTGCTGTCTGGATTATGACAATGTGGATTTGGCTAAAAGTTGTTTATCTGAAAGTTATGGATTGTGTGTTTTATTTAATGAAACTGTGATATTTTACAGAAGTTATCACTGTCATTGGCATTATATTCTTTGATTTCCAAAATGGGTCTAAATAACAAATCTGTATTTGAGTTAATTGAGAGCATGATGACATAGATAAAAAATAGGAAAATGTTATAAACTGGGAAAAATTAAGAGATAGCACCACATATAGCATGTTAAAGGAAGCCTCTCCCGGAGCCAGAGGAGCCATATCAGACTGATTCGAGTTCAGTCACGGCCAAGTCTCGGGTTGCCTGTTGCTAAGAGTTGTTGAGGTCAAAGGGTGCTGAGGTGAAAGTCGCCAGTGGCTTCTGGCTAGAGGTACAAGGAAGAAACTTGACAGGCACTCTCCTACTTAGAGGAATTCAATAATAAAGAGGACAGTCTGAGCTAGACAAATAGCCTTTAAGAAAAAACGGGGGCTATGGAAGAGATCCATAACCCTCTTTGCACATCCTGAGTAAGTCTTTAATCCTCACAGGAAACTGTCAACCTTTGTGCTGTGATTCCAGGGGAGAATTTAGAAACCATCAGGTGAGAAGTGAGTGGCCTTGGCTTTCTGTTCCTGATAATTTGGCTTGTTCATCACCACAGAAATTTATTTGAAGGGAATTTTAAAAAATTAAATTAAAATTAGATTAAATTAAATTAAATTAAAAAAATCCTTCTCTTTTTTTAATCAGTGGCTATTTCCATTTATTTATGAAGAGGTGGATTAATGAACAGCTTAATAAAGTTATATAATAAAATTTTTAAAAGAAAGTATATTTCCGGACTGTAGAAAATAGCTTCAGAAATAGGTTATTGCCAGTGAACACCAAGAAACAAATAAGCTTTTGAATTCTGGAGGTCTAATTATATATTTGTGACAATATTATTACTATCTTCATTAACAGAAAAAATAAGTATGCTAAGAATAAACAGAATTGTGTAAGCTAAATTCATCATTATAGCATGTATAAATGCACAAATTATTCAAAACTAAAGTAACTCATGGAAAAAATTAGTATGGGAAAATATTTTTCAATCCATTCAAAGTTAAATTTCATGTTTACACTAGAAAATGATTCATTACTCATGAATAAAACACAAAGATAATCAGTATAAAACTGAAATTAATAAGACATTTTCTAGGGCCAGGGAGATGGCTCAGTGGAATAAGTGCTTCCCTGTCAAGTGCAAGGGCCTGAGTTCAATCCCTGGTTCTGCAAAAAAAAAAAAAAAAAAGACATTTTCTAGTGGGAATTTATCCATTAACCCTAAAATTTAGACATCTTTAGTAAGAAAATTTATATTTAAGTCATACAACAAGGATATACCCTACTGTTTCCTTCTATTAGCATGTGAATATAATGGAAATAAGTGAAAGTAATAAAATATAATAAGGAGCATGTTACATCTATTGATAAATATTTAAAAACAATGCAAATATGGTGAACAGATCAAATGTTTGATGGCTGGGGGAAAATAGGTAAAAGATTATATTGTTGCTGCTAGGACAAAAAGTTAACAAAAAAGGCAAATATAAATATACTGTAAGTATAAAAATATGTATTTCCTGAAATATAAAAGTCTTTATTTTTGTATCAAAATCATTATCTATTTTGATCAATGACTGTCTCATAATATTATTTTAAAACCACTGTGTAGTGTAGTACTTTGTTTATTGTTTCCAAAATCAGTCATCTGCTTAGGGCTTATAATTAAGGGAAAATAAAATAAGTAAGAAAAACTTAACATGAGTAGTGGTTCTTGTGGTTAAAAAAGACATAGAAAATTGTTCACCAGACTTAACATCCTTAAAGTACCAAGATTACCAAGACTGATTACAGACATTTTCCTAAGTATCACCCACTTAAACTTATTAAATGTTGCTTATGCAGTAAGTCATTAGGGTAAGAGCTGGTAACACAATTGCCCTGAAAATTATGATACACATACTCCTTCCCTGGCATGGCCCACTCTGGCTGGCTTTAATGCCATGCAGCAGGAAGCATGGCCCTGAAAGTTTGTTGTGCCCTGCTCTTACAAAAGAGGAGTCAAATGTCACTAAACTCAGCTATTGTCTCAGTATTTACAAGTACCTGAGGCCTCCAACATGATACAAATTTGTTGTATCTGCTATCTTATCTTACTCCTCCCTCTCCCCATTTGGCTAGAACTGTGAAAAACTGGGGAAAGATACTGGTATAGGAGCTTATATTTAATCACCTAATTTAACCCTCATCATAAGTGCAATGAATTTCAAGAGGTCTAAACTCTTGGAGGTGATCATGTATACATGCAAAATGCAAACATAGGGCAACACCAATTACTGCCACTTTAGAGTATATTATCTTTTTTTTTTTTTTCTTTTTGGCGGAACCGGGGATTGAACTCAGGCCCTTCTGCTTGCCAGGGAAGCACTTATTCCACTGAGCCATCTCCCCGGCCTAGAGTATATTATCTTTATGTTATATAAAATGGTAATAAGTGATGCTACATCATAGGAGTTTAAAAATGTCGGTATGGTTTCTAAATTCTTCCTAGAAAAATAAATTGGGACCTTACTTTTTCTTGGGAGTTGAGGTAAATGTCAAATAGGGAGGCAATTCTCTGGAGGTTTTAGCTGTTCATTTTTCATTCATTCACTTTTTCCCCTTCAGCTCCTGCTCTGGCTCACAAGCATTGGCTAAGCGTCTTGACTAGGCAGTGAGGCAGTGTGTTAGGAGTTAGTAACATAAAGAAGATACTGTTGAAGAATTTCAAAGGGCTCAGGAGAGCTGTTATTAGAAAATATGCTGAAGGAAAGATGTAGATGTGTTTATGAAGAGTGAAAACTGCCTGGGAAGCCTATGTATAGAAATCAAAGGCACATCATGGGAGAGGCAAGTTGGAGGCAGACTTCTGCAAGACTTTCCGTGTCATTGTAAAAGTTCGACCTAACTAAACCAAACACTACTAGTTCATTGTCTTCAAGTCCATCATGTTCCACCTCCCTTAGGACTGGCCTCATAGGTTAGAAAGGTGATGTACAGGATTATATTCTATCCTGGGTATTGGAAGAAGAGCCTCTGGTGCTTCAAGCTCTGGCCTCTGCTGACATCTACTGACAAGCATTCCTCATGTACTTTAGGGGGCTGATTCTCTTTCTGTCTTTACTATAGGATCTATACGACATTGACTAATCACACATTTTATTTTGTTTTTCTTTTTTCTTTCTTTCTTTCTGAAGCCCTTCTTGTCCACTGGCCATCTTTCAAGTAATTTTCTTTCTTTTTTTCCCATAATTTTATCAATAAACAAGTAGCAATAAGACAGTTTCAAATCAAGTTGGTAGGATAGTTTCAATAATTAACACACTGCATACATTCTTCTTAGTGGTTAATTGCTGTACAAGATGCGGACTTGAGATCCTATTTACAAACACCATTAGAACAAATCATTCTGTTCATGAAGAGAATGTAACTATATATCTATCCTAACCACTATGCATACACAGATACAAAATGGACATTCATCTGTATACCCTTTTTTTGTTAAGTTCCGTTATTTGAATATTATAGGTGTGTAAACTCAGCAAAATATTCTAAAAGAGTCCAGTAGCCCATAATAGCATTGGGTCTTCTGTTTAACTGGCATCAAGTAATTTTCTATGTGTCTCAATAGCACTGAACAGTTTTTAACATTCTTGCATAATCCTGAAGCTGTAGGAGCCTGGTTTCCTGTTCTCTCCTTCAGGCACCAAGGCTTCTGAGAGACTTGCTGTTTTCTCTATGCATAATCTCTAGAGAGCTGAGAGCAGATGCCATATTTGCTGGATTCCCTAAACCAATCTGTACCTCATCGTAAGAGGAACGGAATGGTAGTTTCCGTCTTGAAACTCTCCCTGCTCATACGGTACATATCTTCTCTTTTCTCACTCAGAAGCTCTTTCTGTTCACATGACTCAAGAATATTGATCCATCTTTTATTGTTTGCAATACTGTTTGTGGTAAAATGTAATGTTCTTGAGGCTTTTAGGCTACTAATATTTTGAAGCTGAAACCACCTCCAATCAAAACTCCAAGGTATCCTTTTCCTTCTCAAAATACCTAGTTATTGCTAGAAATGTTGGCTTCAAAACTAGTAACAATTAGCTATATTTAACAATTAATTTAGTAACTTAGTAATCTAATAGTGATACGTTGTCATTTTCCTTTGCTATGGATTCTGGCTAGCAGTCTTGGCACCTCTGGAGCAACTGAAGATATGAATGATGGTGAACTGACATGGGAGGAATTCAGTTCTGCTGAGGGGTGAATTATTGACTAAGAGCTGAAGAAGTTATTCTTAAGACCATAGACAGGGTCTACTCAGCAGAAGAGAGGAAAACGTTCCTGTAGAAGTTGGGAATGGGGAGCAGGCTGAAGGGATGAGCACATGCTTCGGGGATGTCTTCCATGTCCGTGCAAAATAACACACAAACGCTGCCTATATTCAAACTCATTTCTTCAATTACCATTTTTATAAAGTCTTCAGCAACTCCTTCCATGTATATAGATAACCGAGTGTTTACTTCCTCAGTTACATCAGTTACTTGGAAAATTTGAAAACCAGGTATTTACAAGTGCTGGTCTTTAAAACAGCTGCATCTGAATTGTCTAGAAAGCACAATGGAAGCCCATCTCTCTCTGGGCTCCTGAAATTCTGATGCTGCATCTGTGAGGCAGACCCTACCACTCTTTACTGCTTAATGCTTTCGTTTTCTCTGAACTATTGACATTCATGAGAACTGTCTTTTCTAATGATGATTTTCCCTTGTCCTTTCACCCCCTTATTCCTGTTTCTTTATGATTAGTCTGCTTCTGTTCTCATGCCTTGTGTCTCTTCTCTGTTTCTGTCTCTGTCTGTCTGTCTGTCTGTCTGTCTGTCTGTCTGTCTGTCTGTCTCTCTCTCTCTCTCTGATTTCCCATCTAAAAAAAACATGTGAAAGATTAACCTTCCCATTTTACTTAATCTCTTTTTCATAGTTTGGCTTATTTTACTCAACCTGATGGCCTCTAGTTCCCTCCAATTTGTTTCTACAAATGACATGATTTCATTCTCCTTTATGGCTGAGTTATACTCCACTGTGCATACCTGTACCACCTTTTCTTTATCTAGTCTTCTCTTGATGCACACCTAGGCTGTTTACACAGCTTAGGTATTCCAAATTGTGGTGCAATAAGCATGGCTAACACATTCAGCTTCTTTAATAACCACAGACGACTTGAATTTTCTATTGATTTTCCTAATAGCTATGGTAGTTTGTGTTTTCTAAGCATTTGTTCATTTAAACTAAATTTCCAAATACATTGTATAAAGTTTGGTTATGGAATAGTCTTACATTTTCATAATACTACATTATTATAATGTTTAAATGTGCAGAACTGTTTGAAGAATTCAGTAATGAACAATCTTTCTTCTGTTGTTCTGTGCCTGCCTTATTTCATTTACCCTATCTTCTAGACTCATTGATATTGTTGCAAATGATAGAATTTCCTTTAATATATTAAGGGCTGAATGATTATATTCCATTACTCTATAATATTCTTTTACATACACACGCAAATTCAGTCATACATGTCTTAATTACAAAGATTTATTCTGAGAAATGTATTGTTGGGCAATTTTGTTCTTATACAACCATTACATAGTGTACTTACAGAAACTAAAATGGTTATGGTTTCACTGGGTAATATAATCTCATGGGTCATAATTGATCCAAATGCCGATAATCTAGCACTCCAGGGGACCAAGCAAGAGGATCAAAAGTTCAAGCTCAGCCTGGGCAACTTAATGATTTAGCAAGACCCTTCCTCAAAACAGAAACAAATGGCAAGAAGAGTGGATGGAGTCCCATTGTCCAGAAGAAAAGCAAAGCAGATGCACTTAGAAGGGAAAGGAGGGCTCTCAAGTAGGGACTTTGGGGCCAGTTTTAGTTTGTATATCTCAATGCAAAGAACCTAGGTTCAGTTGCCAGTACTCCATAATGTAAAAGTCATTATGCAGCTCATGACTGTATACTATTAAATTTCTTTATCTGTTCATGTGATGATGGGCATTTAAATCCATTTCACATTTTGACTAAAGTGGCAATGTAATACCCATGGGAGTGCAGATATGTCTTAAAAATATTTAATTCATTATTTTTGGAAACATAGCTAGAAATACTGCTGAATCATATGGTAGTCCTGTTTTGAATTTTTGGAGAACCTGTGTACTGCTTTCCATCATTGCATGAATTTTCTTATGATCAGTATATTCTGTTCATAATGCACATGCAAGTTTTAATTCTAGTGACATATTGTTCTGATTATTTTACCTTTGTGTTATATTTAGAAGTTAAGTAGTGAGATGTCTCCAACTTTGTTTTTCTTGGCATTTCATGTATTCATACACATTTTTTGTAGTTTGGATATTGAATGTGGTCCAAAGATTCATGTAGCAGAACTTAGTCCCCAGCCTGTGACTGTACTGCGAGGAGTAGGACCTTTAAGAGGCTGGCCCTGGTGGAAGGTCTTCAGGTCATTGGGATCCTGCTATGTTGCTTTCTTCTCTCACTTCCTGGCCATGAAGTGGATAGTACTGCTGGACCTTCCCCTCCTAACGTGATCCTCCATCCTTCAGCTCATTCTATCATGGACCGAAAAGTATCTGGCCCACCCAGCCAAGGACGGAAACCTCCAAAACTATGAGACAAAATAAAGTCTAATTTCCAGCAATTAGGAGAAAAAAATCAAGAGTGCCAGTTAGGTATAAGGGATGGGACAAGATATAATTTTAAAGTTAGGCAAGGCCTCAGTGAGAGGGTTATCTATGAATACATACCTCAAATTGGTCATGCAGAGAGCTGCAAAAAAATTTTTCAAGACCAGATTTCAACCAGGGAAAGGCCCAAATCAAAACCATATCTAGTCTGCTTAAGAAATGACAAGAGAAGAGTTTGATGCAGACCATTGGCCCAGAGGAAGAGCAGAAGAAATGAGTTCTGATGGGAGAGGGGGTCTCCCAAATAGGGACTTCAGGGGCACTTGCCTTTGCTCTGGGAAAAGCAGGAATTCAGAACAAGAGTGAAAGGATTTCACTCATGCTTTGAAAGCCTCACTCTGACAACTGTCTTGAGAGCAGAGTAACGCTGGTGGGGAGGCAGCCAGGATAGAACAGGAAGAAGAGCAGTTATGACCATGCTGCACTATTTCTGGTGCAGATAATTGTCCCTTGAAGAGAGAGAAGGTTTGAAATCTGGGCTGTTTGTAAAAACAAAAAGATGCAATAGAATTTTCTAGTAGATGAAGGAAACATATCAAATACTCATTCTTTGACTTTTTATTTTTAGTTTTTATTAGTGTACATTTGAAGGATGTAATGACTACATGCTTTGTGGGGAGTTGGTATGGGCACATGATGTGTCTTTGTACATTTTTCACCTCCTTCTGCTTCCTCCCACCTCCCTTTCTTCCTGCAACCCTTTGTCCCTCCCCTAGCTCTCATTTTCTCCCATTTCCTATTATCTATCCTGTATTTTTCCTTTATATTTTGGGTTTCTCATATAGGAAAAATGATATGATATTTAAACTTTGTGCCTGATTTCTCTCACTTAACATTATAATTTCAGGGTGCTTCCACATTAGAGTTTATCAAATATTTGGCCCAATTATTACTCTTCCGAAAAATTCTTTCACTAAAAGTCTTCCTCTTGTCTAATGTAGGACCTTGCATTTGCCACATAGGTTCTTATGCCACTGGCCTATCTGGCTAGCCCAAAAGTTTATAATATTTATATCTGTAAAAAAAATTGTAAGTTGGAGTTAAGGTTCCATTCTAAAGTCGATGACAAAATCACTTTCGGATGTTAGAACTGCTCATCTGCAGGCCACTAGATGGTGCCCTGTACCAAATTCTAGTAATAAGGGTAAGAATTTCAGATGTGTTCTTTAAGTTTCCTGAAAACCAGTCAGACCCAGGACCTTAAGCTTGGAAAGGACTGTAGTGACTGTTATTAATAGAACAAGAAGGAGCGAATGACTTGTGTAAGTTACATAGCTATTACTAGTAACAGCTAGAATTCAATGAGGAATTATTACATGCCAACCACTAATTGCTGTATAGACATAAATTACAAATTAAGACAGCAATGCTTAATTATGATATGTCTTACTAATATTAGGTTCACAGACTTACTAATCTAGGTTCACTTTTTGTTCAATGAGAGAATTACATTTTAGAAAGCAATTATTTGGTCTCATTAATTGCATAACATTAAATTATGAAAACTAAAATCATGGTGGGCTAGGGAGATAGCTTGGCAGTCTAAGTGCCTGCCTGGGAAGCACAAGGACCTGGGTTCAATCCCCCGTACTGCAAGCTTGCTTGTCCAAGAACCTTGCGGGGTTCCTGTTAGCCATCGAAGCCAGGCATGGTCTCACTTCTGTAATCCCAGCACTGGGGAGGCTGAGAGGGGAGAACCACTAAGAGTCCAAGCTGCATAGAAAGACCTTGTACCAAATAAATAAATAAATAATATTAAAAAAAAAAAAAACACTAAAATCATGGCTTCTTTTTCTTTCCCTAAAATTGTTGAGAAATGAGAAGACAACAGTTTTCAAAGAAGCAGTATCTTCATTTTCAAAGGGTACATTTATTCTAAATAAAGTTTTTTAAAGTTTCCTAAATTTTATTGTTAAAAGGACAGGATGGACTCGCCTGCTTAAAAATGTTAGTCATGTGCCCAACAGAGGAGGCTTTCCTCATGTATTTTCTGAATTCTACAGTGTAGATGGATCAGGTAATCATTAGAGTTAAATTCTTAAAATCCTTGTGAAGACCACACTGAAAAAGGCTATATACTTGTACTGACACTTGACATTATTTTCTTATTATTTTTTGCATTTATACACATTTTTTTTGCTGTTTGGACTGCATGGAAGCTCAAGATAGGTAAGCGTTGAGTGTACATAATTTGAAAAGCAAAATAAAGGTAGACCACAGGGAACAGAGATAGACTTTATGGAGATGAGAACAGGATCAACCAATGAAAGAAGACAGACAGAAAGGAGAGGTAGGAAGGGGCAGTAAAATGGATAAAGATGTGCTATTTATGTACCAGTTCCCCAGGATGAATGTATTTATGATGTAATAATAAATAATAAATTTTTGAAATAAAATGGGGCTAAAGTAGTTTTAAAAAGAGAAAATGTTTATGAAAGAAAAAAGTCTTCTCAATCTTATGTCAGAATTATCTCTTGAAACTATCTAAAAATTCTCTATTTCCAGCATGATTAAAGAATTAACACCATGATTTCTAAAACATATAGTTGGCACACTTTATGGATTAGGAGCTAATCGTCATGGCATGTGTAAAATAGTGAGCAAATACCAATCAAATCCACACGTCAGTGCTTTCCTATGTCAGTTTTATTCTTTAGTTCCAACTTACCCTATTTTATTCAAAATTTAAATGACTGGCTCCACCCCTGGGTGGACTGAGCAGGCCACTGAGTCTGGTTGTGGTGGTGCACACTTGTAATCCCAGCGCTGGGGAGGCTGAAAACAGGAGGATCGCTACAAGTCCGAGCTGTGTAGTGAGACCCTGTACCAAATACAATAATTAAAAATATAAATTAAATTACTATTGAAGTGTATGCATTATTTTAATTAACCTGATGTACTTTAAAATTTTGTTATATAATTCTTTTCAGATCACTCTATAATTTCATGTTTGATCATCTTTTAAGTCATTCTCTCTAATTTTGACAATAGGACTATAGTGACAAGGTGCAGAAAACGATCTTTTAAATAGACTATTTTCCTGGCAATATTGGTTCAGTTTGTTCAGTGGATGTCCAGCATAATCTTTAATAATTTGCCCATTGAAATTCAGACATTATTCTTCTTTTCTTACAATAGAATGATAACATATTTTAAGAATAAAACAGTTGTCTAACATAAATATATTACTAACTCAATGTATCATTTTGTCTTTGACAATATTCTCAACCATTTCAATAGGTCATGTATTATTTTGCCTTGATTTTACATTTCTTTATGGAATTGACTTTTCTATAATTTCACTATAATATCATTTATACTGGGAGTATTTTATTTGTCAAATGACAGATACTGGAGAAGTGCACAGGGCACTGAGACAATGTAGAGGAACTTCTGCAGGCTTTAAATGGTTTTATTTGGAATTGAGTCAATTTTCTCCTTTTAGATTCGGGTTTGAACCCCCCTTGTTGAAAAAATATATATATATGTCCTTTTAATTTTGTATATTATAATCCTACATACTCTGAAATAGCTAAAGTCTTCAGTAAAACCTATTAGAGATGAAGGAGGCTTATATACAAAAGCGAGAGCATGTGTTTTGTGAATTTGACTGTCTTCTCGTTTTATTTTTATTTTTTTATGGAGGTTAAGAGCATATTATAGGGCCAGGGAGATAGCTTAGTAGAATAAGCACTTGCCTGGCAGGTGCAGGGTCCTGAGTTCAATCCCTGGTACCACCAAAGAGAGAGAGAGAGAGAGAGAGAGAGAGAGAGAGAGAGAGAGAGAGCCATGTCTGCTCATTTTGTATCTTGGGTCAGTGTAAACATTCCTCTGATGAGTGATAGATGTTAATCAATTTTTAAAATAAACACAGAGTCACATAAATCTTAGCTTTCTGTTTCAATACCTAATGAGGAGGTGGATCCAGGACTTCTTTTAAGATTTTGTTCCAACTAAAATTCCAGCTCTGTAATTATGTATTTGAAGTTGCTAATATTTAACATGTTCCACTTGAGGCTCTTGGTTCAGAAAAGTAGATTTGTAGAACACACAGTATTGTTTTACCAGCATTTCCCCTAAAATTTGTGTTCATAACAGGCTAATTAAATTGATTAAATTTTTAGGCATTTTATTTCTTAATTTTCAACTTAGATTAATATTTTCTTCTATTACACCTATGTAATAAATAGGCAATTTTGTTATGAATCTCTTGAAATCAAGTTCTCACTTGGCTTTTCATTGGTTGTGTAACTAAGTTTGTTTCTTATGTCTCTGGGTAGCTTCAATTGTTAAGTGAGAGTAACACTAGCATTTTTCTTCTGAGGGTGCTTAACAATTAGGTTATATGTTAAAAAGTCTGCTTGGGCAGTCTCAGGGACTGGGATTCGATGCCTGGTGTGTTGTGCTGGCCCTGACCCCAGAGCCCTCTGAGACAGTGATTGAGACTAGCTGAGGTGGTGTGCACCTGTAATCCTAGTGCTGGGAGGCTGAAAATAGGAGGATCACCGAGAGCCCAATCTGTGTAGTGAGACCCTGCAGACCCTGTACTAAATTATATATATATTCACAACAATACCTGTGGACTGCAAATGATAAGCTATGAGTATTTATCTTACAAAATAGATATGATGAATCAATTAGAAATTATAGGGTTTGTGTGCAGAGAATTTTTATAGAGTG
>NW_004524822.1:2753777-2759165 GCF_000260255.1 Octodon degus
AAAAGGAAATAAAGAAAAAAAGAACTAGAGATATACCTGGTGGTAGAGTACTTGTGTAGCATAAAGAAAGAAAGAAAGAAATAAAGAAAAAAAGAACTAGAGATATACCTGGTGGTAGAGTACTTGTGTAGCATATGTGAGGCACTCTTCAATAATAAAATGATAATAACAATTTTGCTTTTCGTAATGTATATTCCTCAAAACACCATTTTAAAAATCAATTTTATTAAAAGTATTCCAAGTCAAACTGCTGGAATTTCGAATTTAAAAAGAACTCACAGTGGAGGTTCCTGGCCTATTGCATTCCTTTCCACTCAGACTCACATCATGTGAAGGGACCACGGAAGAACGGCTTGCATTCATTTATTCTCATCAAGAAGATAAAATTGGGGGGGGGCCAGGGAGATAGCTCAGTAGAATAAGTGCTTGCCTGGCAAGCACAGGGTCCTGAGTTCAATCCCTGGCACTGAAAAAAAAAAAAAAAAGATAAAATTTCTGCATAATCTTGGATTAAAATGTTTCTTTTGTTAATTAACTCATGACTTTGCTGGCACATAAACTATTCTATGAATGAATAAACTCTTCTAAGGACAAATGATTCCTTAATCATGTAAAATAATACAATAACAAACTTGTTTTAATCTCACAAAAATAGAGATTACCAAAAAACTCCCTGAAATAAGGTAAAATTGGTTTTTTAAACCAAGTATCATATTTAATAAAATGCTTACACTTGTGCAGTTATTTGTAAACCTAAATTGGATTAGAGCAGTTTATGATTTTTATTTAGTTCTTTCCTGGGGCACTCCATTAACTTCAATTAAAACAGCTTTCAGTGAAATACAGAATTCATGTCATATTTAAAACTGGCAAAATACAAAGGAAACTAGGGATTAGTGATTATAATAAAATTTGATTGATCAACTCTTTTCAGAAGCTCATATTATATAAAATAGTGAATCCATGTAAATGAAAGCTTTTCTAAAATGTTTTGATTTAACCTGACTATCAAATTACTATTTGAAAATAACACAATAATTTAGATAATTTAGGAGGAAGAGCCCTGATGCTGCAGTTCATCACTACCACCACCAGAATGTCTTATTTATAGTATATTAGACAGTTTGAGGCCTTGGAATACTTTTTGTTTGTTTTCTAGTGAAACATTTATTCCTATGCTATATTTATTTTGCTGTCTTATTTTCCATTGTGCATGCTTTGACATTTTTTCTCAGTATAGATTCTCAGTGTAAATTTTACATTATCTCCCTGGCCTTTCGGGAAAATTAAGTTAAACTGGTATTTAACTGATACATAGAAACATAGGAATCATACATATTCATGGAGTACTTGTGATGCTTCAGTACATTCAAATATTATATATTTAAATCCACAGAAACATATCTGTCTCCTCAAACAATTATGATTTCTTTATATTGAAAATATTTGAAATCTTTTCTTAGAAATGTTTGAGGTCTGTAGTTTATAGTTGTTATGTACAGTCACCCTAGTTTGCAATCATAGCACACCAGGGCTTCTTACTCCCATCTGGTTGTAATTTAGTGCCTCTTGGTCAGCCTTTCCCCAGCCCTCCTACACCACGAGGAACGATTCTCAAATTCCCTTGGTGTCAGGCCTCATGGGGCCAAGAGCTTCTTTCCTACCCTCATCGTCCCTTCTCTGACTAAGCTATGGTTGCTGCATGTCACAGCAGAAATGTTCAAACTATTTCATTGTTTTCTTTCCTCTGCCTTCATCTTATCACAGATATTACTGGGAGTTCCATGAAGGCCTTCTGCAGTTTGGGCTTGAATTTGAAGGGCTTCAATTCCATTTCATCCTATTTGAGAAAGCAAATCACTGATCATCTAGATTTGAAAATAGATTTTATCACTTGATGAGAAGAAGAACAAGGAATTTGTCACCTGCCCAGGGTTATATCCCTCATCAGCTAGTTTCCAGTCTATGGGCCTTTAGGTACAGGAACTGTAGATGAACAGGTGAAAATCTTCCCTCTCTATATAACAGTAACTCATTTTTATCCAAGAAGTTTAGCAGTCTTTATTCAAGCAATACTTGAAAAGAATCCTGAAGAATGAATTGATCAATCAGATAGAAGACTCAAAGATATGTGGGGAAACACTGTTTTAGGGAAAATGCTAAGCTTTGGAGGTAGTGACGGATTTTTGAATGACTTGGGGGCTGGATCTTGGGGTGAAGGGTAGGGAAATATGGTAGACAATGAGGCAGTAGGGGGTCTTCTGATACAGAAAGTTTTCAATTCAAACTAGAGGCTTGGTTACTCAATCACATCTAAGAACATGTTTTTAGTTTGCAAGAGGCAGTCAGGTAGCATTTCCATTAGGGAAGAGTATATTTCTTCTTTCCACAACAGGAAATCTGAACGCACACAAGTTCTATGAAGTGCAGGACACTGTCGTGTAGTGAAGACTATGGAGAGTTGGGGAACAGGAATTTCATTATCAGCACTAAGGCATGGCAGCAGCACGAAATGGAATTTGGAGAGAGCCCAGTGTTCTGCGCAGGTCGTGTCACTGCAGTCAGAGATATGATAGCCTGAGAGTTCAGGAAATACATCATAGGACAGCTTGCCGGATGACTCCATCCCAGGGCTTCCTGTCGCAGAAGCAGCACAGGAAGTGAGGCATCATGAAAACTACAGGTGGCAGAAAGCACCGTGGTGGGGAGGGCAGCCAGAGGAAAAAGGCAAAGTGGCAAGGACAGTCTGTCATGTTGCCACACTCGCTACAATTGGAAAGCAAAAGCAACTACTGGAGCTACGCTTGCCACTCGGTGTACTAAAAACAATGAGCTGAAGAATGCTGTTAGTGGAAATATTTTACTCCTTTGTCAAAGATGATTGCTGTGCAGGGTTCATGCTCACAATGCCGGCACTAAGGAGAACGAAGCAGGAAGACTGTGAGTTTGAGGCCAGCCCGGCAAACATAGCAAGTCTGAAACCACATTGGAACATAGAAGCAGACTGTCTCAAAAAACAACGGAAGATGATAAAACAGCGTAAGCAACCTGGAGTGTTACCGCCAATAATTTTAGTGTCATTCTGTTTGAATAGATGGAAGCACTGGCTGTGGGGATAACTCAGTGGCATAAGCACCTGCTTGGCAAGCTCAAGGTCCTGAGTTCGATTCCCAGTACCAAAAATAAAATAACATTAAATAAATAAATAGAAACATTATTAGTTTGCACTTGTCTATATCCATCCACGACTAGCTTCTATTTCTCTAATTCAAAATTTGTTTAATCACGTGGTCCATGGATTACAGTTTACATTGTGTTCTGCATCGTTCCTTGAATAACTCATTAAAAAGCAACGTAGATTGGGGTGTAGCTCCTGGGTAGACCATTTGCCTGGTTAAGGTTCAATCCCCAGCACACAACCTAAAATCAATTCGACTGTGCCTTTCCTTCGTTTCAGATAATCTTATAACTGCCTTCACGGTCTCCATGGCAATCGGGCTGGTCCTCGGAGGGTGCGTTTGGGCGCTGCTGGTCTGCCTGTCGCGAAGAAGAAGAGCCAGCGCGCCCATCTCGCAGTGGAGCTCCGGCCGCCGCTCGCGGGCCTCCCACGGCCACGGGCTCAGGACTGGCTTCTACCGCCACAGCGGCTGCGAGCGGCGCAGCAACCTCAGCCTGGCCAGCCTCACCTTCCAGCGCCAAGCCTCCATGGAGCTGGCCAACTCCTTCCCGAGAAAGTCAAGCTTCAGGGGCTCGACTTTCCACCCGTTTCTGCAATGTCCACCGCTCCACGTGGAAATGGACAGTCAGCTGGTGACCCTGCCGGCGCCCAGCTCCTCCGCCTCGGTGGGCACCGTGCATAGCCCGGCCCGGCCCGACCTCCACTGGGCCAGCCTGGCCCCGCCGCCCCCGCCGGCCTACGATTCCATCATCAAGGCTTTTCCAGACTCCTGAGCAAGCTGTGTGCTGTTTTCTGTTCTCCTCTTTCCGTGAAAGGAAACCCCGCACAGGCTAAGCAGCACTTGCGGGCGTGCCCCAAATAACTAAGGAGTGTTCGAGTTGAATATGCATATAGACTGAGCATTATAAGATGCACTTTTAAACATGTTTTTCATCATATGCCTCACAAAACATACTCTTTTTTGAAATTGTTGTGGATTTATGCCATTTGTCTTCAAGGTGAGGTTTATTAAAGATAATGATTCTAATCTAGAAATCAGCCACAAAATGAAAAGCATAGTTCTTAAAGTTCCTTGGCTCTGCTCATTTGTAAGTTTGAACCAAGAAAGTTTAACTCTGTTAGTTTGGTAGGATACTGTAACATTTTTGATTTTGGGTTTGCTTTTGTTTTCGGAGAGACACCTTTTGTTTTTTTCCCAAAAATAATTATGGACATCATTGAAGTAAAAATCTTGGGTTTTAACAGGAGAATTTAACTTTTCCCCACTATTATACTGACATAACTTCAAAAGCAGCATCACAGCCATTTCATTCGACCTGGACACAAACTTTGGTTTAACAAGAGCTCACAGTTCTCTTAAGAGGCCCATTTGCTTTGTTAGCCTTGGAGCTCACAGTAGGGCAAGTACTTTCCCTAGGGATCTTCTCATGTAACTTGGCACACGAATGCAAACGAGGACTGGGGCGACAGCCTAGACTGGACACCTGCGTTAAGCCATGAGGAAGTCTCATGGGGTGGGTTAGCTACCTGGCACCATCCCTTGTTTGCTAGCTCTGAATTTTGACCTCATCTTCTCTGCAAAGTCTGTGCAGTGATTAAATCATGCCATGTGATCACTGTGTAGCTCATTATTTAAGGAGCTCACAGGTGTGCACCGGATGTCAGGGGCTCAGTGGTTGCCTTTTGTATTAAGGGCAGGAGTTAACTGGAACATTATTCAAGAGTCCTGTGGTTCAGTTTTTGATATACTAAATATTTAGTGTGTGTTTGTTTGTATGCTTCTCGAAATGTTGGGATTTCCTGTGAAGAAAACGTGCTCTCACTTTAGTTTTTGCGATTCAGTGATTCCAGCTAATAGTGTCTAAACAGTACTGCAGAATATAAAAATTTTGATTGTGATGCAATATGTATATTATATGTATGTGCCATTTCCCCAGGATGGATGTATTTATTATGGAAACATATACTAATAAAATATAAAATTTTACATAAGAGATTCTATATAGCATTTTCATTATTAACATCATATATCTTATGTTATCCACTGTTCATCAAGACCAAATATTCTTCAAAATGTCCATTAAAAGCTCTCTAAGTTTTTTTTTTTTCTTAAAAAAAAAAAAAAAAAAAAAACTATCTATGTTAGTGAGAAATGTGGCTGAGAGTTAAATTTAAAAGAAAACTAAAAGAAAAGTTACCAGGACAACTGA
>NW_004524822.1:2759265-2761234 GCF_000260255.1 Octodon degus
AAAAAAAAAAAAAAAAAAAAAAAGCTCTCTAAGTATGTGAGAAATGAAAAAAAGATGGGAGGAGAAAAGAAAACTAAAAGAAAAGTTACCAGGACAACTGACTTAATGTAGGTTGGTTTTTAAATAACAAAATTTAGAAATTGTAATATAGCCAAGGAAGATTTCAGGAGAGCTTTAATTTAATAACAAAGCTATTTTTAACTTGCATGTCATTCTTAGTGCTTAATAAGAAATATGCAAATTATATTTTATTTTAGAATTTGTAACGATGGTAAACACTGCTTTGTGTTTTCAAAATGAGGGAAATGAGGCCAGAAATTCTGTGCTGTTTAACTGTCTGACAGAACTGTTGCCTGCTGCCTCGCACTACCTGCAACAGGAAGTGACTGTCTCATAAATATTGTGAAGTATGAAATTAGAGCAAAATCTTTAGTCAGACTTGTTTTATTTGAAATGTTTCATTATTACATTTAATATCAGTTTTGATTCCACTTATTGAATAATAAAAACACTTAAAAAGAAGAAAAGAAATTGTAAAATTAATATATGAGTATGTAAAAAATTCAGGTAAAGAAATATTGTACTATGGAGTTTTGATCTTATTAAAATTCATTGGAAATAAAAGTCTGCAACATCATTCTGTGTAAATGTGTGGGCTGAGAAACAAACTTTTTATATAAATATGTGCAACAATATTTGTAACATACAAATAAATTTAGCAAGAATTTTCTGTGAACTAATGCAAAGGGAAGGATGCTAAATTATTTGTTAAAAACAGGAATTTAAATGTCAGAATTATTTAATATATGTTTAGCAAGTACATAAAATAAAAAGCCACTTTTTAAGAGCCAAAGGAATGGAATGAATTACAAAGGAAAATACTAATAGTTCTGAGTCTATACAAAATCTGAAATCTGTTTACCAAATGACAAATTTATCTCAAGGTATTAACATGAAAAATCTAAAATCAAAACAAAAGATATCAAAAAAAGACAAAAAAAATCCTTAGTGTGATTCTGGACAAAAATTAATATCTCTAAGGCTATGGTTGGCTCACATAAGCATACAGAAAACAGCTCTAAATAAAGACTAAAACAGATAATCCATAAAAAAAAATTGAGTAGATGCTTTTTTACTAAAGTAGCCATCCTACTGAGTAAAGTAGTATTCCTACTACTAAAGTAGTATTCCTACCGAGAAAGTGCTCATATACATTTGAACAATAGGGTTTTCACCAATCATGTTAGTTCATCATTTATAAGAGAATGAATTGCCTCTCTTTTGGCAAATGTAGCAAATGTACTGAGAAAGAAAGGTTCCTACATATTTGAAGTGCAAGTAGGGGCCACCTCTTTGGGAGAGAATTTGACCCAAAAGTATAAAGAGCCTATCAAGAGCCCCAGCTCTTTTATCCAGATCCTTCTGAGAGCTGAGAGTCACTCTGGAGTCTCAACATACCTGGAAGACACACTGTTTTCTTTGTGAAACAAGGCAACAGGTTCTTAGGGAGACCAATGCTGTATCCCCATGCCTCTGAATCTGCCCTGCTTCAGAGTGAGAAACTGAGATGAGTGGAGAAAGGCAGAGAAGAGAGGCAGAGAATTGCCTCCCAAAAAAAGATCTTGAGGAGAAAAGGCACAAGAAAAGAAGAGTTTTGGAGTGCAAAACCTTTATTTTATTTTTTTAAAGAGAAAAAAAGTAAAAATAAATGAAAATGATACAAAATTTCAGTAAACAAAATACTAGGAATACAACAATGGCTGTTATATTGCATAATATTGTCTTCTGATTAGTTGTTCAGATTACCAGATATAAACATGAAAAATTGGTTAAAAAAAGTTTTAAGAAGTTAAAAAGGAGAAAAAAATAAGCATTAACTGTTCCTTTCAATAGGCCAGCCAAAATCAGCAGTACAGTTATCCAAGCTATCTTGTACATACATGTATGTATATATGAAATATATATGAAA
>NW_004524822.1:2761334-2766121 GCF_000260255.1 Octodon degus
TTTTCCTCTTCCTTCTTTCTTGCTTTTGTCCTTTTCTTCATCCCAGTTCCTTCCCTTTAAAGACTTCTTTCCTGGGCTGGGGAGATAGCTCAGTAGAATAAGTGCTTGCCTATGAAGCGCAGCATACTGAGTTCAATCCCCGGTACCAAAAAAAAAAGTACTATAAAGACTCTTTTCCTTTTACAGTATCTATTGTACATTTCAGATTTTATTTACTTCTTCAGATTTTCACACTAGTGAGACAATGCAATATATGCACATGCAGATCTGATTTATTTCACTTAAGAGTATGATCTCTAGTTGCATCCATATCTTTTTTGTAAAAGCCCCGAATTTATCTTTTTTTTTATTTTGTTCACATTTAGTTTTTTTATAATTTTCTTTCATTTTGAAGAGTAAAAAAAGAGAAAGAAAAACAAAAGCAAAGAGAAACAGGGTAACTAGACAATACACATGTTACAGATCTTCAAAACAAGACTATCTGATCAACAGTGATTAATATATTATTTATTTTTATCATCAAATCTGTTACTCAGATGAACAGATATAGTTATGGAAGATGGGACATATGATTGAATATTACCATATGCTTCCAAGAAATCTTAAATTTTTGTTCTTATCTCTCATTTTTTCTTTATTGCCTTTTTTTAAAACCAACAACAAAAGTTGGAGAGGCTGTGGGGTAAAAAGAAACCCTTCTCCACTGCTAGTAGGAATATAGACTGGAGCAATCATTGTGGAGATCAGTGTGGAGATGCCTTAAAAACTAGGACTGGAAATCCCACTCAACCCAGCTATCCCCTCTTCTGGGAATTTTCTCAAAAGAACTGAAAATATCATATCATAGTGATATATGTGTGCCCATGTTTATAGCAGCACAAATTGTGATAGCCAGATCTTGGAAACAACAAAAATCCTTGTTACCTTAGGAATAGATGAAAAAGATGTGGTATTTTTACATAATGGAGTATTACTCAGCTATAAAGAAAAGTAAACTTGAAGACTTTGCAGGTAAGTGGGTGAAACTTGAGGCTATACTCATAAGTGAAACAAACCAGACCTACATGGGTAAAATATGCTCTCTCCCTAGTGTAAGAACTCAAAAGAATTTATCTGTTTTATAGCTGAGTAATCCTCCATTGTGTAAAAATACCATATCTTTTTTGAATCGTTCCTCACTTGATAGACATTTGGGTTGTTTGCATGATTTAGCTATGACAAATAGCATTGCTATCAACATGGATGCATGTATATCATTGTGCTATGATATTTTCAGTTCTTTTTGTATGAGCAGAAGATATTTATTGAGAGAAAGAAAGCTCCTGTCCTGAGAGAGCGACGGGGGGTGGGGGGGTTAATGGGTAATTCCCCCCCCCCCAAAGCTGTCTCTTGCAGGGACTTTTATAGAGAAAAACCATGTGGTGAGGTGGGTCTAAGGTGGTGGAGAAGACATGGGAACTTGTTTAGTTGGGCATGAGGTGGGACCAAACTATGGTCAACCACTGAGATTACAAGCACCATTGCTCAGGTAAAATTGATTAAATCCAGTATCAAATGGGAAAGTGAGTCACATAGCAAGCGGGCACGGATATGGAACAGGGTCTCTTCCTGTTGAGGGTTGGGCTAGTGAATCATTTGAGCTCTTTCAAGTTGATTGATACTATTTAGGATATCAATCCCTAATGCCCATCCCTAGGGAAGTATGTAGCTGTGCTTCCTCTTTTTGTCTTGGTCTTGAGGTGTGGCCCATATGGGAGTATCTGTTTCTTCCAAGTTGCAAAGTCACCTTGTCTTCCATCTTGTCTCCTTGAGGGCCTGGGATATTTTCAGTTCTTTTGGAAAAATACTCAGGAGGGAAATAGCTGGGCTGAATGGGATCTTCATTCCTAGCTGATACCAAAACCAGAGAAAGACCCAAACAGAAAAGACCAATCTTCCTATGAATATAGATGCAAAAATCCTCAGTAAGACACTAGCAAACAGAATGCAATAAATCATCAAGAAGATTATAAAATATGACCAAGTGGTAGTCTTCCCAGGAATGCAGGAAGTTTAATATATGTAAATCAATATGTAATATATCACATCAGTAGAGCCAATGACAAAAAATTACATGATCATCTCAGTCGATGAAGTAAAAACTTTTGAAGCATACTTTTAACAAGCTCCCATTGCTAAGTTACTGGAATATCTTTATCATCTAACAACTTGAAAGAAATTAACCCATATACTACTTTAAGGGACAAATGATAGGAAATAGACACTTTAGGTCTTGACACTAGAATAGTTCTGCTTGACCCAGGTACACAGGATCCTTGTGTTCCACAGAGTCCCATGCTTTGAAGAACTTTCTAAGAGATGTTCTAAATCTTTTCCCATTGAAGTGGCCAGGCTTACCAGTACTATTTGGACAGAATAACTGAGCTTAGAACAAGACCTATGTGGTCCTTAGTCATGTTTCTTCTTTTACAGTCATCCTTTGGTTGGTTTTCAAATAGACAGGGTTGACCAGATGCCTCAGAGACTCTATGCTTTTCATCTAAGGACTCTCCATAGCAAAGTCCCAGTTATGAGAGGACAATCATCCCACTTCTCAGAAAAAGATGTTTTTCTTCATGGAATTACATTATATTGCACCATCACAATGGGGCTGACAGGCTGATCATAAAGGTTGTTCATTTAGAATGAAGAATTTCAGGTGCACTCATAGGATAATAATGCTTATATTTTTCCATGTAAAATACCTATGAAAATATTACTAACCCTTATTTGTGTCCATGAGCCTTGTAAAATATTTTAATCAATTTTTTTCATATGCAATGGGGTCCTGAAAAAAAATATCCATTGCATTCCGCAACCTAGGTGTTTCCCTGTGTTGAGATAAAAGAGACAGACACAAGGCATTTGCCTGATCTGATCTAAAAAACAAGAGATCTGCTCACACTCGATTGTTGTAAATGCATGTCATCTCTAATCTTCGTGAATCACTCATATATTGTATTTATTGAAGAGCTTTGAATATTGTAGGTGTAGTTTAAGAGTGGTTTTCAAAAGTTGGGTCATGCAACAAGCAGAGACTTGACTGCATCTTTCTTAGGTATTAGGCAAAATAAAAAGCAGGTGTAGAAGTTCTGTAACATACACAGGGGCTCTTGTGAGGTATTTTAAAGAAGAGAGAGTTGATTGCAAAGTGCCTCCACAGAGAGGCACCATGCTACACCAGCATCTGTTGTTGCAGCCAGAAATTCTTGCTGCTCATTGCACACATTTTGGCATTACTATAAAGCAACCATACAAATGGGTACAGCTATGAATTGGTTTCCAACTGTGCTAGGGAGTCCATGATGAAAGGTCTTTATTGAAAACTCAGGCTTTGTAGATAAGCCTTTGTGTACCTAAGACAGACTGTGGGAGGACTGAAGTTTAAATTAAATTATTGAGCACAATGAAGGCAGAAAGAAGTAGGGCTGGTCATTACTGAGGAACAGAAGGCAAATAGGCAGACAACAGGCATCTCAAAGTGCAGATAATCAGGGTAGGAATGAGTAGTCAAAGATACTTCTTCAAAAATTAAGAGCAAATGCAGAGACAATTTTGATGAAATGCAGAACAAATAGTTAAGGCTATGTATATAAAATGCTTGTAAGATCACCTATAAAAATCACTGCACAACAGATACACACATAAAAATAAATGTAACAATTCTAAATGGGGAAAAATCTCCTACTTCCCCACAAGTAAAGAAAAATAAAAATAAATAAAATGTTTATAGTGCAAGAATGAATCCTACTTTGTATAATTTCTGTTGTAAAAAGAAGACCACATACTATGAAACAATATAAAGCCAAAAATTACCAAAATTAACTCATTATTGGATGAAGGAGGAGTTAAGTTATGGCAAGAACATAGGACAAACTTGGTACCTCAAGATCACAGGCCATCCCTGAATCTCTGTCTCATGATGATGACAAGAATCATCACTGCATCAAATACAGTGGTACTGATTAGTCTAGAGAAGCACCTGTCCAAGCAGGCACAGTGGCTTTTGCAAAGTGTTTTGGGGTAGCTGTCTGGAGAAAGTGGCAAAACCAGAGTAAAACTAAATGGCAAAACCAGAGTAAAAAACAAGATAATGGGAAATAGTTAAATAGTTCATTCTCAAGGGGAAGGGGACCAACAAATGGAGGGAAAGGGAAGGAAGGAAGGAAAGAATAAGAGATAAAGGAAGAAATTGGAATTTGTTGCATTATTCATGCATGGATTCCATATATTTAAATCAACAGAACAGAATAAAGAGTACAGAAGTACATGATTCGGAAAAGAAAATCATACAGAAAAAAAAAATAAATATGCAAATCAGTGGAACATATTAAACAATACAGAAATAAAGCACATGTGGGAAATCAGTTATGATGAAGATATCATTAGTAATGAATAAGAAAAAGTAAAGCAATATTTTTGGGAAAATAAGCTAGCTACAGAGAAAAACCTCTTTTTCAGTCATCTCAGTAGAAGTTCAGGGGCTAGGAAATAGCTCAGAGGCATAAGCAACTACATAGCAAGTGCAAGGTACCAAGTTCGATCCCTGGCCCCACATGCCATGCTGTCCTGGGCCAGCCCTGGAACCCAGCATGGTGGCACACACCTGTAATTCCAGCACTTGGGAGATTGAGACAGGAGAATCTCTTCAAGTTTGAGACCAGCCTGGGGCTACAAAAGCGAGCACATGACTAGCCTCAACTGCATAGAGACACTCTGTCTCAGAGAGAGAGAGAGAGAGAGAGAGA
>NW_004524822.1:2766221-2776779 GCF_000260255.1 Octodon degus
AGAGAGAGAGAGAGAGAGAGAGAGAGAGAGAGAGAGAGACAGAGAGAGACAGAGAGAGACAGAGAGAGACAGAGAGAGACAGAGACAGAGAGACACAGAGACAGAAAGACAGAGAGACAGAGAGAGAAGTTCAACTGAAGGAAGAATTTTGGTATTAAAATGAAGTAATTGGATACATTAAAAATGTATAAATATTTTTAAATATTTACATAAAAAACTGTCAAAGTGACACTGGATGATATTATTTCAGAATTTTAAAAATACATTAGTTTAAAATTCTTTCAAATTTGCATTTGAGGAGGTTAGTTTTCTTTTAACAAGCAAATCATAAGTTTTTAAAATTTACCTTAGAACACATTACTGGAATTTAATTCATGTACTACAACAAATTGAATTCATTTTAAGTGTGGAAGTCAATCCACTTTGGCATATGTACACACCCATTGTCTTGGTTACTTTTCTGTCCTTGCTGGGACAAAACACAGCTGATACTCAAAATTAGTGAAGGAAAGGTTTACTTAGCTCATAGTTACTGGAGGTTTCTGTCTATACTCAGTTGGCTCCAAGGAAGAGTGGTACATGACAGAGGACAAAAGTTTATGGTGGCAGAAAACAGCAAGGACAAAAAGTGAGGAGCAGTGGCCATGGCAGAGAGCAAGCCTGTCTCGCTTCCTCTTATTGCAGTCTGGCTATCTGCCCCAAGGCAGGCGTAAAGCTCATACCTATAATTCCAGGGGCACTCACATCATGATCCTAACATTGAATCATGAATTTATCACAAACCCTAGAAACCCACCCCAGTTACTATACGAGGTTTTGGGGGGCACATAGGCACAAATCATAACACTCATGTCACTATCATTTTCATGAATGTGTATAATACTTCCATTATCACAAAATATCCCTTGTGCCTCTACCCAGCCAATCCCCACTCATTCCATTAACAAGAATTTGCTTTCCTCAGTCATAGACTGAGTTTATTTGGATTTATATTATATTATATTATATTATATTATATTATATTATATTATATTATATTATATTATATTATATTATATTATATATGGCAAAACTTCCATATGCATTGTAATATTTGTTTGTATCCTTCACTCAGCCATTTGTGTAATAAAGATATCTCTAGTAAGACTGAAGACTCATAATGATTTCTTGCGTCACTGAGTTATGATCTTTACTACTGTAACAATCTTTTCCTATTTCACGTATTTCAGTATGCTCAAAAGCAAACTTTTCCTTAATCAAGTATCTGTGCAATCAGATTATGGAATGTCTACTGAAGCTTAAAAGGCTGCCACTTCATATCTCAATACCAAAATATGGACCATATTATTTCAACAATCTCAGTCCCTCAACATGTAAGAATAAATTTCTCTGTTCTTTAAACACATTTCTTCTCTGCAATGTGTAGAGTTTAGCGTTTAAATCTTTTCCAAAAAGGCCAAAAGTGTAACTTGATCAAACTTCATCATGTTCGTTTTTTCAATGCATTTGGTACAGGGTCTCACCATGCAGCTTGGACTCATAGTGACCCTCCTGCTTTCAGCAGGTGCTGGGACCATGCTTCCTCTCAGTGGCCAGCTCAGTACACCTGGGGGCCAGCACAGCACGCAGGGCCGGAGATCGAACCCCAGTCCCTGCGCCTGCCTAAGCAGGCACTTAGTCCGTTGAGCTATCTCACTGTTCTCATCATCATGTTTAAACTCTCTCATTCTTCTTTCTGGAGGAGGATGTTTCAGAAAATTGAGACAGAACCTGTGTAAAGTGATTTATTTGTTTTGTTTTGCCTTTCTTCTTCATGTATGCTTTTCATAAATTGTTCCTCACAGAAATTTTCATTGGAGGAGACACTTCAGTCACATTTCCCACATGGTTTGACTCCATTTTCTGAAAAAAAAAAAAAAAGATGCTTCACGCTATTGAGTTAATTCCACCCCAAGGTATCTGTATAAGTGGTGTGGGTCTGGCCTTTGACGTTATCTTCCGCAGCGCTCTCTGACTGCTCACTCAGGCATATTGTAGACATGTCGTCTCACGGAATCTTGAGCTATCTTTGCCAAATCAAATCTGTAAAGTTCACTTGCAATTTAATGTATTGTTTTTGAGTCATCTTGACATTTTGACTTCATAAGTATAAACTGAAAACTACATTTACTGGAAATTTGTTTTTAAAACAAAGCAACACATGCCAGATCTCTGGTCTACGGATGCTTTATAAAATTAGGCAATGTTTATGACGTAATGCTGCCCCAAAAATTTTTTTGAAAAAGAAAATTTATCTCTAACATTTCTATGGCATATAAATGAATAAGACTGAGTCCAATACCGGAAGAAAACATACACTAAATTATTGGTATAGATCTAACTAAATGTGTAGCATTGTGAAGATAACTGGAAGGGCTCACATTTATAATAAAATTATAAATATTGTAAACTGATAAATATTTTGGTAAGTTACCCTGCAATAAGAAGTTAATACATATTGGTAGAAGTTAATTAAGATATTTTGTACTAAATGAATTCTTTGTTTCATTTATGTAGGTGGTGCATGGTCTCACTATGCAGCTCAGACTCACAGAGATCCTCCTGTTTTCAGCCTGCCCAGGCTGGGATTACAGGCATGCACCACCATGCCTGGACTCAGTTGCTGGTTTATCATGCCCTGGGGGTGGGGCTCATTTGGCTTGTGGAACCAGGGATCCAATGCTACTTCCTGGCTTGCTAAAGCAATCACTTAATTCAATAAGATATCTTGTTGGCCCTTGATAGTTTGTAATAAATAGTACCTCTTTGTAGTAATATTGAAATTGAAGTTTTCCTAGAGGACAGTCCTTCTTAATGGCTTCTACAGTCTAAGGTTGACTCTTAATTCTGAATGGGATCTCCTTGTGATCGGTTTCATCACAGCCACTGTGTTGCCACATGGCACCCAACTAGCCTGATGTTTACAGGAAAACAAGTTGGCTAAACATAAGTGAAGTGGACCCTAAGCTTGCTTACCTCATACATTCTAAGAAAAGGTAGGAAGTTCTGGAAATTTGGGTAATTTCACAATCAACAAAATAATTTTATTACTTTTTGTTTTAGCCTAAATTTTCTAAAGCTTTTTGAAATTTTAAAGTATCAAGCTTTAAAGACGTATTTACTTTGAAAGAAATTGAATGTACAGGAATATAATTCTCTCCTTTTAAAAATTCCTTTATTCTGATATTTATATTCTTTCTCTTTTTGAATTTTTGTACCATTTACTATAAAACCCTTCTAAACAAGGTAACATCAGTCAGAAGCAGATGTAAAGCTGTGAAGACATAAAGATGTGAAGGGGAAGGAAAGAGGAGGTTAGTGCTCAAAAAGAATCTCGCATACTAAAAACCAGCAGGAGGCCACAGATACAGCTCTTTGCTTTCTAGCAGTAAATCTAAAGCAAGGAACAGATATATCATTCACAATTACCCTTGAGACGCAGGCAAGCCATTCATTCAAGAGAAACAGTAAGTTCTGGCTTTATTTATTTATTCATTTTAATGAGAAAAAAGATAAAACAGCAATGAAACAATTTCAAAATAGGTTAGTAGGACAGTTATAAAAATTAATACATTGCATATTGTTGTCTTTGCAGTAGTTATTCAGATGACAAGATGTAGACATGATATCTTGGCTAAACAATATTAGTACAAACCTTTCTTCTCATTGAACTAAAAGAAAGTAGCTGTATATCTATCCTAACTGTCTTGTGTATACATTTATACTTTTTTCCATAACAAAAGTATTAGCATGTGACACAAGGTTTCCTTGTGACTAATAGCTGATTTTAACCAGACAGGATGTTTATGTCAGGAGTGAGGTAGCTTGTTTACTTCAGGCCCTGAGGTCTAGTCCCACCTACACACATTTGATGAGTTTCGTAGCTTCCATGGCTCCCAACACAGTCACCTTTTTTGTTTTGTTTTGTCAGAGATGTGTGTCCCACTGCAGTGAGAGAAGCTGTATTTGGAGAAGTCTTTAAAAGACCTTTCATACTTGATGCCAGTCCAAAGACTGTAGGTACTTGAATTCAGCAAAACAACCCAACATAAACGAATAGTCCATAATAGTAGTTATCAGAACATCTGGCAATTGTCAGAAGTTGTTGACTTGAGCCTTTTACAGCTCAGCATATTAATATAGATTTACTTCTTATACCTCATGGTTACAATTTTCTGCTGGATGGTTAAGACCAAGTTTAAACAAGACCTATATCTTAATTATAGTTGAAGTTCTCATGAAGAGAGTATGCTGACATAATGAACCAAATCCTCCTTGGGGTAACTACAGCAAAGAACTTTGTGGCAGTGTTTCAACTTAGGTAATCATCATCATAAAAATAAAATGAAACCAATGAAACTACTGAAGCAAACAGCCCTGTGTCATTGAGGTATACAGCAATTTGGTGGTCTCATCAGGGGATTTCCAGAGTATTTTAAACAGGCTTCCCTAACCAGATTAAGAAACTGAAGCATTCAATATGCTTTGAGGCAATGGTTTAGAAACCCGTAAATGGTGTTCTTTATGTGTTCCTAAAAGCATGGATGAGTTTTTCTGAGGACAGGGTTTGCAGTTTTCACTAGAAGGACTTCTGCACCCTAATAGTTGAGTAGTAAAGATGGTTCATATCCATCATGAGTATATTGTCAAAAATAAACTTTTCATAGATGTGCATAACACATAGGTTAGTGTTTCTCTCCTTCTCAGAATGAAGAAAATTCTGTATGTCACAGTACAGTATGAAAACATACTTGACATGCCAGCCACACAGGGCAAATTTGACCTCTTACAAAAGTTGAAATGCTGATGTGGGGCTAATTGGTAGTGAAATCTGTTTCATTTATGCTTGAAGGTAATTACAGAGAATAGTCTTATGAAAAATAAAGATCTTCAAATAAAATCATTCACAGTATGATCTAAAATAAATTACAAAAACTTCAAGAGATTATATCATGTCATGTGTTAACAAATTTAATGTATTTTTAAAGCAGGCAGAACCAAATGTTATCTTGAATAAATCACCCATAGACTGCCTGGCTATGAGAAATGAAATTTCCTGGAGCAACATACTAAGATAAATTACTTGCAAAGTTTGTTCCTCAGTAACTGAATGTAGCATTTGGAATAACTCAATGGGGTTATTAGCCATAAATAAATTAGAAATTTTCTTTATATCAACAGAAAGCTGGACCAGAAGTTTCTTAAGGTGTTGGATAGATTATTAATATGTGCTTAATATACAGTATGTCTATAATAAATTATGTATAGATTAAGATTTAATGCAAAGTCTGATAACAGCTATTATAAATGTTTAAACTTTTATTACAATAAAAGATGCAAAGCCATTAATCCCTCTCAAAATATTCCCCCTAACTTGGAACACATTTATCCCATTGTTCTTACCACTTTCTGGAGCAGTTCTGGAAGCCATCTTTGTGAATGTATTTTTGTGACTGACCCACAGAGTGAATCAGTATAAAAAATTTACCTTTCATGGTCATTTTGACCACATGAAAGAGTTAAATGGCACATGGAGCCAGATCCGTGGAATAAGTGGTTGAAGATCCATCCTAATATTTTTATTTGATGGAAGTTTCTGTGAATGTTTTCTGTCAAATCAGGATGTTCTGGAAGCTGTGAAAGACACCCATGAAAGAGGACTTATAGAACTACCTTACAAAGTGAAAAGAACCATGGGATAAATGTATTGAAAGCAATGGGAAATATTTTGAGAAATTGGCAATGTGTCTTTTGCTGTAGTAAATGTTTTTAAATTCTTATTAAAAACTCACCTTACTTTATATCATACCTCACATGTATCTTGTATATTAAGAAAACATTGCAAATAATTGTATCAATCTATATCTGTAGATACAGCTATATATATGTAGTCCTCACAGAGCTTAACTAGTTAACTCTAAGGACTTACATTATATGCGAATGATTGCTTGGGAGGGACTTAAACCAAGGCAATGTAGCTCCAGAGTATGTGTCTCAAGCCATTTGTCTATGATGCCTCCATGTGCAATAAAAAAATCATACTTATAAGTGTAAAATCCTTAGAAGCGTACAATCACCAGTAATAAAAATAAGCATTAATTTTGTGGAAGGGATTTAATAGAGGAACATTAAATACTACTTCATTCAAAATGCTATTAAGTTATTAAGTACAAGTTCTTTATGACAGAAAGAATTTTAATCCCTATTAATCACTACTAGAAATAAGTGCTATGTTAACCATTTTACAGGGCATATTTTAAAATTCATAGCTGAGGAAGTGAAGAGCAGTTAATATAATGTCATCTCACTTTTTGGCTAGCTATTGCTTACATGTAAAAAAAATATTTCATTTATACACAATTAAAAGATCCTACTTAAGTAGCTCACTTTCATTTTTCCTGTTTTTCCAGCCAGTTTTATGACTGATTTTACAATTTGATAACTATTTCTATGATTTTTTCTCAATAAACTAATATGAGGATAATAAAAAAACTATATTCATGAAAATAACCAGTGTATCATTATTTGTAATAGAACATAAGAAAATATTAGGAAAAACCAATAGTACTATATTAATAAAATAAAACAATACAATACAATACAAATATTACACATAATTATAAAATTTCTGGGGCCAGTCAAGTAGCTCAGCAGATTAAAGTGCCTCCAAGCAGGTGCAGGGCATGCCCCCAGGGCATGCTGAGCCAGCAATTGAGACAGGGTGTGGTGGTGTTTGCCTATAATCCCAGCTCTTAAGAGTCTGTAAACAAGCAGATCACTTGAGTCTGATCTAGTAATGAGACCCTGAACACCCCGTATACTCTTCCCTAGAATGCAAAAAAAGAAAAAAAAGAAAAAGAAAATTTAAAAAAATTTAAAATAAAATTTCTGTAAAACATTGGGCAGTATCTGGAAATAGGCTGACTCAGGGGACCCAAGGGAAATTTATGCAAGTGCGGTCCTAAGGCTAAAGGACACACATGTGCAAGACATCAGCAACAACAGCAGGCAGCATGGAGCAGAGCAGAAGCTGGAGTGACAGGTGACTGCATGTTTAATGTATAATTCTTACACATGTTGCTATCTCATGTTTACATTCTTACATGGCGCTGTAACCAGCACATGTGCATTGACCTGTGCTAAATCATGGTTATATAACTTTATTCCACTGTGTGCTTAAGGTAGACAAGCGAGATCACATCCTCAGATGTCCTTGAATGCTCGTGAGCTTTGAAGCAATCTGAGTGATTTTATGCATACCATCCCCTCAAAGGTGAGGGGTGTATAACTGTGACATTCTATATGTAACAGGGCACAAGTACGCATAGTTAACAAGTCAAGATTCTGTGCATTTGCAAAGCATTTTTTTTTTCCATTTAAACAGTTTCATCCAAAAGCAATATCAAAGCCTGGCACTTAATATTTAAGGCCTGGAATATATTTGGTACAGGGTCTCACTAACCAGCTCAGACTCATAGCAATCCTCCTGATTTCAGCCTCTCAAGCACTGGGTGCTCAGGATCAAATCCTGGTCCCTGCACTCGCCTAAGCACACTTTTAGTCCACTGAGCTATCTCGCTAACCCTGACTGTGCCATATATCAAGCAAGGTCTTCAACTAGGAGGGTTAAGTTTAGGGCCCTTGGTCCCAGTCAGATGTTATCCCTGATCAGAGATTATTCCTATCACTTAAACACTGTAATGTTTGGTCAAGGCAACTGTTAAGTTGTTAAGTCTGTTCCTGGGGAGAGGATGAGCTTATTCCTGAACCCTGATACCTTATATGGCCAGCTTTACAACCATATTCCTATGCATCTCTCCATAGGATGGCACCTACAAGGAACAGTGCCCTGTCACCCTGAGATGCTGAAGCTGGAAACCAAAGCTTCAATCCCCTCAAGGTGGCCCAACTGTCAGTGGACACATGTAGGGGACCATCTTCAACTCTGCTCACTGGCTTGACTGTTTTTTTCTGTTTCAAAACAGTCTTATGGGCTGGATTGGACAGAGATTGCTGTCTATTTCAGGTTGAGGTCATGACTAGACCCATTAGAATGTCTCGTATCAGCTGAAAGTCCCTCTTTTGCTTCTCTATAGGGACTAGGTATCAAGTCCTATTTTGCTTCTCTATAGGGACTAGGCATCAAGTCCTATTTTCTCTCCTTCTGGATAAATCCTGAGGGGATTTGACTGGACAGATTCCTTGGCCATGTATGTCATGAGTCTCAAACACTTACAAGTTTGGCTGCCAACAGACTACACAAAGAAAAGTCCTGCTATTGGAGATCCATCGCCCAATGGATAACAGTGGGGCCTCTGGCATGCCACTCATGGGGCAGGTTGTTTATGTCTGTACCCAGCCCTCTGCCCAGTGGTTCTTCACAGGCATCAGCTGCCTTTCACAACCGTGACCAAATCCTCACTGGGTGCTTACGCTTTCTCTATTTTTGTCATTCAACTCAGCCAAATCAGTTTTCATCCACACTGAGAATTATGCTAAATGGAAGGTTAGTGTCACTGACTCAAATGGCTTGCACCTATGCGACAGCCTTATTTGAATCCTGAAAAGCAGCTTCTACAGCCTCTATCCAGCCCTGTGCTGTATGTCTTTTGGCCATCAAGTATAAAGAGCACAGTAGGGTAGCTAGGTACAGGACATCCACTAAAACCTTAGCAAATGTTTACTTGGCATACTTCCTTTCCTTTGTTTTATTAATATTTTTTTTTTATTTATTTTAGGGAAGGGTCTACAGGGTGTTCAAGATCTCACTACTAGATTGGACTCAGAGTGATCCTCCTGCTTACAGGCTCCCAAGACCTGGGATTACAGGCACGTGCCACCATGCCCAATCTCAATGGCTGTCTCAGCAAGGCCTGGGGGCGGGCCTGGCATGGCAGGCCCAGAGATTGAAACCCCAATCTCTGCACCTGCTTGCAGGCACATTAATCCAATGAGCTATTTGGCCTGCCCTTTCTCCTGATTTTAATGGACCATAGAACACCCAAGAATTTAACAGAGAAACCAAGTCGCTGGACCTTATCTTTGTGCATGGCCCAGCCCCATGCCAGAAAAGCTTCTTTCAGATAGTGCATGCTGATTTTTTCAAATCCACAAATCAATTAGAGGTCAGCACAATATCAGCACTACAAAACAGTGACACAGCGTGTGCTTTAGTCCAGGTGTCCAATAGGCACTGAGACAAAATTGGGCTGTGCACTAGCATTGCAGTAACAACTAGAAAATTCACTGAATCTATTTCTGTGTGAAGGCAAATTAATCTTGCCTGCCAGTATCAGAACTTTACATTTATTCACCACGACCCATCTGCCTTCTGTGTGGGTCACAGGGAAGGGCTCTCTGCAGGGAACATCACCTTTGCATATTCCAGTTTCAAAACAGTCTTCGTTCATCATTCCATGCAAGTGTCCAGTGTTGCTTCATGCACAAAACCCATGTGTCGTGTGGGAGAATCAGAGGTTCGTGGCATGGATGTGCTTGGATGACAATTTTTATCACACGAATTTGCCACTGGAATTCTCCTTGTGTAATGCTGAGTTAAACACCAGCCAGTATGTCCACCACTTTTGTATTCAGCCACTGGAGGAAGAAAGCATATAGGCAAGGAGTCAAGGCCCCAATACCCAAAGTCACCTGGGCCTTCTAGACCATGATGTAGTGACTTCCATACCCTGCTATGCATACAGTATATCCTGTAGAATGGTCTGGGTTGCTATATAATGCATTGACTTGGCTCTGATATCCACTCATGATAATTGATAAATGCTGCATATTCTTTAGGGACCAGTAAATAGGCAATTATGCATGTACCCTCCAGTCACCTGAGACCCCAAGACCTGGATGCCTTGCCCTGCCTCCCAATTAGGGTAAAAGGAGATCAATGTTGCCTTTGCCTGCTGCACTGAGGCTCTTTTGGCCTTCTGATCCTGGCCCATCAGCCGGTATTGTTTCTCAGTGTATAGCTGCCTCCATAAAGTCAGCAAGGTATCCAGAGGTTGCCCATGTACTTACCTGCGGCTAAACCAGCAGTCAGCATGTCCACCCAGATATGCCAAATACCAACATTCAGTGGCCCCACAACCTGTCCTTGGATGGAGAGCTTCACTTGACCAGGGTCCCCCTTTGGCTCCTTTCCACTGTAGATTTTACAGATTTTCCTTACTTTAGAACTTTTCTAACATGTCTCCCAGCCTGGTCAGGGCATCCACAACATGGATTCAGTGATCAAGAAGGAGCTAGAAAGGAGCTGCTGGCTGAATGTGCAAGCTGGCCTACGGGCCAGGATTATGTCCTCCACGTGTGCCATCAGCATTTCCTCATCTGGGCTACAGTGATTCAGAGCAAATATCATGTGCCACCTGCCCATTTCAGGAAGCACAGTTACCAAGTACAGATAGTGACTTGCTCTGGCAGGTCACCTGGACTCTTCCAAACCCGATGAGTCACACTATGAAGCATTTTATCACAGTTTGATTATCTGCTACTGGGGCTGTCCTTGCAC
>NW_004524822.1:2776919-2787964 GCF_000260255.1 Octodon degus
TTGTTTTGCCTACTCCCACAGCTCCATGGCTGCCCAGATCCTATATGTTGTGTGCTGGGTAGAGACAGGCAGCCCTTGCAGTCCTCCTCCCCGTGCTAGGTTTCCTCTATGTCCACCTTTGGGTACTTGTGCCCTGTTACTAATAGAATGTCACTCTTATGCACCTCTGACTTTGGAGGGGAAGGCATGTGGAAAATCACTCAGGCTACTTCAAAGCTCATGGGTATCTAAGGATACCTAAGGATGTGATCTCACTTATCTAGTTTAGGAACTCAGGGAATACAGTTATGTAAACATGATTTAGCTCAGGCAAACACACAGGTCTACCTGAATAAATAATCTAGCAGGTAAAACTGCTGGATTTTGCTGAGGCTTTTCTCGAACATGAGGACTCAGGCTTCTGGGGGAGGGAGTGCTTCCCATGCTTCACAGCATGAGCTTGGCAGCAGCCCGCCATGATTCAGGGTCCTGCTCTATCTGCTGAGGCTGGTCTACTTGGCAGACAAGACCATCTGTCTCTGTTTTTCAGGCAGAAGAGAGTAAAAAACAGGTAAGCCACCTACCCACCCTTACAATGAGGACGAGGAAATTTTCTGTGTATCACGTCTGAGGCTCGTACAAGATCCCCCAGTTGAAAACAGCTGTTTTCCAGTCTCCAGGGCTTTCCAAGCTGCAAAGGGGGTAAATCCAGGCAGGCACAGAAAGACTGGGCTCACTTATCAGCCCTTTCCTGGGGCACTGCCTCCTCTTCAGACACTTTATCCAGCTACCACAGGACCACTCACCCCAATATTTCACTGACTATGCCAGTTACGAGCCCACTCAGGGATGCAAGAGAGATTTTCACAGGTGAAGTTTCAAGGTTAAAGAACGCAGGTGTGCAAGACTTCAGCAACAACAGCAGCAGCACAGAGTAGAGCAGAGAACTGTCTGCCTCTTTATTGTATAATTCTCACACAGGTTATCTCATGTTTACATTCTTACAGTGTGCTGTAACCAGAACGTGTGTGTTTACCTGAGCATGGTTACATAACTGTATCCCCCGCCCCCGAGCTCCTAAGCTAGACAAGTGAGATCACATCCTCAGGTATCCTTAGATGCCCATGAACTTTGAATCCTGAGTAGTTTTCCACATGCCTTCCCCTCAAAAGTCAGTGGCGCATAAGAGTGGTATTCTATTAGTAACAGGGTACAAGTACCCGTAGTTAACAAATCAAGTGCCCATGGGTTTGAAAAACCACTTTTTCATTTAAACACTTTCATCCAAAAACAGCATCAATACCTGGCACTTAACATTTAAAGCCTGGGCCATAGTTTGAGCAAGAGCTTCAAATTTAAGGGCTAAGTTTAGGGCCCTTGGCCTTAGTTAGATGTTATCCTTGATCAGACAATATCCTGGCATTAAAGTGCTGTAGTGCTTGCTGAAATCATCTGTTAAGTCCTTCCCTGGGGAGGGGAAGGACTCACGTACTGAAGCCTGATACCATACATGCTCAGCTTTTTGGTCATGCAACTGCACGTCTCTCTATATGACAGTACCTTACAAGGAATAGTACTCTGTTACCACTGAGCTACCTAGGCTGGCAACCAAAGTATTAGCCCCTTCAAGATGGTGCAACTGTCAGTGTACACACGTAGGGGGCCTTCTTCATGTATTACCTGCAATCATATTGTGCTCAGTTCTTTTCATTGTGTTGACCTGCCTGTTTTGATTATAAGCCAGAGACTTCTGGGGGGAACTGAAGAGAGGCTATGGTCTATTTCAGGTTTGGGTCATGACTAGACCCATTAGAACTTCTGGCATCAGCTGGAGGTGCATCATTCCCTTCTGTATAGGGACTAGGAGTCAAAAACTGTTGTCTGTTTTCCCATTCCACTTCCTGGGCCATGTATATCACAGGTCTCAAATGCTTGCTTGGGTGCCAATAGGCTAGCTGCAAAAGAGGCCTGTTGTACAGTTACATCCCACAGTGTGCAGCAGTGTGGGTGTGATACACCCCTCTCCAGGACAGGCCATTCATTTCTATTCCCCTATCCTCAGTCTCTCCTATGATGCCTCACAGGCATCAGCTCCCTTTCACAACTGTGACTGAACCCCAACAGAGTGCTTCCATGTCCTGTTTTTTGTCATGGATCTCAGACAAATCCATTGTCATCCACACAGATTATCATAATTGACAGGTTAGTGTCACTAGCTCACCAAGCCTGCACCTATGCAACACCCCTCTTTCAATACTGCAATGCAGCTTACACTGCATCTGTCCAGCCCTGTGCTGCTGTTATGGTTTATGCCTAGTTGTTCCCCCCAATGCCTCATGTAGTCATGGGACTGAATTCTAGAGTCTGTGATCAACTCATGATCCATTGGGATTATGAATGTGAGTGCTTCCAGGATTATGACTATAAATGCTCTGGGATTATGGGTATAAGTGCTACACTCAGCTTGGGGCAGATAACCTGACTGCAATGTAAAGAAGACAGACTTGCTCTTTGTAGCTATTGTTGCTGCTACTCCTCCCTTTTACTCTCTGCTCTTTGCCATCTCCATGAAAGGCTGCTCTCTGTCATGTGCCACTCTTCCTTGGAGCCAGCCGTGTATGGACTGAAACATCCAGTAACTGTGAGCTAAATAAACCTTTCCTGATTTCACTTTGACTACCAGGTATTTGTCCCAGCAATGAGAGAAGAGTAACGGAGACAACTGTATATCTTTTGGCCATCAGATATAAAGAGCACAGTAGGGTAAGTAGGTACAGCACATCTTCCAAAACCCTAGCAAATCTGTACACATTTGTACACACTTGTTACTGGTGAGATTGTGGATTTGGTCTAACCAATCATATAACACAAGGATCTGACAGAAAAGCCAGGTCCCAATACCTTGTCTTTGTCCATGGCCCACCCCCATGCCAGAAAACGTTCTTCCGGATGGTGCATGCTGAGTTTCAAATCTGAAAATCAATTAGAGGTTAACATAAGATTGTCGATACAAAACAGTTGCACAGAGAGTGATTTAGTCCAGACCATGACACAAAGTTGGGTGATGCAACTAGCCTGTAGTAGCATCTAGAAAGTTCACTGACTGTACTTCTGGCTGAAGGCAAATTTGGTCCTGCCTGTCATTATCAGAACCTCACAGTCATTCACCATGACGCATCTGCCTTCTGCATGGGCCACAATGAAGGGCTCTGTAGAGGGAGAACCACCTTGACCATTCCAGTTTCAGCACAGTCTGTCTTCTTTCCTCATGGCTTCTAGGTATTGAGTGCTGCCTCGTGCACACAATCCACATGGCCTGTGCAAGCAAAAGAGGTGCATGGCATGGATGTGCTTGGATGTTGGTGTTTAATCACACAAATTCACCACTGAAATTCTCCCTGGATAATGTCAAGTCAAGCACCAATCAGTATGTCCACCACTTGAATTCAGCCACTGGGGGAAAAAAAAACATACATGCAAGGAGGCAAGCACAGAATACTCAAAGTCACCTGGGCCTTCTAGACTGTGATGTAGTGACTTCCATATCCTGCTATGCATACAGTGCATCCTGTAAAATGGTCTGGGTTGCTGTATATTGCATCGATTTTGCTGTGGTATCCATTCATGCTAGCACATGCTGCACATTCCTTGGGGACCAGTGAAGTTAGTTGCACATGCTGCTTCTGGGTTTCTGGGACCTCAAGACCGGGATCTTGGCCTGCCTCCTTACTGGGATAAAGGAGAACAGTGTTGCTTTTCCTTCTTCACTGATGCTATGTTTGTCCATTTGGTCCTGGGCATTCAGGCAATATCGCTGCTAGGGCATATCTCCTCCATAGAGGCACCAACACATCCAGCGACTGTGCATCTACTTATCTGTGGCTAGGCCAGAGTCAGCATGTCCATCTAGATCTACCAAAGACAGACGTTCAGTGCCCCCCTGACCTGTCCTTTGATGGAGAGTCTCACTTGTCCAGGGTCCCCATTCCTTGGCTCTTTTGTCAGCATAGATTTTACAGATCTTTCTTGCCTTGGAACTTTACTTCCACATAAACCAGCCTGGCTAGGGAATCAAGAGAATGAAGGATTCAATGATCACTAAGGAGCTAGAAAGGCTGCCATTGACCTGCATGTGCCTGCTGACTCTTGGCCAGGATTATGTCCTCCACGTGTGCCATCAGCAGTTCCTCATCTGGGCTACAGTGATTCAGAGCAAACATCATGTGCCACCTGCCCATTTCAGGAAGCACAGTTACCAAGTACAGATAGTGACTTGCTCTGGCAGGTCACCTGGACTCTTCCAAACCAGATGAGTCACTCTAATGAAGCATTTTATCACAGTTTGATTATCTGCTACTGGGGCTGTCCTTGCACGTGTGGCAGAACCTGTCTCATAGGGGTGGTGCTGGCTGTGCTGGCTTTGTAGGACCTCTCCTGTGGGCTTAACTGTGTTATCAGCCTCATCATCCATCCCACAGCCATAGCAGGCACCCAGGTACTGCCTTGCCCACTTTGTGCTTTAATTGTTTTGCCTACTCCCACAGCTCCATGGCTGCCCAGATCCTATATGTTGTGTGCTGGGTAGAGACAGGCAGCCCTTGCAGTCCTCCTCCCCGTGCTAGGGTTCCTCTATGTCCACCTTTTAATGAATAGCTGACCTAGCATACAAAACTCTGGAATTTTGCTGTGCCTTTTCACAGACATGAGGATTGAACACTTCTGGAGACGTTTCTGGAGGAGGCAGTGCCTCCCATGCCTCACAGCATGAGCTCAGCAGCAGCCAGCCATTGCTCAAGGTCACGCTCTATCTGCTGCAGTTGGTCTACTTGCAGATAAGGCCATCTATCTCTATTTTTGAGGCAGAAGAGATTGCAAAACAGCCAAGCCATATGCCCACCATTGGGTGTGAGGAAATATTTTGTCTATTGCTTCCAAGGCTTGTATGACATCTCCAGACTTGAAGCAGACTGTCTTCCAGTCTCCAGGGGTTCCAAGCTGCAAAGGGGGGGTGGCTCCAGGTAGCCACAGTGAGGCTGGGCTCACTTACCAGCCATTACCTGGGGAGCTATTCTCTTGCAGACACTTGTCCAGCAACCACAGGTTCACACACCTCAATATTCCACTGACTATGCCAGATATGGGCCCACTCAGGGAACACAAGGGAGATTTCTACATGTGAGGTTTCACTGTTAAAGAGCACAGGTGTGCAAGACTTCAGCAACAATAGCAAGCAGTATGGGGTAGTGCAGAAAGCTGCATCTTTATTGTATAATTCTCATACATGTTGTTATCTCATGTTTACATTCTTACAGTGTGCTGTAACCAGCACATGTATGTCTACCTGAGCTAAATCATGGTTACACACCTGTATTCCCCTGAGCTCCTAAGCCAGACAAGTGAGATCACATCCTCAGGTGTCCTTAGATGCCCATGAGCATTGCAGCAGCCTGAGTGATTTTCCACAGACCAGTCCCTCAAAAGTCAGTAGTGCCTTACTGTGACATTCCATGTGTAATAGGGCACGAGGACCTATAGGTCAAGGATTTGTGGGTTTGCAGAAACACTTTTTTCATTTAAAGAATTTCATCCAAATGCCACATCAAAGTCTGGCACTTAGAATTTAAATGCTGGGCCATATTTTGAGCAAGGGCTTGAACTTGGAGAGCTAGGTTTAGGGCCCTTGGCTCTAGTTGGATGTTACCCTTTATCAGATACTACTCATAGCATTTATACATTGTAATGCTTGCTGAAAGCATCTGTTAAGTCTTTCCCTGGGGAGAAGAAGGACTTAAGTACTGAAGACTGATACCTTATATGCTCAACTTTTTGGTCATGCAACTGCACATCTCTCTGTAACACAGCACCACACAAGGAAGAGCACTCTGTCACCCATGAGCTGCCCTAGCTGGATACCACAATATCAGCCCCTTCAAGATGGCTCAACTGCCAATGGACACATGTAGGTGGCCTTCTTCATGTATTATCTGTAATCACATAGCTCTCAGTGCTTTCAGTTGTGTAGACCTGCCTGTTTCAGTTTCAAAACTGAGTGTTTTGGACATGAGTAGGCAGCACTGCTGTCCATTTCTCGACTGGGTCATGACTAGAACCTTTAGAATAACTAACATCAGCTGGAGGTCCATCTTTCTCTTCTATATAGGGACTAGGGATCAAAAACTGTTGTCTGTTCTCCCATTCGAATTCCTGGGTCATGTATATCATAGGTCTCAAATGTTTGCCAGTTGAATGACCCATATCCTAGCTGAAAAAGAGGCCTGCTGTTCAGGTACATCCCTCAGTGTGCAACAGTGTGGGGAGGGGTGCTTTACACTCCTATCCAGGGACAGGTTGCTCTACTCTGTACCCAGTATCCCCTCTGTCCTGTGATTCCTCGCAGGCATCAGCTCCCTTCCTGAACTGTGACCAAACCCCAGCAGACTACTTCCACTTTCCCTGTTTTTTTCATGGATCTCAGTCAAATCCATTGTCATCCACATATGGCAGTTTAGTGTCACTGACTCAGGGCTTGCAGCTATGCCAGTCAAGCGCTTATCCTACTGAGCCATCTTCCCGGCCCCTGCTTGCAGCTATGCAACAGCCCTCTTTCAATCCCAAAAAGCAGCTTGCACTGCATCTGTCTAGCCTGGTGCTGCATGTCAGCTGGCCATCAGGCATAAAGAGCACAGTAGGGTAGCTAGGTGCAATACACTGGCCAAATTATAAGCAAGCCCATATCTACTTGCATATAGTTGTAATCACTGAGTTGCTGTGGATGTGGTCTGTCTGACCATATAATACACAAGAATTTGACAGGAAAGCCAGGTCCCAACACTTGTCTTTGTCCATGAAAAGCTACTTTCAGATTATGCATGCTGACTCTCAAACCTGCAAATCAATTAGAGATTAATGCAATATTGTCAATAAAAAACAGTGACCCAGAGTATAGTTTAGTCCACGCCACAACACAAAGTTGGGCTATGCAACTAGCTTGTGATAACATCTATAAAATTCACTGTCAGTACTTCTGGATGACAAAAAAATTGTTCCTGCCTGCCAGCATCAGAACTTTACATTCATTCACCAGGATCCATCTGCCTTCTGCATGAACCACATTGAAGGGCTCTGTGCAGAAGTATCACCCTTGCTTATTCCAGCTGTAACACAGTCTGTCTTCTTCCTCATTGTCCCCAGGTATCTAGTGCTGCTTAATTCACACAGCCCACATGGCCTATGTGACAGAAAGAGTTGCATGACATGGGTGTCCTTGGATGATGTTTTTTCCCACATGAATTCACCGCTGAAATTTTCCCTGCATGATTTTGAGCCATGCACCAGTCATTATTAAGTCCATTATTTTTTTATTCATCAACTGGGTAAAATCCTGCCAGCTTGAGGGCAAGCACCTAATACTCAAAGTCACCATGGTCCTTTCTGACCATGACATAGTGACTTCCATACCCTGCTAAGCATATGGTATATCCTGCAAAATAGTCTGGGTTGCTGTATACTGCATTGATGTGGCTCTGATATCCACTCATGCAAGTACATGTTGCACATTTTCTTGCACATGTTGCACCAGTAAATAGTCTTTTGCACAGATGGTCTTTGGTTACCTGGAAATCCCAAGATCTGGGTACCTTGTCCTGCCTCCTAACTGGGTTAAATGGAGAACAATGTTACTGTTTCCTGCTTCCCTGAGGCTGTGTTGGCCTCTGGTTCTGTGCCTTCAGTTGGTTTTTCTTCTCGTGACATAAATGCCTCCATAGAGTCAGCGACACCTTCAGTGGCTGCCCAGCTCCTTTCCTATGGCTAGACCAGCAGTTAGCATGTCCATCTAGATCTACCAAAGACTGACATTCAGTGGTCTCACAATCTGCCCTTTGATGGAGAGCTTCACTTGCACAGGGTCCCCCTTCTTTGGCTCTTTTGCCAGTATAGATTTAAAAAATCTTCCTTTATTTCTATATAATGCAGAGAATCAAGAGCATAATGGATTCAGTGATCACTAAAGGCCTAGAAGGGCTGCCACTGACCTGCATGTTACAGTGGGTTTATTGGCCAGGATTATGTCCTCCACGTGTGCCATCAGCAGTTCCTCATCTGGGCTACAGTGCTTCAGCACAAACTTCATGCGCCACCTGCCCATTTCATATAGCAGAGTTCTCAAGTCCAGATACTGTCTTGCTCAGGCAGGTTGCCTGGATTCTTTCAAACCAGATGAGCCACTGCTGTGAAGCATTTTATCACAGTCTGATTATCTGCTGCTGGGGCTGTCCTTGCACATATGGTAGAACCTGTTTCATAGAGGTGGTGCTGGCTGTGCTGGCTACTTGAGATCTCTCCTGTCTGTAAAACTATGTGTTATCAGCCCCATCATCCCACAGCCATAGCAGGCAAACATTCTCTGCTTTACCCACCTTCTGCTTCAATTGTTTTACCATCTTCTACAGCTCTTGGATGTATAGATTCTGTACATTGTATCCTTGGGAGATAGGCAGCCCATAGCTCCCAGTCTGGCCAGAGAATCCTCATGACATAAGTGCCTCCATAGAGTCCATAGGTGCCTCCTCTCCTAGCTATGGTTCCTCTACATCAGCATTTTGATAAATGGCTGACCTAGCATGCAAAACTGCCAGATTTTCCTAAGGGTTTTCTCATTCATGAGGATTGCACACTTCTGGAGAAGGCAGTGCCTCCCATGCCTCACAACATGAGCTTGGCAGCAGCCAGCCATTGCTCAAGTTCCTGCTCTATCTGCTGCCATTGGTCTACTTGACAGACAAGGCCATCAATCTCTAGATTTATGAAGCGGAAGAGAGTGAAAAACAGTGAGACCACCTACACATTGTTTCATGTTCAGTGTAAGGAAATTTTCTATGGATTGCAAGATTTCTGAGACATTGTCAGGCTCTAAACAGACTGTTTTCCAGTCTCTAGGCTTTCTAAGCTGCAAAGCTGGTGGTTACTGGTAGCCACAGCTAGCCCAGGTTCACTTAGCTATTCCTTAGGGCACTACCTCACCTGCAGGCACTGTTTATACAGCTAGCAAGGGACCACTCACCTCACAATTTCAAAATATCAGTCTACTCCAGGGGAACAAAGGAGATTGTCACAGGTCATATCCCAAAGTCAAAGATCACAGGTGTGCAAGACATCAGCAACAACTGCAGTCAGCTTGGAGAAGAGCAGAGAGCCAGCACAAGAGCTGCATGTGCATTTCTTGTATAATTCTTATACAAGTTGCTATCTCATGTTTACATTCTTACATAGCTCTGTAACCAGCACATGTGTGTTTCCCTGTATTAAGTCACAGTTGTATAACTATACCTACTATGTGCTTCAGCTATACAAGTGAGATAACATCCTCAGTTGTTTTTAGATGCCTCTGAGCTTTGAAGCAGTCTGAGTAGTTCCCAACACTGGCTGAATCTCATGAAAGTATAGTTGTGTATTATTATTATTAATTTATTTATTTAGCGAAACTGGGGATTGAACTCAGGCCCTTGCCCTTACCCTTGCCAAGCAAGCGCTTATCCTATTGAGCTATCTTCCTGGCCCCAATAGTTGTGTATTATTTTAAAACATTTTAACACCTATTGTAATTTCAGAGATCGAGCCCAGCCCAGGCCTGGTGAGCGTGTAGGACAGCTTCTGGCTTCCCTGCACCCGTGGGATCCCTACAGACAAAAATTCAGGCACCCTCTTGAGTGAGACCATCTACCGCTCCATTGAGACCCCTGCAACCCTCCGGAGGCCCCGTCCCCAACCTCGCCAAATGAGTGAGAACTTCTACAACTCTCTCAGGACCCCCAGAGACAGCCCAAGCCCAGAACCAGATAGTGTGCAGGACAGACTCTGCATTACCCTGTGACCCCTGGGCCAGGGGCACAACAAAGGGGCACAACAGGTTCACTTCCAAAGGCTGCAGCAGAAAGGAGCTGAACACAACAGCTAGACCCAAGCCAGGCATAACTGGATAAACTCAAACTTAATAGATCTGCACCCAAATTTCAGTAGGTGCTAGGGTAATAACTGTGCCAAAGCTCTACACCACAGGTCAAGGTCAGTGCTATACAAAATGACAAAGAGAAGGAGCAGAATGCAATCTCAGGCCTCAAGCCCACCCAGAACAAGTGCAGAGGATGTTAGCTCAGCTGCAATGTATGCATTAACAGTGTCACAAGTAAAGAAACAACAGCAGAAAAGTATAGAGGGACTCAGAGGAGAATTAATTTCTGAAATAAAAAAAGAAATCTCAGAATTCATACCATCTGCAGTAAAGAATCAAATACAGAAACATATGGAGGAAACCCAATCTGAAAAAACTCTGCAGTAAAAGAATTGATAACTGCTTCTAAAAAAGACATTGATAAAAAAGAAATAGAGATTAGAAAAATGATGGATTTCCTGAATGAACAATACAGGAAAGAAATAGATAGCATAAAGCAGAGTCAAAGAGATATAGAGGAACTTAAAATCTCAATCACAAGCTTGCAAAACCATTTGAGTGAAAGTGAAGACAGAGTTTCAGATCTTGAAGATGTTGGTACAGCTGCTGAAAAGGTGAGAAAGGATCTCTTAAAAACAACTAGGATACAGGAAAAAATAATCCATCACTTGCAAGACAACGCAAAGATGAACAATGTGAGACTAATAAGCATCAATGAGAAAGATGGAATTAATTCAAATGATATAAAAAGAATATGGGCAGAAGCAATAGCAGAAAACTTCCCACATATGAGGAAACAGTCTGACATTCACGTAACCAAAGCACACAGAATGCCAAGTAAACTCAACCCAATTAAAGACACACAGAGACATATAATAGTCAAGATTCCAGAAATCCAGCACAAGAATAATGTGCTGAAAGCCGCTACAGAAAAGAAGCAGACCACATTCAAAGGAAAACACATCAGAATTGCAGCCAACTTCTCTGCACAAACCATGAAGGCAAGAAGAGCATGGAGCAGAGCACTTCAAGTCCTGTGTGTTTGGACAGGATATCCTGTCTGCATCTTGTACTATGGATAGCCACTAAGAAGATAACAATATACAATGTATTAATT
>NW_004524822.1:2792121-2792651 GCF_000260255.1 Octodon degus
CAATGGAATACCCATCTCTAACAAAACTAAACCAAAAAAGGGAATACAAAGAAGGACCATTTTGCATCTGTATATACAAAATAGTTAGGCTAGATATACAGCTACTTTCCTCTTAATTCAGTGAGAAGAAAGATTTGTCCTTATAGTATTTGGACAGGATACCATGTCTGCTTCTTGTACTATGAATAACCACTAAGAAGATGACAATATGCATTGTATTAATTGTTGAAACTGTCCTATTAATCAGTTTTGAACTGTTTCATTGATATCTGTTTCTCAATAAAAATAATTTAAAAATTAGGAAAATAATTAACTTTATTCCAAATTATAATGGATTTTCTATGTTTCATCATTATATATGTAATATTTCCAGATGAAAAAATATTTTATATGAACAAGTTCAAATGAGACCATAACTTACTTTCCAATTTTTAGTTTTACTTTAAATTTTGCAAATCTTCAATTTTACAAATAATAAATATTCAGCTGTATGTTTTTCAAAATATTAAGTTGTCATGTAGTTTTATTCT
>NW_004524822.1:2793336-2796666 GCF_000260255.1 Octodon degus
TTTAAGTTGGTAAATGTTTCTAAAGGAAAATAACTTTTGAATTGAAGGATAAATAAAAGCACAAGGATGAATTTTCTGTATGTTTGTAAAACTAGTATCTTTACATAAAAATTTAAAGCACAGCTAACCACATATGATTTACGGGTATATTTTTTTTCGTTTAACCGGAAACACATTCTTATCAAGACTGAATTAGGAATACAAAGTTAAATTTTAAACATCTTTTTAAGTCAAGGATATAAAGAAAATGTTTTCAGGGGCCAATGAGATAGCTCAGCAGTCTGAAACATCTGCTTAGGCAAGCTTAGACAAGTGCAGAGACTGCAGTTCAATCCCTGGCATCACACGCCATGCCAGCCCTGACCCCAGAGCAGGTTGAGTCAGATACACAAACAAAAAAGAAAAAAGATAATGTTTTCAATTTTTTTCTTTTCTAGAAATTTCTATTCAGATTAGTCATCTGCCCACTTTCATTTTCACACTACTGACCTCCCAGAGGAACATGAACAAGTGAGAAAGTGTCCTACAATTCTCTCTAAGTGCTTAGAACTGTCTTAAGAGAGTTCATTAGTATTGCCTTTGCGAATACATTGTGTGTATGGTTGTCCTTTGCTGACCATCTGTACTTAATGTATACATTTATTATGACCATTTGTACTATTATTCCTTTATTTGCTATTTATCAGACCACTCACATGTTTAGAAACCCTAGGAGGTTTCTCAGATTGAATGGAACACATCTTCCATTAAAACTAGAAACAGCTAAGAAATATTGTTTTCTAATTTGGCTTTATAAAGCAAATGGCTTCTCTATTTTCTACCTAAGTTTGGTAAAGTAAGAAACCAGCTATTTATGTGTCATTCCTTGAGTTAAGAACGTTGAAAAGGAAGTTTTAGGCAAACCCTGGCCATTCATTACTTGCTATGATAAATGTATATGGAGAAAGGAAATGGAGAAGTATGGAGTTTATATACAAAATCTAAAGCTCAATGTGGAATGTCTCAATAATTTTTTTCTCTGATTTGATGAATTAATTTGAAGAATAAAGAAGAAAGGTGCTGAAAATAGTAGACTTTTACCTTTTTAGTAATTCTACATTTATTTTCAAAAAACATTGGTGAATTTTGTTTAATAATCTCTGTTTTTGTTTTTGCTTTTGGTGGAACTGGGGATTGAACTCAGGCCCTTGTGCTTGCCAGGGAAGTGCTTATTCTACTAAGCCATCCCCCTGGCCCCAATAACTTTTACATAAATAATATGCATACATAGCTAAAACAGTCAAATAGTAACAGAAGGGCCTAGACACAAACCTCCCCCAAAATAGTATCTTTTTTCTTTTAATTGTTTCTTCTAGTATGGAACTCTCCATTTCTAGATAATATTCTTAGGCTATTATTACTTAATATTTTAAGTTTTAGAATTTTTTTACTTCTTCTTATGGGAACTTTAGAATTTTATTCCCACTTCTGTATACTGATTAAGTGGAAATTACAACTACACAGTGGAATAAATAAAGTGCATATGCCTGTGTTTTTAAACAAGGGGACACAAATGAAGGACCATTTTGTATCTGTATATACAAAATAGTTTGGACAGATACACAGCTACTTTCTCTTAATTCAATGAGAAGAAATATTTGTACTAATAGTGTTTGGACAGGATATCATGTCTGCATCTTGTACTAAGAATACTATGAAGACAACAATATACAATGTAATAATTACTGAAACTGTCCTACTAATTGGTTTTGAAACTGTGTCATTGCTATTTTTCTCAATAAAATTAATTAAAAAATTAAAAATAAAAAGTGTCTGTGTTTTTAATCTACATAAACTGAGAAATTTTAAAGTCCAATGTGTGACCACCTACCCTAAGGAAAACATTATAGATCCAAAATTTTCAACTTTTGAACATTTTAGATTCAAAATTTTCAACTTTTGATCCTTTACTCTTTGAATAATAATTCATAGAAAAATTTCCTGGGAGGGTTATAAACATGACAATATTAATGCATTTGATAACTTGTTTCCTAGAAAAATTTATAATTTTTGGAAGCATCGGATTTCTAAACTTTTATCCACAAAATGATTGAAATAGTTTTTTTTGTTTGGTTGGGTTTTTGTTTTTGTTTTTGTTTTTTACTATTCTGGTGTTAGACAAGAATAAAAGTATCACTCAAGACAATTATCTTTAAAATATATTTTGTACCACTTTTAATCTTGGCTATCACTATATAATTTCTTATATCACTTAAAATTGCACTTATGTAATGTGTAGTTAATTTAGAAAGATAGATTAAGGAAAAAAATATCAGTAATATTCCCCACAGATAATCACTGTTTTGACTTTCGTATGTAGTCTTAAAGAGATTCAATGTGTATAAATACAGTATGTGTCCCAAACTGAAAAGCATGTAAACATTAACAGTTTTTGAAAATATTAATTATTGTGTGCAAACATATATAACACATCTGTATTTCAATAAATTAACTGTAAAGATAGTTTACACTTTGGAGGAAAGTACTGCATTATGTGTATAACATAACATAACACATGAAGAGTAAATATTATAAAAATTTACTGACTCCATCATGCATGACAGATATGCAATAAACAAAGCAGACAGTATTCTTCTGCTTTGGGGAAATTAGAGTCCACTGAGGTAGAAAGACTTGCCTTATTACCATTTTCTGCTCTCAACACATTGCTTTATTCAGGAAATTAATTAGGCTCATAATTATTATTATTTTGTTTTAAAATTCTTTATCATTTTATTGCTTTTTAAAGTAATTTATAAGAAAATGGACACACCTTGAGACTATACTGCTAAGGGAACTAAATCAGAAACACAAGCTTAAATATTACATGATTTCTCTTATATGAGATACCCAAGGTATACGTAAACTAACTAGTAAGATAAAAGACAGATAATAGCCAGCAGGGAAGTAGCTCTTTTACAAATAGGAAGAGAGCCAAAAGATGCAGGTAGGGGAGGGGATGCAGACAAAAATAATTAAGATGTGGTGTACATGTACCAATGCTTCATGATGAATGTAATCATTATGTACTACAAGTTCATCCTAATTAAATATTTTAAAAAGTAATCTTGAAATTTTAAAGAAAAAGTAGCTAGATACAGTACTAACTAGGAACCAGCTGAAAATGGCTCGTGAAATTGCTTAAATTTGGGCCGGGGAGATAGCTCAGTAGAATAAGTGCTTGCCTGGCAAGCGCAGTCCTGAGTTCAATCCCCAGTACCGAAAAAAAAAAAAAAGAAAGAAAGAAAGAAAGAAAGAAAGAAAGAAAGAAAGAAAGAAAGAAAGAAAGAA
>NW_004524822.1:2801841-2803882 GCF_000260255.1 Octodon degus
GAAAGGTCTGTGCTGCAAGACTGAAGAAGCTGAGATAAAGGTCCAAAGGCTCTGATGAAGAAACAAGACAGAACTTTCTTCTTTCCCTGTTGAAGCTACAGGCATACTGGTTGGCACTGCTCACACCAAGTGGGTTTTCCCTCTTTAGTGTGTGGCCTACGATCAGTCATTCGCAGACCCACAGAATGGTTCTCCACTAATCTCGCAGGCCTTTCTCAATCCATTCAAGTTGGCATCACAATTATTTGCCAAAGTACAGTGTATTCTTACAGCATCTTTGCAAGGATGTGAGATTGAGGGAAAGAACGTTGCCAGGAGTTGCTTTGGTAAGAAATTGTCTTGGACGTGAAGGTTACGCAGTAGCCAAGTGCAAGTTATCCAGCAAATTCCCTCCTGTGCATCTGAGGTGTGCTTCTCTGAGACTTCAGTGAGTCATGCGTTTTGAGGTCTAAAATTAGATAAAACTGGAGGGAAGACTTTTAAGTGCTTATATTATCTGAAAAGCAAACCAAAAAAAATAAGTAAAGTTCTCATTTTAATTCTGCAACAATGACAAACTGCTATGAAGGCTCATAATTATTTAGGATTATAATTAATTAACTACATAAATTGTGGCTTTCTTTTTTTTGTATCAGAGATTGAACTCAGGACCTTGCTATCTCCCTAGCCCAATTAGCCACATAAATTAATCAAGCTAGCCCTCTAAAAATGAAATTTCTGAGTCAATCTTGGTTTAAATCTTTTTAATATTTGTAGTATATACATATTTTTTCAAATTGATCTCTTGAATATCCAATACCTTACATAGTTCCATTTCTTAAAAGTTCTTTAACAAAAGTGGTATAATTTCAAATCTATTCATGATTTACATTGTCTATTGAAGTTTGCTTCTTGTTTATTTTTAATGATTATGCTATTTTAGAAATATGAATTATTTATGTATTAAATATAATAATACTTATATAGTCTTAGGATTTTCCTAATTTTATTTTGCTTTTATGCAAAAATAGTCTCCACTCTACAAGATATAGGTAATGATCTTGGTAAAGTGCAAACCTCATCATCTTATTTGAAAAATGAAGTCTGCCTTTGGCTTTTCTGTCTGTCTCAGTCAACGCAGTTAACCCAACCTCTGATGCCTGTGCTGATCCACTTTGACCCTGTGATGACACATGTAGTTATTCACCTTGTGATGAAAAAGAAGCCCACAGTAACTTTGTGAGTACCTAACTTACTCCTTTATACCCCGTTCTCCCAATGAATGCTATTGGCAGTCTCTAAAGCTGGCAATTGGTCATATGTGTGAGGGCAGGACAAGGCCACAGTGCCTAAAGCAGTCAAGCTACCTCAGTCTTGATAAAACCATCCTGCCTGAACAAATTCAGTCATTAGCCATTAGGCAACTTTGTGTCTTGCAACACTAACTTTGCAAAAATATAAATAAACACCCTGACTCTTACTGTTCAGGTCCTTCACCCACCAGACAATTGTCTACCAACCCACCTCTTCTCTCTTGTCTATCTTTTCTTCATCCCTGCTGGTGTTCCTTCCTGCGGTATACAGAGAGACCAATGAGTCCCTATATTCAACACCATCAACAGGGACTCCCAATAAGAGGTAAGAAGAATGTGCACATAACAGGGGAGGGCAGTGAATTGGTTAGAGCCAGTATTCAGCACAGGAGTGCAGGTGATATTGGCAAATCAGGTGTTAAGGGTGGGCAAGGAGGATCATTAGGGCCAGAAATTGATTCACTAAGGCCAGAAATGCACTCAGTAGGTCCAAAAAGATAAATGAGCTTGAAGAGAGAAATAGGCTTAGGAGAAGCTAAAAATGAGAAAGTTATATCGAATTACTAGTTATTAAAAATAGGACAAATTCCGTGGAGATAGCTCAGTCGAATAAAAGATTGCCTGGCAAGCGCAGGGACCTGAGTTCAATCCCTGGTTCCACAAAAGAAGAAGACAAAGAAGAGGAAGAGGAAGAGGAAGAGGAAGAGGAAGAGGAAGAGGAAGAGGAAGAGGAAGAAGAAGAAGAAGAA
>NW_004524822.1:2803982-2822461 GCF_000260255.1 Octodon degus
GGAAGAGGAAGAGGAAGAGGAAGAAGAAGAAGAAGAAGAAGAAGAAGAAGAAGAAGAAGAAGAAGAAGAAGAAGAAGAAGAAGAAGAAGAAGAAAAGAAAAGAAAAGAAAAGAAAAAGAGGGACAGATGGCACTTCAAGGACCACAGGTGTTATAGACATATGTAAAAATATTTGTTGTTTTCTTGGTTCCTGTATTTAAAGACCACCATGAAGGATTTAGCATAGAGTACTGTTTTACAATAAGGTCCAAAATGGGAAAAGAAGGCTACTGAAGATAGGGCCTAAACCCTTTAGCTTTGCTCAATCAGAGGAAAAGGAAAATGAACTCTTAAATTGCAAGCAGCTAGTTCCAAGGCATGTCGTGGTACCTCTTTACAAGGCTTGGAACTAGTCAGGGTCAGGGAATATCCTGCACTTGGTCCTAGCCAGACTCAGCTCAGATTTCCCAGTTGCTTGACTATTCATGCCCTCAGTCCAGCCCAGGTAGTTGGAATGCCAGCAAATATAGTCCTGTGCACTTGGGGCTAAATAGGAGGGTCATGACTATGGCACACTATAGATGTTGGCAGGGTATTTTCTATGCACACTTCAGGCATTGATCATTCACTTATTTCAAAATATTTCCCGTGCTTGAAATCTGGACAAAAATAGGACATCCACCAGACAGAGCAAAAGTAACAGCCAGCGCACACAGTGGGAGCAGAGTGTGGGTGAGGGAGCACATTCCTGGTACTAAGATAGGAAACACTTGTTGAGCCCAGAGGCAATGCAGCAGAGGCTGTAGCAAGAGACAAAAATGAAACAATGACTGAATCACTCCAGACTCTCATATCACCCAATTGATCAATCTTCCTTTGGAAAAAAAATTAAAAATCATTTTAAAAGGATATATTAGGTCAAAAATAAGAACTAATTATTTAAAAGGAATGAAAACAAATTTTAAAGGCCTTTCAGATACAAATGTTTATAGCCATTGGTTATGGCAGCTACAGGTCCAGAGAGCAACAAAGGTGCTAGATTGGTAATCTGGTGGGATACAAAAGGCCATTCTACCAGAAATAGAGTCTCTCAGGAAATAGAGTGATTCTACATTACAACTATCACTAAAAGAAAGCTTTTACATTTTACTCTTAAGGTGATTAATTTAAAAGGCAGTTTCCATTCCATCCCTGGACCTGTTGTACCAGCCCCAGCCCCAAGGTGCACTGAGATGGCGATTGAAACTGGGCATGGTGGCACGTGCCTGTAATCCCAGCACTTGGGAGGCTGTAAATAGGAGAATCACTATGAGTCCGATCTAATAGCAAGACCCTGAACACCCTGTAGGCCCTTTCCTAAAAATAGGAAATAAAATAAAATAAAAATAAAAAGCAGTTTCCATCTTCAAAATAAAAATATTTTGCCTTTCAACAAAAAATCATATTTCCTGAGATTGACAATATTGAGGACATATAAAAAGATTAAATTTCTTTTTATTCCTAATAAGGGTGATTGCCTGTTTTACAATCCTAAATTAAATTGGTAAAAAAAAAAAAAAACTTTGGTATTTTACAAACAGATATAAGCGTTTGGATCTCAATCTAAAGGCAGTGGGGCTGAAACAGTCACTTGATTTTGACATCCCATTTAAATAGTAGCAGCTGTGTTGTCCTCCAAAGAGGTATAAGTTATAATAGCTTCTTCATATTTGGATCAACTTATCCAACAAAGATATGTTATACCTAAATCATTCAGATCAATCTAAAATTATTTTCAGACTTTATTTGATAATATTAATTGCCTCCATCCAGATTTTGGAATAATTTCTCTGGCATTATTAATTGTCATTATCCTTCAGACAAGTCAATGCAATTTGCTTCTGTTTTCACATATGGGTCATATTAGGATAAGGAGGCTATATGATGTTTTCCTCTTCCAAAAGTAAGACACAAGTTTTTCACTGTGAAATAAAAATTTATTCACACAAAAAAGTAAAATAATTCCTCCCATTTTACTTGGCAATATATACTATGAAATTTTTAACCTTTTCCAAAAGATTGAAATACAGCAACAGAAAGATAAATCAGGTAAAGCAGAGAGAGAGAGAGACAGAGAGACAGAGAGAGAGAGACAGAGAGACAGAGAGAGAGAGAGACAGAGAGACAGACAGACAGAGACAGAGAGACAGAGAGACAGAGACAGAGAGAGCTAATTGGGTTCAAGTATGTGTTTCAGTGTTACCAGAGTGTACTGTCAGGCTGTATCATGAAACCAGAGAAGTTAACAAAGATGACAATAGATTTGTCCTAGAGCCTGCTGAAGAAACTCACAACATTGAAATCTAAGGTCCAAAGAGATGATAGAGTATATAGAGATAACTGAGCTAAAAGTTATCCATATCTTAAGACAAAATAAAATGTAAAATATTCATTTTAATTGTAGATAAAAAACTACTCCTTTCAAGCTTTTCTGATAAGAGAGCTCTGCTAATTGACAAATAACAAAATATGACTAGTCTATTTATAATTATATTTTTAAAAATTGTAATGGTGTCAGTATAGTTCAATTTGGTTAAGAATATATTTGAGTAAAGATGCTTTTGTAAAGATGTTTGTGTCTTCTCAGTAGTTGTTTATGGGTTTTTATGTCATTCTATAAATAGATGTTCCTCTTCTTATTTGAGCTCAATGATTGTTCTTTTATCATTTGCTCATAATACAATTTGGGATGTAAACATAAAAGTATGTTTTACTCATAAGTCATCAAGAAAGTAAACTAATTAAACAAAAATTTCTTTCGATTAGGTAGGGAAAGATTATTGGACAGGACTCAAACTGGTGACAAGAAGGTGTCCAAACTTTGTGTATTAATAAAGAACACCTAATAATCTTCATAGTCTCTCAGGAGACACTACTAATAATTTGATTATTTCTCAAAAGATAAAATTTTTCAGAAAAAAATGCAATAAAGTTTTCTTATGAAAGTTGCTCATGGTATGAAAATAAATTAAGAAACAAATGTTTTCACATTTTTATGGCAATCCATGAATGTTAGTCTCATGGTATATTAAATTTATTAATGATCCCAAATGTATAGGTGTACCAAAATGTAAAACAAGGATTGCTTACTGTGATAAGGTATTTCTTTCAGATTCAGATCTCTGCCTTTAAAAAAATTTTGTGGTGTATATTCTATTAAAGAACAACAATTAGGCAAAAGCTTCTTATATATTAGTGATGATTGGTTAAAAGGGTTATGTTATATCAAAATGAAACTTTAAGTATGTCACAGAATGTCATCATGATTGCCACGCTGCAATGTTATACATGGTTTCCAAATTTGTGTAAAAAACATGCAACTTTTGTCTGCTAACACTCCATAAGGATTTACATATTAATACATCCATGGTTTTCAGAAAATAGCTGTTTCACTATATGTTCTAAAATGTTTGATATTCAGATAGGTATTAATGTTAAGCTTCCTATCTCCATTACAGAGTAATAACATTAAGCTTCTCTTCTGGATGTTTAATATCTACGGTTTAGAGAGCAAAAATTAGAGACATAGATGTGCTAAAAGGATAGCCACTATTTTGATCCTAGTGCTCCAAGGTCATTGAGGAATCAGGACATAAGAAAACCTCTGCTTTTATTTATTTTTTTCTTTCACTTTTATTTTTAAATGGTTTTAATTTTTATTCATTTTAATGAGAAAATAAAATAGCAATGAAACAGTTTCAAAACAAGTTAGTAGGACAGTTAAAATAATTAAATATTAAGATAAAGATGTGTTGTGCTGTTTGAGTCGAACAAGTTTAATCATATACATGATAAAAACTTGAAAATAAATATGTCAAAATGAAAGAAAAAAGAAAAGAAAACCTCTGCTGCAATATCCTATAACTTGGTTGAATCCCTGATTTTCTGATCAAGATGATTATGGCAACACAGAGGAAAGTGGTTCAACAATGTGTTGAGAGAAAAAAATCTCTCAACCTTGCACAGAAAGTAAATTGTTCAAACAATGGCCATGACTCACACTGAGTGCACTGTACTTGTTTCAAAGGTAAATCCTGAGAAGATTTAACTGACCTCGATAGATAACAAAAAGTTATTTTTTATTAATACAGATCTCACTTTGTCTTGGTCTTAACCATCCATTAAAAATACATAGCCATGGAGGCTGGGGAGATGACTCAGTAGAATAAGCACTTCCCTGGCAAGCTCAAGGGCCTGAGCTCAACCTCCAGTTCAAAAAAAAAAAAAAAAAACAAAACATAGCCACAAAATGTGAGAAGCAATGTTAACTGCAAAAGTTCAAATTTCTAACAACTTCTGACAATTGTCAAATGTACCTCTAAGTCACTACTGTTACAGATTATTGGACTGTATAGCATTAAATTGCTGTATACAGATACCAAAACTACATGCACTAGAAATCTTTAGCCTAAACGAGTAAGTTCATCAAAAATGAAATGGTCTTCTACAGAGTCCTGCAAGCACAACTTCTCCAACTGCACTGAAACAAACATCATTTACACAACAAAACAGAAAATAGAGAGATTTTGGGAGCAACTGAGGCTTACCATATGTGTGAGGGCAGGAAAAGGCCACAGTACCTCAGACTTGATAAAAGCATCCTGCCTGAAAAATTTTAGTTATTAGGCAACATTTTGTCTCATGATACTAACTTTTGAAAGGTATAAAGGACCTTTACCTATCAGGCAAACAGGCCTCCACCTGACCCAGTTCTCTCTCATCTATCTTTTCTTCATTTCTGCCACTGGTCCTCCATAGGATATGGTAGGAAATCACTACATAATGAAATGAAACCAAGAGATCATTGAACTTTCTGGTGTCTGAGTTTCCTTCAAGTGCTAGACTTCCCATCAGAGTTGATAAAGATTTTTTTTTTGTTTGTTTGTTTTTTTTTCTGGAGAAGGAGCTGGCCATCATTTATCTCTACCCTCATGAATGTAGGTAGTCTCTATGTTGAAGGTTGGGATTTCTGAACAGACTTTAAGGTGAAGATCTGAATGTAAGAGGTCCATGGGAAAGTCCAGTAAAATATAAAACCTAGCAAAAAGTGAAAAGGCCAGATTAGGCGAAGGAAGAGATATAACTACAGTGAAATTTTAATAAAGGCCTTGAATGATGCCACAGGACATTCTGGACCTATAATGGTCTTTCAAAATTGCCTCAAATTAAAAGAAGCTGGCTACAGCAATACCTCTCACTGGCAAGTCATGTAAGACGGTCACTCCCTGGAAAGGGAGGATGGCCTTGGACAATGCTACTCTAATCAGCTGAGGGCAATTTTCAGGTGTGATAAGATAACACTGGAATAAGCCACCAGCATCTCCAGCCCAGATGTTTCAGGCAGGAAGAGGTGGAGGAGTCTTGGAAATCTCACAGTATTTACATGTTTTTCCCATGTGCTCAGGTCATACCTTCTGGAAACAGATCTTCTTGGATCCTGGTGTATCTCTTTCTCTGAAGAAAATTAGGAAAAGATAGTGGAAAAAATATAGTCCTTACTATTGCCACTTGTTTGTAAACCATAATTGTAGCTCATACTCGTGTTCTCTAATACTGCTTTGGATTCCATTTACTCTAAAATTACCCACATGCTTGACTCTTCAGCAAACCCTGTAGGAGACAGATCTTTATCCTTCACCTAGCTAGATTCCTGTCTTCCATTCCCTTCTCAGTTTCTGAAGACCTCTAAACATAGTAGTACAGATTTGCAGGAATGAGAACCACCAAGTCTTAAGTGAGTCATGGAAAATGATGAGAAATAGAGTTCATCTTACTTCCATGCCCCAGGTTCCAAGTTCAATTAATCCATCTAGTGGCAGACATCCTCTGGGAGTTGTAATTTAAGTGCCTCACTGGATCCAGAGTTATGTGCTATCGTAGTGCCTCCATTGCTGTGAGACAGTCCTCTTTGGATCAAGCACTTTATAAGCCCTTGGATTATTATCAGAAGGAACCAAGATACACCTGGAACATGTACTAATATCATTCAATATTCTACCCTTTTAATATTATTTTCAAAAAATTTTTATTATTAATTTCCTAATTTTGTCAGTTTTCTTTTATAATTACTTTATTTTCAGTTAGTTTTTTGTGTTTGTATTTATTGTTGTTCTATTTTTGCCCAACTTTTGACAACTAACTTTTAAGAGACATTAATAAATCAAAATAAAAATTCCCCAAACAGTACTAAAACGGGTTTCAGTATAAACTGTGTTATTTCTCTGGGAATAGCAGTGGTGAAAGGATAAAAGAGTGATTCTAAGTACGGCACAAGAATTAAATCCTAACCTTCTCAGGTGAAGAAAGACAATTAAAATTAAGATCTTTCCTAGGGAAGGTCTCTAATCTTTACCAAAACATGCCACCAGAGACAAAAGCTATGAATGACACCTACTACATTGCCAAGCAGAAATTAAACCAATAATCAAAGAACCCGAATTGCTTCTTTTTACCCTTGAAAGAGATTAAAAGAGAAAAAAAATAAACGTGTTCTAATTATATTGTTTAGGATTTACTTTCTTTGAAATGACTCTGGCTTAAATGTTCTAAAATCTCAGTCTAAAAAAAGATATATTGCCTCCAAGGACAAATAGAGATAGGAAATAGTCCAGAAGAAGTCTAATCCCTAGGACAAAGATGTCTTTGAAACATTTTGGTGTCTGTATCCAGTTACCTAAGTAACTCCTCTATATAGCAGCGCTGGATAGGCTCTATTCAAGCCCATATGGAAATATGGATACCTGGGTATTTGTAATACACTTAAAAAAAAGAAACACATTTTTTTCATCCATTCCTCAGGCGACAGGCATCTTGGTTGTTTCCATGATTTGGCTATCACACATTGTGCTACAAACATAGGTTGCACATGTATCACTATAACATGAAGTTTTCAGTTCCTCTGGGAAAATTCCCAGTCGGAGGATAGCTGGTTTGAATGGGATTTCCTTTCCTAGTTTTCAAGGAGTCTCCACGCTGATTTCCATAATGGTTGCACCAGTCTGCATTCCCACCAGCAGTGAAGAAGGGTTCCTTTTTCCCCACAGCCTTTCCAACATTTGTTGTTGGTTGATTTCTTTATAACAGCCATTCTTTGTGGGGTGAGATGGTATCTCAGTGTTGTTTTAATTTGCATTTCATGGATGGCTAGTGATGTGGAACATTTTTTCATATATTTATTCACTTCTTTAGTTTTGCTCTCAAAGAAGTGTGTGTTCATCTCGGATGCACATTTCTGGATTGGATCTTTAAATTTTGGAGCCCTAATATTTTTTAGTTCTTTATAAATTCTAGAGAGCAGACCTTTGTCTGAATGCTTATTAGTTAAGATTTTTTTCCAAATTTGTAGGTTGTTTTTTCACTTTGTTGATAATCTCTTTTGACATGCAAAACTTCTCAATAAGAGGAGGTCCCAGTTGTTAATTCTTCCAAGTATTACCCATGCAATTTGATTTTTGTTCATGAACTCTGCCTACCTCTATGTCTTCAAAAGTTCCTTCTACTTTCTCTTCCAGGAGATTTACACAGATTGAAGTCTGTCTGCTTCCATTGTTTTTCCTTAGAAGTCAATGTTTTAGTGTAATATTGTATCTTTCCAGTCTGATTCATAGGCTTGAGTAAGCCCTCTAAAGACCTCAGTGTACTTACCAGCATTGTCTGAAAACTTTCCTAGATCTAACTTGACTTGTTTTAGGTCTCTAAGAGAAAAAAAAAATGTATGATCATGCTAGTTACAGATTTCCCATTTACTTCCTGTAAGTGATACTGTTCTTGCGGAGCTTGAAAGAATCATCTAAGAGTGGATACAGCCTCACTGAGGCTTTAATTATAGCTGCACTAAAAGGTCCAACCTCAAGACCTAAATGGCAAGTAGAGGAAGCCTCAGAGTCAGAAATAGTGAGTGAGGCTTTGATTAAAGTTAACTTGGAAGCCTTGTCCTCAGTTTCCAAAGGTTGAAGAAAAGTAGTCTCAGGTTCAGTGATACTGGTTACCTTAAGATCCAGAGGTGTCTGGCTTTTCTGTGGCTTACTAGAACACAAGTAAGGATTATGTCTTAATGCAAAGAACGTCTGAGCAAAACGTAGTTCTAATCATATTTTCTCTCTCTTCTCTTCTTTTTTCTTCCTTTTTTCCTCAGCTGAATTCAATTTCTTCTAATTTTTTCAAAGAGAATAAAATATAGTGAAGAAAACATTAGAAATAATACACAATTTCACTAAACAAAATGATTGGAATTCAACAATGGATGTTACATTACATATTGTTGTCTTCAAACTAGTTGTTCAGATTATCAGATATAAGCATGCAGCGATGTTGCAGAGTGTGCCTAAGGAGAGTCACATGGAGAGAAAACATTCTCTCAGGCTTTCACAGAGAGCACATTGGCCAAGCAATGACCATGACTCATCCACATGGCTGACACTGACAAAGGATCTACAATCTGAGGTACAGGGTCTCAGGATAAATCCTGAGGGGATTTGACTGATCTTATCAGATACAAAAGCTACAGCTCTTTTGCATAGATCTTGCTTTATCTTGGTCTTAACCATCCAGCAGAAAAGTATAAAAACGAAGTATAAGAAGTAAGCTCATGCTGTTATGTTGAGCTGTAGGGGACTCTGGTCAAAAACTTTTGACATTGCCAATCAAGCAAAAGACCCAATACTATTATGGACTACTGGAGGGGGGTAGTATTTAAATGTGTGCATGATTATTGTACAATGCTAGTTGTAAAATAACATCATAATTAATAGTTCCCTCTGCATTCCATTTTGGCTTTAAGGGGTAGGTAGATCATCCTCAGATGCAGAAAATTATTAAATAGCTCTTCTTCTATATGTAAGTGCCAAATACTGTTTCAGTGCTTAATATATTCCAAAGAACTAAGAAGTTTTGACATTGATTTCCCCATCTGAAAATGCAAGAGAAATAACTTGCATTCCTTTAATTTCTACTTGATCTTTGATATCCCCAATGTATCACCTGAGATTATCCACTCCAGAGAGGTGAAAGTCATCTGGAGGGGAACCAGAAGATAGGTCAAGTCAGACTAGCCATCTTTTACCAGCTTGCAACACTATCTTCCCCAAGAAATCAAATTGTTAACTCCAGAAGTTATTTTTTTCAAGCGTATTACAATTGATTTCAGCTGCAATGGTATATTTAAAGAAAGAAGAATTGCTTAGCACTGAACCACACTTTCCAATTCTTTGAAAGAGAGCAAGAGCAAATGGTAAAGAGCAAGTGGAAATTAACATGCCAAAGACTAATATTAGACTCATTTCTATCATCAGACACTAAACTAAGTCAAAATACATTAAAGACTTAAATATTAAAACAGGAACACTAAATATACTGGAGGATAAAGTAGGAAGAAATCTTGAAGACATGGGGGTAGGTAGAGAGTTCATGAACAAAAATCAAGATGCATAGGAAATACTTCAAAAAATCAATAACTGGGATCTCATCCTTTTGAAAAGTTTCTTTATGTCAAAAGAAATCATCAACAGAGTAATAAGAAAAAAACATGAAATGGAAAAAGATTTATCTGACTATCCCACAAAGAACTTCTATCTATAAAACACAAAGAATTTTTAAAAAATCAGGCAGGCCCCCCAAATTCAAATACTCAATCCAAAAATGGGCATCTAAGATGAATATACACTTTCCAGATGAGGAAATACAAACAGAAAATATTTATATGAAAAAATGTTCAACATCATTAATCATTTGAGAAGTGCAAATTAAAGCAACAGTGATATTCCATCTTGCCCCAGATTGAATGGCCATCATCAAAAAGTCAATCAATGAGGGGAAACTCTCCTCCAGCGTTGGTGGGAGTGCAGACTGGTACAACTACTATGGAAATCAGTGTTGAGATTCCTCAAAAACTAGAATTAGAGTTCTCATTCAACCCAGCTATTCCCCTCTTGTGTATTTTTCCAAAAGAACTGAAAACATCATACCACTGCAATATATGTGCACCCATTGTTTAGCAGCACAATGTGTCATAGTTAAATCTTGTAAACAACCCAAATGTCTATTAACTGAAGAATGGATAAAAAATAAGGTATTTTTGCATAATGGAGTATTACTCAGCTATAAAAAAGATAAACTCAAAGCTTTTATAGGTAAATGGATGCAACTAGCAACCATACTCAAAAATGAAATAAATCAGACCCACATATGCAAACATCATATTGTCTTTCTAGTGTAAAAACCTGAAAGAGTAAATAAGATCTGAAAGATAGAATAGATACTGTGAAAGAGAAGTCTGTTCAAAGGGAAGGAACAACCGGATGAGGAAAAGGTCAAAAGATACATATGTACATACAGGATATCTTGGATAATTTTGCTGATGATTTCTGCTGGTATATTGAAAAGAGCAGTTAATGCTTAAAATATTTTTCTTCTTTTTAAAATTTCTTAGAACTTTTTTTGTGGCCAGCTCAGCCCACTCTGGGGGTGGGCTGGTGTGGCATGTGTTTCTGGAAATCAAAACACTTTGCCTGAGATGCCTAACTTTGCCTAAGCTGATGCTTTAAACCACTGAACTATCTCACCAGTCCAGTTTCTTATAATGTTTTAAAATCAGTTTTACGTGCATGTATCTAGTAATCTAAACAACTAATTCAAAGATAACATTATGCAATATAACCATTGTCGAATTCCTATTATTTTGTTTAGTGAAATTGTGTATCATTTCTTTTTTCTCTATTTATTGTGCTTAAAAATTAAAAATTATAAAAAGAAAGTAGTTGGAGTACTTCTCAACATATAAAAAGATCACTTCGAGAGATAGTGTCATATAAAAATGACTCAGAGAAAAATGCTGCCCTTGACCATAGGTCAAAACAGTCTCTTAGAGATTCTTCTTATCTACATGATCACTTAGGCAACCTTCTTTAGAATTAAGACAAGCATACATTTTTTCAAGTCCGTCCTAAAATCTCTATATTTCTGATGCTCACGGGTTAAACCTCTACACATTATCTGGCAACTACAATTCACATATTAGTAAAGGCACATTTGGCAATCTTCTATAGGAACATGAAAGAACAGAAAGGCTGACTAAAATCTCTTTCTTAGCATACGCAAGGCACAGATGTAAGCCATTTCCCTGAAAAATGCTTTCCTTTGTGAAAGGCAAACAGTTCTTACAAGGTGCCTTAGACTGACTTCTTGGAGTGAGGACAGTCTAATAATAGTGGTTCTAAAGTTAATTCCCAATCAGCTGAGGAAAAACTGAGGAGTCTGTAACATTAGCAGAGAGAAAGGGACAACATATGAATGGAGAATTTTCTGTTGTACCTCGATGGGCTCTCTGGACCCACCATCCACTGAGGAACATTTGGGTATCCACCAGGGAGTTGTCCTAGCCATGACCCTTCAGTTGCCCTCTCAGTTTTCACTGGTTCATATAAACAGAGATCGGTCTCCAGAAAGGAGTCCAGCTGCCTGCCTGGGCAACATTCCACTGGCCACTGGCTTCAGAGGAGATTCACCAGAAGATGCTGAAGGACCTATTTGCTTTAAGAGCATGACAATTATTCTAAGAGCCTTTAACTAGCTGCTAAGTAGCAATTGTTTGTTAACATTCCATAAGGGATAGATAAAAACCTGAGATAAATATAGGTAAAATTTCATAAAAGACTCATATCACAGAATTTTATATCAATAATCAAAGTCTCCCAATAGCTATTCTAACGTTGCTCTTCCTAACATGGTTGTCTAACAAGTCAAACAAGGAACTCCAGTAAATTTAGCACATGGTTCATATGCAATATATAGAAAATGGAGTAAAATGTCCCAATTAAAGAAGCATTATAACTTTCCCATTCTCTCAACTTAAAATCATCACCATTTTAACAAAACAATGTGTTCAAGATGTAAAGTATAAGCAGTTGAAAAAAATTTAAAGTGTATGCGATTGAAAAGCACAGTAAATAAAAAAAAATGGGTACAAAGGCAAGATACAAAGCAGAATTTGTGAAACAAAAGCAAGCTCTTACCTCCATCAAATTTCCTCAGTAGGAGACCTCCAAATGATATAGAGCATATGATACAGGGATGATATAGGACCACCGAATAATCCAAATAATATAAGGGATTATAACTCCCAGCCTGATAGATGTCTGATATGCTGAGTTTATATACTATAAAGTCAAAGTGTGAATTTTAGGAACAGTGGAGTTTAAGAGTAAGAAGTATTTGTTTATAGAAAGGAAAGCTTCTGTCTAAGAGGGACAGACAGGATCCTGAGTAGGTGCCTGTGATCTCACTTCTCAAGGGGGTTTTGTAGAATAAAATGAGGTGAGGTGAGTGGGACAAAAGTATAGTTAACTAATAACATTATAAGCATAGTCACTTAGGTAATATTGATTCAGTGGGACATAAGATGATGGATATGAGATGGGCCAAAGCTATGGTCAACCAATAAGATTATGAATACAGTTGTTTTGGTAATCAATAAATAGAGATCAAATAGGAAAGCAAGTCACATAGCAAGTGCACATAGGACACATGGAATGAACAAGGGCTTTCCTGGAAGGGTAACTTAAGATTTTTTTCCTCCAGCCAGGGTTATTGATGCCTATTTAGAACATAAATCACTGCTGTTCATCCCTAGGGGATGTATATGGGTGTAGTCATTCCTTTTTGTCCTTGCACCTTCAATGAATGTGCCTACACTGACAGTCGTGTTCCACACTGGTCTCTGAAGAGTTAAGCCTGTCTGACTCCCAATATTTCTAAACAGTGTAATTATCTATAATAATATGATTAGAGATTTTTGTGGAATAGATTTCTTTGGCCTTGTTGTGGAGAAAACCTTAGAACAAGAAAAAGAAGATACTAAGTGGAACCATACTGGCTCCTGCTGTAATTGTATCAGGGGGACTATGAAGAGTTGAACTTCTCTAGGGAATTTCCAGTCATCAAAAAAAATTGGAATTCCATATTTATTTATATCCCTGTAAAGATATGAATTTATCTATCTCTATCTATCTATCTATCTATCTATCTATCTATCTATCTATCTATCTATCTATGTACAATTGTCAGATCCCATTGATGTCTGCACCTAAAACACAGATAACTCCAGAAGTCTCTCATTCTTGTTTCCTTCTCAAGAAAAATGCCAAAGACAATTCTTCTTGTGAATGAATGGAAAAAAGAACCACTGTGTAATTTTTCTGTAATTATACTCAGGATTTTTTCTTATAGAAACTATGACTTTCTTTATCTACATGGTAGTTTTTAAACATTCAGAAGACACTAGAACTAGACTTGCATGGATCTAGAAAAGATCTATTTCCTGCCACAATGGTGCTCAACTGCAATCACTTTTGGTTATTATTTTGAGTAACAACTATATTTATGTAAATGTAAACCAGTGGACTTAGCTGCCTATTAATAGAATCAATACAAATCAATCTAGCATCTACATTAAATCCAGATGGCCAAGCAGCAAAGTGTCCACCTCCCTGTCTCTGTTCTTCCTCTTACTTTTGTTTACAGGGCAGATTTTCTATTCTGTTGCTAATTAGCTGACTTTATAGCCCATTTGAAGAGAAGAAAAGAAAGGTTTGGGCATTGATTCTGTTACACATTTAAAGTCACTTGCCTCCTTTGGGTATGAATTATTATAATTTCTCAGAACAAAGTAACAAGACTAAATTATCTTAAAATTTTTTTCTAGCTGAAAATTATGATTTTATGAGTCAGAAATGAAAACATCAGTCTCCCAGACTGGGAAGGGCAGTGAAATGACTACAGATACAGGATGTCAGAATGATGACTAAGAAAACAAAAGTTTATCAAATACCAACAGCTCCTGCTTCCTAGACAGTGAGATATTCTTTCCTGAGGGACAGGCGCCAGGAGCCCTAGAGAGGTAGGGGCCATGTGTGTCTCAGAACTCATTCCCAGGACTGTTCCACCACTCCCCAAAGACCCCAGTCAGAGCCTAGTGCCTTGTTCTAGAAGCAGCTTGACCTTTCCTCCGGACATGTGTCATCAATTGATCCAGCCTCTCTTCCTGAGGGAATTTAAGGAGCATCAAGAGCTTTAGCAGGCTTCTAATTTCTTTGAGTTTCAGCCATAACCTTCAAAACTAAACTGCTCACTGATCTGACAGACCTGCTTTGAGCTAGCCTGATGGAAGGTTCAGTGATGATTATTTTAAGGATTCTTTCATTCAAATTGAAAATTTTAAAACTTTAAACAAGGACAAGCCAGGGCAGCCAGTTTTCCTGGTCCCCTTCAGTCACTCTTAGGCAGAAGCTTTCTTCCCCTCAATAGAGTCTTCCTACTCTTAAAAAATTGACAAGCCTTCTAGTTCTATAGAATCCTAGAACAAAATGCTTCCAAATACTTTTAGAAATGTGCAGTTAGGTACAGGGAGAATTCCAAAGGCTTTCTTCAAAGGTTAATTGAAGAGGATTTAGCAAAGGTGCCAGCAGAAATGATATGGCAGAGCACCTACAACTTGGCCTTCTCAGGAAGCTGTGGGCACATTTAGGTCTACAGCAGGAAGGCCATCTTGAAGAAGTTGGGCCTTTCTGGAGAGGAATATCACCTTTTTAAATCTTGTCCTCAGAGGAATAAGTACTCAAAATTCTCTTGCCTCTACATCTTTTCCATATTGATTTTCAACCATTACCCCTTGGGCGAAGGTCATTCTTCAGGGAATAAGGAGCAGGCTGGAGAGAATACAGTCTTATTCTGAATGAACAACTGGAAAGTGTGCAGCAAGGAGTGGTGGAGGGAGTTGAGAAGGAGACCTTCTGCATCAAATCCATCCTGAGAGAAGTCAAAAGCCCTCATCCTTGCATTTTGCACAGCACTGAGACAAAAGCAATGAAACAGGTTGAGGGCCTGAGGACCAAGAAATGGGTTAAGGAGAGGAGTGAGATGTCAACCTGGAGACCAGCTGGAATAACTGAAGAGGGAAGAACAATGGAGAAAAAACCAGTTCTGCCAGTGACAAGGACAGACCTCCGCCCTACCTCCTTTCTCTGCTCTGCGATCAAGTGTAGAGCTGCCAGGTTTCTGTCTCAGGGGCTCTTTTAAAGTGCTTTTAGTGCCAAGTAGGATACAACGTGCTGATCCAGCCCCTGCTGGGTAAGCAATGATCATACAAAACTCAAGAACATTCATTTGTAAAGTAATAATGAACACAAATTTTCACAGTGTACATGGCATATAAGGTACAGAAAAATTACTTTCAAAGCATTTGCTCTAATTCACAAAAAATTCAATTCTAATTATTTCTGGAAAAACTCAACATTTCAGATTTAAAGGTCTAACATGTAAAGACTCGGTTTCTCCTATTTTATCTCAGAGTAGCCTCTAAGTTTCTGAGAGTAGAGACACAAAGATGAAATCTTGGAGGCTGCCTCTGGGTCCTGAGAAAAAACATTGTATGTGATTGTCACACAACGAAACACGCAGTTGCAGCAGGTCCGTAGGTTAGGCCCCACATGGGCTCTTGGTAACTTGTTCAAAACCCACTGAGCAAGTAGCCCTTTTCCATCATACTTGAGGTCTTTCTAGCAAAGGGCTTTTATTGCCATACAGGTCTTTCCCTTCCTATGTCATCATTGCGTCTTCCTCCTTGCTGTGCTGTGTCTTGTGTCTACCAGATATGAAAGGAAGCCACGTTCATCTCCACTGTTCACTTCCCAGTCTAGCACGGCAGGGTTCTGTCATCTATTCCTCCCACTGCACAAACCCCCAGCTACTGAAAGCAGACAGATGCCTCCCAGCTCTAGTAACTTGTTCTCGTCTTAGAGGCTCTGTCCTAATGTCTGTAGGTATCGGGGTACACAATGGGACTTGATCGGTCAAATTATTGCCTAGTTTTTCATTCAAACACACGAATTGCAGCTTTGCTCAAGTTCAAAGTCAGACATTAGACAATTTTGCTTTCCATATCCTATACTTGTTTCTACCTTTCCTTCATGACCTGTGTTATAAAAAGAGAAGGGCATTGAGTTTAAGACTGGTTCCCTAGAATGTGGATATGGGAGGTGCATATTTAATGGGTAGTATTATGGTTTTGGTTTTGTTTTTTGTCATTTTGAGATAGGGTCTTACTATGCAGTTCAGGCTGGCCTTGCACTCACTTTGCAATTCAGGCTGACCTCAGACTTGCAGTGATCCTCCCAGCTCAGCCTCCCGAGTGCTGGGATTATAGTCGTGAGCCACCAGGTCTGGCTGACAGGAAGTTTTATGAAATAGATGAATTCTGTTTTAAAATTTTTAGATATTATATTTTGAAATTCCAATATCTCAGAAGTGTGTGTTTTGTGTTTTTTAAATAATCTTTCCTCTTTTTATAATCTTATGGAAATTTTTCTGATAAATTCAACTCTATTAAAGTATAACTAACTTACAGCGTTCATAGTTCAATAATGACTTTCTACACGTGTTTTGATGTGAAGCAAGAAAATTCTGAGATAAAGAATTTTCCCTAAGTTCCCTGGCATCAAAATGGAATTGGCTGTCATTTTAAAAGTACAGAAGGTTATTTTTCAGTCATTTAGATCAATAAATGTCTTATTGCCTGATAGCCTTTAATGTATGCTACAGAATGAATTCTATTAAGTAACTTTAAAGGGAAAATTCGCCTTTATTATACCTTTATTTTCTTCAAATCACTAACATAACTAGAAGAATAAGGATTCTGAAACAAATAAAAATTTTCAAGTTAAATTAATTAAAACTTAACAGATGCTACTAGGGATATATCTCAGTGGTACAAATGCCTGCCAGGCAAGCATAAGGTCCTGAGTTTGATTCCTAGAAATAAATAAACAAACAGAGCCAGTTTTCCAACTTTCCATTACTATTGCAAATGTCTAAATAATCAATTTATAAAACTAAAAGGCTCATTAGGGCTCACAGTTTTGGAAGTTTCAGGCTAAAGCCTGCTGTTAGCCGTGTTTGGGTTCCTGATGCACCAGCGTCACGTGCAGGAGCACGTGCAGAGCAAAACCTCTTACTTTAAGATGCAGACACAGCAGCGGACAGGGTTCGATCCCGGAGGTGCGGTGCCACGGGGCGCGCCGAGACAGCGATTGACTGGGCATGGTGGCACAAGCCTGCAATCCCAGCTCTTGGGAAGCTGAAAACAGCAGAACCACTATGAGTCCAATCTATGTACTGAGACCCTATGGACCCTGTACTAAATACATAAAAATAAAAACTAACTAACTAAATAAATAAATAAATAAAATGCAGACACAGAAGCGTGGAAGAGAAGGGGCTAAAGTACCCCTGTCACCTTTGCGGGTTGTGCGTGCCAGTGAAGGAGGCTTCTCATTAATTTTCGTTTTTGCCTCTTCCTAAAAGCGCCACAGGCTGGGGACTAGGACTTTAAACCGTGGGCCTATGAAGAACATTCCAGAATAACGAATACATTTTGTCTTCCTTCAGTCACCCTATTGCACCGTAGCGTGAAGGAGCATCTTCCTCACTGCTAACCGCAGAGGAGTATCAATCTTTTTCCTCATCCCTCCTCTAGTGCCCATTATCCCGGGCCTCTGGTATCACCATGCTGTTCTCAATTCCTATGAACTCAATTTTTTTTGTTTTTTATAGTCTACATGGGAATGAGGTCATATAGTACTTATCCTTCTGTGTCTGGCTTTTTTCATTTAGCCAAATGACTGCCAGTTTTATCCATGTTGTCAAAAATGACAGAAAAATAAAAGCTAGAAGAAATGAAAAGGCTGACTAGTTTCACCATAAAGAAATAAGTATTTGAGGAGATCATTTTACCCTGATGTGAAAGTTATCCATTGTATATGTACATCAAACCTCACCACAGTACAAATATTATGTATCCACTAATAATAAAAATGGAAAAAATTAAAACTATATATACTTAAAACTGTAAAAGTATGTATACATTTATTTTACACTATATGTAAATTAATATAATTTAAATATATACTTAAAATTTCTTTTATACATATACACATATAAGATAGATAGATAGATAGATAGATAGATAGATAGATAGACAGATAGACTTTTAAAGGGATTTATCAGATGCTGGATTTGAAGCCTTCTATCCTCCTACCTCAGCTTCCTGAATGGCTGAGATTACAGATGCATACCCTTATTCCCAGTTAAAGCAAAATTTTACAATTAATCTTTCAAAGTTCTAGGTGGGGAATTGTCAAGCATTTTCAATGAACATGAAAGAATAAATATTTCAGGATTTGCAAAGTGCATAGCCTTTTTTATTTTTGCAAGCATTTGATTCTGTTGTAGCACAAAAGCAGCCCTAGAGCACACATATGTGACCAGCATAATTTCCTTAAAGACACTGACATTTAGAATTCGTATCATTGTCTTTTTTTTATTTTTTTCAAAGTTTTATTGATAAACAGATAGCAATGAGACAGTTTCAAATCAAATCGGAAGTACAGTTTCAACAAATAATACACTGCATA
>NW_004524822.1:2823071-2835571 GCF_000260255.1 Octodon degus
GGCAGGGAGGGCAGGGAGGGCAGCTCTCAGGGCTGGGGATGAGTTAGGGGGACTGGGAAGCCAGAGCCATCACACACAGAGACAGAAAATCACAACTTAGCTGTGTTGTCCCTACGGGAAATGAGGATCCTCTGGTAGCCTTTTGCACTAAGGAACATGATGAATCTGGATTTCTTCCAGGGCCTGAAAATCCTCTCCATTGGATTTCCCTGCATCCCGTACATTGTAGTTAAGATGGCATTTTAGTTGAAGTCCATCCCAACTTCTGTTGGTAAAATGGAGAGGGGCACACTATTTTTATATTCTATTTTGTACAGTTTGGTCTATTATTATCAGTAATGTTAGTTATAACAATTGCAGAAGGCCTGGCTTCCAATGCTGTACAATGTTAACCACGGAGAAGTAAATTTTGCTACAGACATATCAAAAGTTCGGGGAACGCAGATTAAGTTTTAAATTTGCAGCTGCATTTTTCTGTTTTATGCTAATGTGCATTCAGAATAAATTCATACCTATGCTTCTTCTTAAGAATATTTTTCTAGAAGCACACAGAGACTAGCTATATAAAGGGCTAGTTTACACTCTATTTCCTTGGAAAAAAAGAAAGAAAGAAAAAAAAAGAAATGGAAAAAAAGAGAAGCACATTTTTGTAAATCTATGGATTAAGATTTTGAGCCTCCAGATGGTGCTATGATTCTTCTTTGCAATGGTTTTCTTTCTCTTTTAAACTCTGAAGAAAAGAATACCGTTTTTGATTTATTTTGTTTAGAGGCAAGAAAATTGAATTCTTTCCCTTTACTTTTGTGTTTCTTATAATGGAGAAATTGTCTTTACTCTGGAAAAATCTATAATAGTTACTCTTCTTGAATGCTAAGCACTTGCTTAGGCCAAATAATAATCAAATTTTGTCTTTTTTTCTACTTATCATTCAGTATTTATTTGTCTGTGAGCCTTAATCAATTTACTTTTGCTGTTTCTGGCTTTAAATAAAATTGCTTAGCTAAGAATTGGGTGACGAAGAGCTGAGGATAAAAAAATTCCATATGAGAACAATTGCAAGCTGTAGTTTATAATAATCAGTTAAAAAAAGATTTCCTGGAATTAAGCCACAGGAACTCTGGCTTAAGTCAGAGCTGTCAACTGGGAAACAAATTTCCAGACATTTTGAAATTTAATTCATTTAATTTTTCTTGTAACTGAATTATAAAATATGATTAAGCATAGCAAGATATTCTTTTACTGGATCAGTCTGACTTTGAATGCAACAAATAGACATGACAATCCCAAAGAAGAGGAAAAAAAGGGATTCAGAACTGTTTTCTATTGAGGAATGTACATACAAAAATACAAGAGAAAATGCATATTAATTTTTTAAATACAAGTAAGATTTTATTTTGTTGCCCATAAATTACTTTGTGTAGCTGTATTTTGACCTTAACTCTTAAAAGAATGTATGTTAGGCTACTTTGATTTAGAAGACAACAATAGGAATTAGTTATCAAAATGCTCTCCAATGAATTGTCTAGAACTATTTGTAAGGCGACTGAGTCACAAATATTCAAAAACCGGTATTGATTCATGTTTGTTGGAAGTTAGGGGAGAAAACAATGTAATTCTACATAATGCAAGGAGTTTTAGAAAGCAATAAAAATTTAATACAGTATGAAAGTTTATTTTTAATCATTTAATGTAATGGATATGAAAATACTTGGGGAATTAATGTGATATGGTAATACTATTGTAGTAGTGTGCCTATTGTACTACCTTAAAAGATTTGCTGAAACTTTATCCTGAAATGAGAAAAAATATGTCAGAAAGGTAAAAATTATTTCTGCTTACTTTTAAAATTAGGATGCACATCAAGAACAGGCCAAATCAGGATCCACATGAATACTATAAAAATAAAAAGTCATTAGAGGAATTGATGCTTGTAATAAAGGACAATTATACATTCATAAACATAATGAATATAGCATTTCTTTTTGACTTTTTGCACTTGTTTCTCCATTAAGTCCTTACTATTTTTATGGAACCCCAGTGGTCATGGCTAGAAAACTACAATCATTCTCTTAACTCACTGCAGCTAATAAAAAATTAAAATGTTACGTTAAGCTTCATGTTTTTTGTTTTAAAAAAGTAAATTTCCTCTTTTTGATCTTACATTCCAAAGTTTCTTGCTATAAATTTATACGTATCAGACGTAATGACAATTTAATCAGAACTTCAAGCCCTGTTCATCCCCTGTGACGTCTTTCAGAGAGCTTTGTGATTGCTCAGCCCTAAGTATGAGCCCTATAAAACGACGGACTTAGCAATGCTGGTCAGGATACAGTGCAGAGCAGTAGCTGGCTGTGACACAAGCCCGAGCCAGTGCTAGGGGCACAGGATAGCCAGCTCCTCTCTGGCCTCCAGAACTTCAGCACCTGAGACAGTTCCAGAAGACAGGCTCCTGAGGTGCACCCACTCTCAAGGCAAGTGAAAACTTTACCTTTCTTCTTTTTTCCTGTTCTTGGAACTTTTTTCAGAGCTATCATGGTTATTTCTTCCTCTTTAAAAATATCTCAGTGTTTTTTTTTTCTCTGCAACTGTATAAAGACAAGTTTCTCCAATCACCTAGTAAGAGTAGACATATTTCAATTTCTCTTGCATGAATAGATTTTGTGCACCCTTTTCCTCAGAAGATGCTTTGTCTTGCTTGCTCCATTCTTAAATACTGATTTTTAAATAAGATAAGGCATTTGAGTAGGTTTTGTTTGTTGTATATAGATTTTCATCTAAAAGGTTCAGTTTATATCTTTGTTTCTGAAGTTTTCAAGTTATTTTAAAGTGTTTTTCTTCCGATTTCCATGTTGATGGAGTAAACCTAGAAAGAATTTATGTTCCTTTTAACTTTAAATATAAATTCTGTGACTTTTATAAGCAGCAAGGAAACAGGTCTTGAAGACCTAACTTTTCTCTATAAACTCTTGATAAATGAAATGTGTAAGTGGATCAAATGGAATGAATATAAGCTTAGACTTTATAGGTCTGTTTCAGAGATAGTACCCTGTTCATTGACTTTGGGTTGTCAATTTTCTTTTAAAAATGAAGTTACTAAAAAAAATGAAGTTACTAATACCCAGGCTTAAAGAAATAAGTTCCTATATATAACCACAATTAAGAAAGGGAAAAGACAAGTATATGCAAAATATTCTATGGTGATAAGTATATACACACTGTATTCATATATATGTGTGTGTGTACAAAAATACAATCATGTGACTATAATTTACCAGAGCATAATTATTAAATAGGTGATACTCCAATTTTGTAAGAGTCAGATACTACAAGTTTAAAGTGGAAAAATAATTCTTGAAGATGTTATCTTTATCATAAGAGATACTAAAAGTGGCTGCTGCAATTATACTATCAGAGTGTTTTTCTCAGGCTTCTTTGAAGCACAATAGCATGATATTTGATATATACTTGGACCAATGAAGTACCCAACAAGAGGTAGACATCACACAAAATGGATCTTAATTTTTTTCTCAAATACTTCTCACCAAGGCAAGTCTGCTTGATGTAAAAAGTAATCAGAGTGCAATTTAACTCTTTAGCTTAGAGATAAAAATTACTTTTTTCCTACTCTTATAAGCCTTCAGAAACACAGCTAATGTCGCAGAATTCCCTTCCTGGTGATTAGTGATTGGAAAAGCTGATGTAATTGTTTGACTCTAGAGGCTGAGATGGACGCCAGAATCAGACCCCAGGTCCTTGCGGTCCTCGTGTTTCTCAGTGTGCTCTGCTCCCAAGCACTGACCTGGCCTCTCTTTGGACCACTGTCTCCTCTGAGGTAAACTTCCCTCTAAGATAAGTACATTCTCAATTAGACAAGTAAACATCTCTTCTTTATCGAAGGTGGGATTTCCTACATTACCTTTGGCCATGAAATACTTTAAACTAGTTATCATTTAAATATTGTGATGTGCTGAGTAAATTATTTTATAACACCAAGTCATGATGGCTGTCTAAGCCCTAGAATACACTTCAGGGCATGACAGACATTATCAGTGGAAGAAGAGCGCTTGGGCTTTTGTTGAAAACCAGAGTCGGGTAACTATAAACTTTTGTGAACTCTCAGCTTACTTCAGTACAAGGTCTGGTGGAAAAAGTTGTTTAGCAGCCAATCTCATTTCATTTCATTTTCAAAGATCAATCAGTACAATTAGTAGTAGTTTATTAGTGAAATATTTGTAAAATTATGTTGGACAGAAATCTAGGCAGAATCACTCTGCCAATATTAAAAATTGTGGAAAATTGTTCTATTGAGATATAATTCCCCATAATGGACTTGGTTTGAGATAAAAATCCTTGGATATGCAGTAGTCCACATTTCAAGTGGACTAAAACAGTTTCATAAAACTATATTTCATAAAACATACCACAGCTCATATTTAAACCTTAGTTTGATATAAGATAAATTTGTTAAACAATTAAACCTTTAAAATGCATGGTAGATTTATTTCTTCTTCCAAGTTATAAGTACTATTATATCTGAAGTCAAAAATAATAATTTTTCATTTATTTGCATACTCCAGATTCTTTGCTTCAGTTATGCTTAAGACGATGAATACTCCCTTGGATGTTAGTGTTCTCCATGAAATTTTTTCAAAGCCCAAATCCTATTACTTCAACAATTAAAAAGAATGGCTATATCTGAATACTATATCCCAGAAATTAAACTGTCAGAAAACTGCTCAGATTTTCATGGATTGCTAGCCTTCAGATTCACAAAAGACAGCCTATTACTGATTACCTCCTACTATATCACCAAAAGTGATATACAGAAGTTCCCAGGACCTCAAACCTTCGCCTCCTTGAAGATTTGAACTAACTGTGAACACACACGCACACACACACACACACACGCACACACGCACACACACACACACACACAGAGAAAGCTCATAATCTGCTGTTAACAAGGTCCATACATAAACAAATGCATTTAAAATCCATGTATAGTCAAGATATCCTTGAGTAAAACAGTGTTAAAACATAAAGTCAGAAACCAGAAGCCCTCAAAAACCTCATGGAATCTGAGGGAAATTCCTAAATGAAGAGACTCTTTGGCTTTGATCAATGTAGAGAAAAATACCACACCAAGGGAAATCTTTACAGCAATGTTTAGGGACCTAATGAGACAAAAGCAGAGGATATTCAAATCTTGAAAGATATTTGGGAAAATTTATAGTAAATATATATAAATTGCTTTCACTTTTAATATTGAATATAGCTTGTTTCTATTTTATAGGAGCCTTTCTACCGATTGTACATAATGTTACAAAGTAAAGATATTCCTAAAAAAAAAAAAAAGATATTCCTGATGCAGTAAAGTACAACAATGAAATGTGTATTCTTTAATTTTCTTATAGGATTGAATTATGCTGGCTAATAGAATTTGAATGGCCTCTATCTTGTGGGATAATAATGAATTTTCTATCTATATTCTCATAAGTCATAGAAGCCATTAATTCAAATTGTACTATATTATGTTGTGAATGGGTGACATTTCTTAAGATTCTGAGTATCTTATTTCAGGTGGTTGTCAAACTATGAGCACTATATTCTGAGAAAGGAATGTATTATTCTTCTAACATGTTTTTCCTTGATAGGATGGATGACAGAGCAAATGAACGTGATCAAGTTTCATTGAAAGGAGATTCTGACATCTTTCAAAATGCTTTGGCTGAAGATGACACACCCTTTTACTATGCATCCAGGTGAGTTTATTTATAGCTTTGTTTCATTTAGAAAAATATCCTAATTTTATCTTACTACATCATGTGTCATGGCTTCTTTCAACATGATTTCAAACAACTTTAGCACCTGCATATTATTTTCATGTACCAGACTGTAGCAATTTGGATGGATGTACATCATTCACATGTATTCTTTTGCACATAATTTTAACTTCATAGACTGGGTCAGTCCTGATAAAATAATTGCATTTCAGATTTCTTAATGGAAGAGGTGCTATGGAAAGAGTTTCATTGTATGTTTAAAAAGAAAAGACAGGGGCTGGGGGATGGCTCAGTGGAATAAGCGCTTCCCTGGCAAGCGCAAGGGCCTGAGTTCAATCCCCGGTTCCGCAAAAAAAAAAAAAAAAAAAAAAAGAAAGAAAGAAAAAAAAGACAGTGTTAGAGCTGTTCATTCATAGGTCTGCTCCTCTGAAGTAAATTTTAACTATAGATCAAATAGCTCCATACTAAAGACAGAGAACAAAAAGTTTCTGATTTCCATGGAAAAGTTGGTTGGTAGGTCCTAAAATCCTCTTTACCTCAAGAGATTTTTGTCTGCAGTATTCTGGTGAAAGAAATAACAGAAGTGTAATAAGCTTGCGAATTTCCCCAAATCAGCATATTTCCCCATTACACGTATCTTTATTTAGGCTAGTAGACAGAAATTCAAAATAACATGTAGAAACTAATTGAAATGCACTACAATGATGATGCAATATTTCTTAGAAATCCATTTGAAAGGTGCACAGCACAATAATGATACAATATTTGGGAAATAAAAATGTCAAAATGTACTTCTAAAACTCATTTTCTAAATATTTCGTCTTGGAGTAGAGATAGAGAGAAGTCCTAATATTAATTACTAGAATATATTTCTTGTTAGGGCATTTAGAAGCTTCCTTTTGGACTTAGGTTTAATGAGCAGCTTTCGTAATAAACTGACACATTCTTGTTTTTTCTAAGGAGCTAGAATGATATTCCAGAAAACAATTTACAAAATAATAGCTATATTTTCTTCCTTGTTTTAGAAATGCCAGACATGCTGATGGAATTTTCACCAATGACTTTACTAAGCTGTTGGGTCAACTATCTGCCAAAAAATACCTTGAGTCTGTTATTGGAAAACGAGTTAGGTAAAGATAATTTATAATTTTTATCAAATGTATCGTTATGCAATCTATGAGTTATATTTCATAGCTATTGTCACTAACCTTGCTTAAAGCTGACCATACTGTTTAATTTAGCTAAATACGGCATTCTTGAGAAAAAAAAAGGTCTATGGGTTAAGAAAATCTGGCTTTCTAATAATCATTGATTTCAGATGTATGCAATTTTCCTAAGTATCGATCACTTACAAATCTACACTCAAATTGCACAAGTCTCAGAACCAAGTGATTTGGGACACTGATGCATTAACCACCTCTTGTTAAACTCTTTGACTTCCCTTTCCTCTCATTCATAGCAGCGACACCTCAGAAGACCCTGAACTGGGCAAACGTCACTCAGATGCTGTCTTCACTGACAACTATACTCGCCTCAGGAAACAAATGGCTGTGAAGAAGTACTTGAACTCAATTCTGAATGGTAAAAGGAGGTAAAAACAAAAGCAAAAACAATATTTAACGAAAGATTGTGAATGCTTTTCAAAATTTAAGCTATGTAGAGACATACCCATCTTTTCATCTCACTACCTATTCCCTGGGAAGTGGTCATTCTAAGCCTTGGCTGATCTTAAATCTCCCTGTAAAAATTTTTAAATACTAATGTCTGTTCTTAATAAAACCAATTGCTAGGAATCAGTTACTCTAGGGGTACATCCTCAGCACTACTTTTTCAATTTATTTTTCATTTTATAAGATATCTTCAGTTATTTCTACCATGCAACCGGTGAAAAATGATGGCTAGTCTGAATCTGGGAACAGGTTTCATCAAAAATGTTGAAACATGTGAAGTACAGTTAACAGTTCGGTGATATATGGATCCTCCTTTATGTGCATCCTTCCTTCATCAAATTGAGCCATGAGACATTCTTAATATTGAAGTTCTATAAAACCCATGTCTCTCTATGGTATGCAGATATTGGACCAGATAAAAAGGGAATGAAATGCTTTCTTTTATTCCAATTAGTTTTGCGTACATGGTGAATACTAAGTATAGCTCTGTTTGGGTGAAATAAGAAAAGCTCACTCTCCTTTCTCACTAATTATAAGTCTATAAGAATAATTTTTGCCATTCTAAGACTGAGGAACAATTCATAAATAATAGCTAACCTTAGAGATGGTTATTTAGCCTTGGGGCATTATGCAGAACAGCAAACAACCTATTCATTATGTCATAATCATTTCTTCGGAACCTTTCCCAACTGAGAGACTTAATATGAACAATTTGCTCCTTCTGATCCACAGCTCTGAGGGGGATTCTCCTGACTTCCCTGAAGAGCTAGAAAAATGATTGGAATAAAACTGATGACAAGTGGTGAGTACACTTGTGCACCTCGATGTCTTCTAATAACCATTGTCTAATTGCGTATATAGGGAAGAGTCACTGGGCACAAGACTTCTTAGGCTGAATGATTTCCTTTATCATGAGACCCCATCTAAGAGCACCTCTGCCTTGAGTGGACCCCAACCTAGTACACAACTGAAAATGGCTTATGTGTTGTTCTGGTCACAGAACAACAAGAGACTGCTCACAAGAGCACACAGTTGGGGAACTGAGCGGCATTCCGCATCTATTCAGCCTTATTCCTACTTTTGTGTCAAGATAAAAAAGCAGAGGAGTCTGACTCACACTCATGAGAAAAAACTGGCTTTGTTATTGAGAATTAAACCATGTTGCTTTTATGAATTTGAGATTTAGTCTCACAATTGTCTACTAGCTCTTCATTTAATTTAGGTATAGAGAAATACAACCAAATTATAGCAGGGCTCCTTATTAAGAAAACACCAGAGCACTCTGAGTTTAATTGTGTTCTTCGAAACATAACAAATTTCACACAGCAAAATTCTAATTTTGACCTGTAAAGTGAATGTGGACACTATACTAACTGTGGCAGCAGAATATATTTCTTTCCTGAATTAAATGTTTACATTGATTCCTTCAAATCTTTATCACATTTGGCAAGTGCTTGAAGAAATTTCATGTAATTAGCATACCAAATATTAGCAACTTTATCCCGAAAGGGCTTTGAAGAAAATGTTTTTGGATTTGTGGCCTGTCTAGTTTCTAATATAACTATTTAACTTTGCTATTTTAATATAAACACAGTCACAGATAGCATGTAAAATGAATAAAAATGTTTGTGTTTCAATTAAAACTTATTTTGCAAAGCTAAGGTTGGGCAGGAATTCAACTCTTAACGAGACCAAGAAAATAAGACTAGTTCCAAACAGGCTAATTGTAACTCACAGTGTCATATTAATTCCTGGTGTGGACATGAAAGGTTTTCAAGAGAGAATGCATAAAGCAGTTCCTGGCTGGTTGCTTCTGTCTCCTGGTGAGACTACCCCTTTGTGAAGAAGTGTATAGTCAGGAATTGCCCACATATATACCTTCCATGCATGGACATTTGAGAGAAACAAGTCCTTTGCTTAAAAATGAAAGGTCATCACACCTAGCTTCTTCAAAAACTCTGAGACAAAACCTTCTCCACTAAGATTAAAAAATAAGACAGACGCTGAAACATAAAGATGAACTAAGTGCTCTATCTGTTGTAAATTGCAAGATCACATAAAATCCCACGTTGTATTCTTATGGAAGGGTGGCTTTGGCTAGGTGCTCTAAACAGGAAATTCTATGGGTTATCCATTTGTGAAAACAAGAGATATATAATTATTAATGACTAATGATAGAACCCTTCACATTTCAGTTTCCTTGTGACAGTCAGTCTTCTGGATGATTCTTTTTTGATTGTGCCAGAATATAATTGCTTGCCTCAGGTTCTTGAAAAAGGAAAAGGAAAAATACAAACTTATTAAATGAATGACTGAATGAATGAGATTATAATCCTATAAATAAAAATATTTTTGTTTAAAGCACTAATTCTTTCTTTTTCAGAATTCTTGAAGACAGATGATAAAGTAATTACATTTTGAGTTCTACATAACTAATTCAAGAAAACAACTTCAATAGCAAAACCAAATAAAATATACTGTGTTGTGAATGTTGTGATTTATTTTATTCTGATGTAATAACTGTGATGTTTACATTGTAAATATTATTAGAAAGTTCTAAAATTTGTTTTTAGCTTATAAGAGGTCTGTAATTTCAGATGGTATATATTCTTTCTAACAAAAATATGTTTAATGATAAGTAGAAAATAGGTCAATTCCATTTATATGAGCTTTTCTGGAAGGATAATTGCAGAGGCAAATTGGTAGGCTTATTTCTAGAGCACAGATCACTATTCAGAAAAGTAAAACAGATAGCCAGTGTGTCTGCACTTGAATGTTGAGCAGTTAGGATGCTGTGTGGACAAAATCTCAGAATATCTAAGAGAACATCAATAGCTAAGATAAAGACATTCTCAAAATAGAGTTCCAGAATATTTATGTTCACATTTGTAGACAATTTTATTTCTAATGGGATTTTTTAAAAAAACTGACAAATTTAGATCTCTGTTCACCAAAGGCTTTCTTCTGACTTAGTGTTTTAGTCTAGAGACTTGACCTGCACTTCTGACTGTGGACCTCCCCATTGTGCTTGTGTGAAGAACGTGCAAAATACAAATGGATTGGAATGCTTGTTTTTCAGGAATAAATATTTTTCCATAATCCTTCTGAATAATATTTAGTCATATCCACTTCTTTTAGTGAAAGTAGATTTCGAGACACAACTATTTTTCCAAAATGATTGTAAGAACTAAATATAGAAAATAAAGACCTTTGATTATGATTGCAGATAGTTTCTGCTGTTCTGATTCTTTCATATGGTTCAACACTGACTTGTTTGGGCTTTAAAGTCCTAGGCACTGAAGAATTTCTGGGATGTTTGAAGTAGGATTGCTTTGGATGGTGTGTGAGTGCTAAAATAACAGTGACTTGAAGAGGGAGGTTTCTTTCTCACATAAAGACAGAAGTTAAATGTTGATGCAGCTGTGATGGTCCCGATTCCAAAACTCTTGGGAATTTAAACACTTTGTAGCTCATTCCTTATTTCCTAGGAAGGGATACTTCCCATGATGCAAATTGACAACTAATGTTCCAGCCATTCTATCTGCATTCCAGGCCACTAGGGGGAAAAGGGTGGGGACATGAAATAAAAGGCAGCAAAGGGTATGTGCTGGATCTCCTTGAGATTCTGTTTTATACTGACATTCCTCTTGACTGGAACAGGTCTTATGGCTATAGTCATTTGCAGGATAAGAAAGGTAGCCTTCCCCATTCTTGTCCCTAAGCACCAAGCTTAAAACTAATTCTATTTATGTAACATAATAAAAAAAACACAGATGTATGTGGGGATGTGCTTTTGAGATTATTCAATTCACACTAAAAAAAGACAAAAGGATCCTTCTGTAGGACAAAGCTCTGCTGATTTTCATTTGCTCCATTTAGAATTGGTCACACAAAGAGGACTATACTGGAAAGACTAGTGACTGCAAACTATTTCATTCAAGTTAAAGTGAATTGGTTGTATTGTAGCTCTTGTCCTCATCTGATGCCACAAATTATAAAGTATTTATTATTAACCTTGCCAGGAATGTACTATAGTAAGAACAATTTCTAGATATTATTTGTACATAAGGAGATTGTATAGCTGAAGTGGGGGCATAATTTGAATGTGAAACTGAAGCATTTTGGTTCTTAATGCAAATCTTTTAAATTTAATCCTTATTCACTCAAAAAATATTTCTTAAATGCCTACAATGTGTCATAGGGATGTCTCAGAAACTGTTCTGGACAGGGGACAGCAACTGCAAACTAGGAACCAGCCCAGTAAGGAAATCCATGTGGCCACCGCACTATCAGCCAGACAGAGACCAAGTAGGAGGTGTAGTCGAGATGAGCCAGGATTGGACCTTATGGATCGCATGAAGGACTTGAGAAATGATGTGAGGACATATTGCAGAAGATGATACGAAAAGTGACCAATGTCTTGTGACAGATGCACCATAGTAATAAATGCATGATTGTTCCTTATGTGTCCATATAGTGTGATGGCATCTTTTAAGAATGATGACTTTTTTTGTTACTGGCATTTGATAATGAAATCATTGCTAGAAGGGAACTTCACATATTAGCATTTTTGTATCTTCCTCTTGATCTGATATCGGTGACATTATGGGCTGAAGTAGGTTCCCCTACAAAAGAAGTCTTCATCCCATAGAATATGATCACAAAATGTAATTGTGGTTAGAGACAGGATCTTTACAGGGATAATTAAGTTAATTATGTCATTAAAATTGAGATTCAGAATGACTGATTTCATTATCAAAAGAGTATATATTGAGATGACACATGTTGTAATCCTAGCACCAGGGCAAATAAAGTATGAGAATCATTAGTTCAAGACCAGCCAAAACTATACATCAAGACCCAGTTTCACAACATGAGGAAGAAGAAAAAGGAGGGAGAGAAAGCAGAGGAGAAGGAGAGGAGAGACAGAAAGGGGAGGAAGAGGAGAAGGAGGAGGAGAGAAGAGGAAGAGGTGGTATAAATAAGCCAGATATACATAGAAGGATGATCTTATCAGAAAGTTGCTCAATTTTGGTATAATGATTAT
>NW_004524822.1:2840571-2844548 GCF_000260255.1 Octodon degus
ACAGAATCAGATATTTAGAGAACAGAACTGTCAATGAGTTCATTGTAAACTTTATAATTCAGCTCACACAAATAAGAATTGAATTAAAATTCTAGACAATATGGAGCATATATAAAATTATTCTGAAATTTGAATTATTGAACACCAGCTCATTGTGATCCTCTGCATTCTAATAAACTTGGTTTAATTTATAAATTATTACTAGGATCAAAATTAAAGTATAGAATTATTAAATAAAATATACAAAAATTAGGACATTAAAACCATTTTAAGTATATGCTATCCTGGAGTGAAAATCTAGTGATTCATTAGTAGTGTAGTATACTACAGCATTACCAAATTTTGAATTATGTCAATAAAATCAACCAGAATCAGCTAACTTTGTTATTCTGTAAGTTTAGCACTATAGTCTATTGATTTTACTAGTAGTATTACTACTTCTATTGGCGTTGTGCCTATTGAACTACTGTTCAGATTGCTCTTTTTCTTTAAATCTTCTTAGATGATTACTGGTGTTAGATGATAAATGACAGTCCTCCAAGAACTGGCATGGCTCAGCAAAGGGATTAGAAAATTAAAATAATTTGGCAAAAATGTGGCAATAATTAAATTCCCACCACCAAGACAAGCCTCCCTGCTTATCTCTATTATTCACTGAGGTTTCTGGAGCACAGAATCAAATAGAATTACACACTAATTTTCCCATACTTACTGACTGCAGGGGGCAATGTCTATAAGCTCCATCTGAACGGCTCATAGGCAAGGAGAAGGGGAAATGGGAGGGCTCAGGCCAGAGTTGTAGGGTCACGTGATACAAATTGTGTTCTCCCAGGTCTCTCACTATAGCCTGAACTCAAATTAGTCAGTACTGTTTTGAATGTTGAATGGTCTCAGCGATTTGAATGGAATTGAATTTTTTGCCTGGATGAAAACTTAGGACACTCTGCAGTGACCTCTGGCCCTACTCCTTCTCAAGGAGTGAACTTTCAGCCTAGGCAGAGACCCAATAATTTTTGCAGTTTACACTTTATTAGCCAAGCATTACCTGAAGAAAATCATCAGGCAGATCCACACAAATGCTGAGAAAACTAATGCCCATAGCATTAAGGATCCCAAGGTCTGTTTTCAAGTTAAAATAAGGATTGGAGTAACAGGTTGTTACACCATGGAGACCTGGTGGGAGTTTTCATCTCTAGAAAGGAAATTTTTTCTTTTTTGTTGTTGTCTTTTTTTTTCGGAACTGGGAATTGAACTCAGGCTCTTGTGCTTGCCAGGCAAGCAGTTATTCTGCTGTACTATTTGTTTTTGTCTTTGAGAAAGGGTCTCACTATGCACTTTAAGCACTCAGAGGGCTTTCACACTGAGCTGACGGCCCTCCCTTTTTTATTTTTTATTTTGAGATAAGATTCAGCTAAGTTGCCAAGTTCTTCAGACTGAACTCACTTTGTAGCCTAGACCAGTCTTCAATTTGCAACGACCCTCCTACCTCAGCTTGCTGAGTGCTGGCATCACAGATGTGTGCCACCAAGCCTGGCTTAATTTCTTTTCATTTTCTTTCTTTTTAAAAATTTTTTCTTTTTTTGTGCCAGGAATCTAAGTCAGGACCTTACACTTGCCACACAGGCACTTGAGAATCTTCCACATAATAGATTTCACATAATTTAACAAAAGTCATGCTATTGATGAAACAAACCAAATCTCCAAATTAAAATAGGTCACAGGGACTAGTTCTAATGTCTGAATTCTATATTAAAGTTACTAAGAATCAGCATAACACAAATTACAATAATATTTTGAAGGTTAATAAGCAGCTTGAAAGAGAAGAATCTCGTTGAAAAATCAAAGCTAATAAAAGAAATAGGAAAGATCATGCTGGGGGAAACTCTAATATGTACATAAATATAGAAATCCACAACACAGGATCTCTTTAATGAAATGTGAGTCAACTCACAGTGGGAAAACCAGAATATGATTTTAAGACATAAATCCCAAAATTTAGGAAATAGCAACAAGGGTAACAAATTGTACATAAAATAATCACTATTAGAAAGTAATTAACAATCCATGAACAACGGATTGTTAACCATCCAAGTAACTTAGAAATACAGAAAAATTGAAAATTATATGAGGAAAAAATTAAAAGGAGGGGTTGAAAACTAAATCCATATAAGACAATATCTGAAATATATACTTTAAAGAGAGAGAGAAAAGTATATATACATTAGCACCATCATGACCAAAAAGTACTAGGAGAAAACTTTCAGGACTTAATTATTTTAATTTGATTCTTAATATATAGAAGCCTTTTATACACTAAGAATGAGAATGCATGTTAATAAAACTCAGCTGTTGAAGGAAAGAGAATCTCATCTTCAAGCCATGGAATGCAAACATCGTATTAGTCTTGAACGTTTATGCATCTCTATGTTCTTAAACAATGCTTTGGGAATCAAGAATGAAATGTCAGGACATAATGAATGTATTTATCCAACTAATTTTTCACTCATGAATGAAAACAAATGTACATGTAAAGCCATTTTCAAACACCAGTCCAAGAGTTTCTTTTTCCAGAGAAAAATCAGATCAGAATAAATATTTAAATATGTAAAAAGAAGTAACAATGAAAGAAGCAAGCAACGTGAAGTCATATTTTAGTCACTATCTATCACTAAGACACAGTACTTGATATATAGAATGTAAAAGAGTGGTTTACTGTGCTCAAAATTTCAGCTCATGATCAGCAGGCTCCAATGTAGAAATAGGATGTTGGGAAGAAGCATGGAGGAAAAGGCACTCAACTCCTGGCACCCAGAAAGCTGAGATCAAAGGGAGGATCAGGTGAGAGAGATCTGCTGTTCTTGGTCATCTCACAGTGACATACCTGCTCCTGCCCGTCCCCCCGCTTCGTAAGAGCATATTCAACTATTATTGTGCCACCATGATTCAATCACCTTCCAAATACATGAGACCTTGGAAGCCATTTAAGACATCTAAACCATAACATTCTGCACCTGGCCTAACAAGACTCATATCCATCTCATCATGCACAATGCATTTAGTTCATCTCTAAGAGTCACGAAAGTTTCAGTTCCAACATTGCTGAAAAGTCTAACTCCAAAGTCTCCTATGAGATGCAAGGCAAATTCATAATTGTTCACCCTTCATAAAATAAAAGAGAAAGTCAAATGCTTCCAACGTACAGTGGCACAAGGTAAATATTCCCATTCAAACATGGATAACTAGGGGATTGAAAAGAATCAGACCAAAGCAACAGCAAAACCCAGCAGGGGAAGTATGAAATCCTATAGCTCAGTATGCAGCACTTAAGGAAAGTTGCAGTAAGATGTGAGTTCCAAAAGGGCATGGTCAGCCCCACCTCTGTGGCATTGCTGTCTGTAGCTCACATGGCCTCTTTCTTAGGGTGGCTCTCCTCACTGTGTGCAGCTTCTACTGGTGGACATTCCATGTTCCTGGAATCTTTAAATTCCTTGAGTGTCCCCTATACTTGTAACTTCTCTCTCATGGCTTTACACACTGCCCTCTCAAGGGCATACTACCGCACCTCCCAGGCCTGCTGCGTTAAGGGTGGCAGTCTCTATGACCCTACAGCTCCTCTCTTCTGCATTTCTGTAAACCAGCACCATGTGGGTCATTAAGTCAGCACATTCTGGACCATGGCTTCAGTCGCCTCTGAGTTACATAGGGAGAATAAGTCTTCAGAGCTTAAGGTCAGCAAGTTAATACTTTTGTATTATATGGTAGAAATTTTATGAGGGTAGATTTTGGGTCATAAAAACAATAAAAACAAATTTTCATATAAGTTGAACAGCTAATAATACATAAAAATATTAGCTACTAAAGCTGGAAAAACTAATAACCCAAACTGTAAAATATTTAGGGGATGGTGATATAGCTCAGTGACATAAGTGCCTGCCTGGTAAGCACAAGTTCCAAGTTCAAGCCCTGGTGCTTAGAAA
>NW_004524822.1:2845383-2852340 GCF_000260255.1 Octodon degus
TGTCGTTACAGTACAAGTTCTCATATGTCCTGAGTCTTAATTGACCTTAGAAGGTTAGGGCCAAAATGTTGGCTTTCCTTGTAACCCTCCTTTTTCTCTAATTTTGGTCTGCAAACTTAGGTTGTTAACCATCCAGAAGACAAGCTTGTTGTTATTATCACACGATTTAGGCTATCAAGCTTAACCTCACTATCTCACTGCATAAGAATTACAAAATTTTAATGTTCCTTTTTATTTATTACTCTGACTTGTAAAATTCAATTTACTATTTTCTATGTATTTACATATATTACATGTATTTATAGTTACAAATTATCTATACTTATAAGTGTTTTTTCCTTTGTGAGGGAAAGATTATTTCTCCTATGAGTGCACATTTATTATTTCTCCTATGTATGCATACTTCTTAGTGCTTAACTCAATAAATAAGGTAACCTAAAACAATTAGTAAATTATTATAGCATTACATATTCAAAAATTCATATTTTCATATTTTGTATTAAATCATATACATTTGCAGTATATGCAAAATTTGATGTCAAACTCATTTTCAAGGAATTATACTTAATATTTTTTTGTTCTGGTAACTAGTCTGACATTGTTCTCATTTGTGTCTACAAGGAATTGCAAGTGAATATAGCATATATATCATTTTGACTGAAACTACATATAAACATATTTCAATGTCTTTTAGACCTTTATAGATGTGTATGTCATAAAATTACTCACATAGAAAAACACAGTGGTGCCTGAAGGGTACATAAATATTGCAGATCATAAGTAATTAGATTTTGAAATGCTCATGAGTCTGGTTCATAATATTCACGACTAGCAATTGGCTCACTAAAATTTTTAGTACATCTTTCACATTGGTGAACAATTATAATGTTGCAATTTGACAATTCAATGCTGTCAAGAATCTAGCCAATTTTAGTTGACTTGTATGTAAGAAAGTCTTCAGGTAATTTATATGCAATGAATATGTGGTTCAGACCCCTAAAAGAACAGAAAATAGAATGCTCCCAAAATAAGGCAATTTATTTTCAGTGGACAACACAAGCAAGTTGAGGCAAAATTTGAATTGTAAAGTAATGTGTTGTTAGATTTTATGATTAGCTTTGTTTCTCAGCCTCCAGTGGAAAAGCCCAGAGCCTGTAGGTCATCTAAAACCACCACACAGAAGCAACCTGATAATCACCTTCCTTGCATTATAAGCAAAATGTACCAGAGCTCATTCTAAATTTTATATCAAAACCCATGGCTTTGCCTAACATTCTATTTATGTGACCTCTTAATTTATCCCTGAGAGTTAGGGACATATGTCTTTATGAATGATGATGAATACTGAGGTAGAATCTGGGGAAATTTACTGGAACTCTTCAAGCCTAACATAGAGTTGATCAATAAAGCCACTTGCCTTTTAGCTACATTGGAACTAGGATTTTGAATCATCAATAGGTTAGTCTTCTTTTTGTCACTATAACAAATAACTGATATGATCAGCTTTTAAATAGGTTATTTGGAATTGCACTTTGGAGTTTCAGTTCTTTAGCCTATTGGGCCATTGCTTCAGGTCTTGGATAACAGCATTGTGTGTATGCCTAAAATAGGCATACTAGGTCATACATTTCTACCTAAGAGCCCTCTTGACAATGTGGCCTTCAAGCATTTTATAAATTAAGTTGTATGTTTAATACCAGCCTTTAGTTGTCTGTATCAACTGGTTCTGGTAATTCCAGAAGGGTAGTCCCTATTGATGAAACAGATTAGAGGGAAGGACTGAGGCATCATTCAGTGTAATCACATTGTGCTGTAGAGTGACAGGATAGTGAAGCACAGAAGGCTTTGTGTCTCAGGATCCAAGATATGTTAGGAAAGAATGGCACTTTGAGGGATAGTGAGCAAGTTTCCACAGTGCAGTATGATGTAAATAAATCCTCAGTGCCAAAACATACAAAAAAGGGTATTTAAAAAATCAGGAAATTATTTTCATGTATAAATGTAATGAGTTCATCCTGCTTTTCTTTCTACATGCAGAGCCATCCTTTATGCAGTTGGGGAAGTTTCGTTCTTAATGAAGTGAAAACAATCTGGCCAGTTTCTTCATGCTGGGTTAGAAAATCTATATAGGTTAGGACACAGCCATCCTTTTGGCATGTAAAGCAGAAGACCATTCCCAGACAAAGCTACTGCCAAGGGAGTGCTCAGTTGTGCCATGTCAGAGAAACATTGAGTGCACACAAAGGAGACTTTATTTTAGACTATTACAAGAGGAAGGGGTGGAACTACTAAGTTACAACAAAAGGGAAGTTTTCAATCATTAGGGTGAGGTGGTGGAAAAGTCTTCAGAAGGGAGGTTGGCCAATGTACTGAGGCTATTTGTGATTTGCTAATTGGTCTTTTGTTTTGAAATCAGGCTCCTACCCTCTCCTAGAGACCAAAGGGCAGGGGAATTGCTGTTCCTGATGGGTTTCAGTCTCTGAAAAGCACATTTGTGTGTGATAAAACTGGCAAGAAGCTAGGAGACAATTTAAGAGGGTTAGAGAAAGAATTTACAATTTTTAAATAAAAAAAGAATTTACGAATTTTTAAAGTAAATGTTCTGAGAAAAAGTTTAAGGACCTGTGATTAGGAAAAAATATATTTAAAATTTAGGCCAGCAGACTATTAAGCCCATCTTGGTCAATAACTCATCATCCCAAACAACTTAAAAACCCTCATTATACATCTTTCCATATTGTTCACAGAACTACTCATTTACATGAAGCATTTTCTACAGATATCTACCTTGTGTCAGGTGTTGGACACTGAGCAAAGAGGATGCTCTCAAGGTCACGCTTTCATGGGTTTGCATGAAGGACCACCTGAGTGATGCTCCTTGAAAGAAGAGCAATTGTCTCCATTTTTGCTGTGCCTGACCCTATTTCCTTGTATACGGAACTGACTAGGATTTTTACTTATACCTTCACTTGGCTTTAACCAATGCATATTGGTCTAGTTAAGGCACTGGTGGTAGTCTATGAAGACGGCATGTGTGCTTCCCTGATAACCCACACCTGCTGCTCTTTAATATGAACTGGGTCAAGACAGGATGAAAAGCCAGTGCTCCATGCTGTCGGCTGGGATCGCACCTTCTATGACTTCCAGGGGCTTGAAAGATTACACATCAGAGCTGAAACACCAGACCTCAAAACATTAGATAATATCTAAATAGTACAATGCCAATTAGTTTTTTTGCATATCCTTCTCTCTGTAAGTGGCAGGCCTCCTACATAGCCTATCCCACAGTACTCACTCACTTCCTGAAATTCTCAGACATTTATCCTCAAGCCACTTCTCCTTCATGACTGAAAAAAACAGAGATTTGCCCTGGATCAAGGTCCTTGTTCTGGATAACTACCACCATAACCTGACTTAGGACCCCTTGTATCCCCATAGCTATAAATATGCCTTAGTGTCTTTATTCTCACTGTGGCTTGCACTGGAAGTGCCATATTGGAATTAATTTCATGGGATTTTGATAACTTATCCATGGGATTACAAATATAAACTTTTTGGACCAATATGGGACCAACAAGGGCCCTCAATAGGTTTGTTGTATGGTGACAAAACAGTCAGTAGATGATTGATCACCCATCCAAATACAAATTACCTGTGGAAAAATCTCACCAAAGACTTTGTCTTGAGGGTTTATTGCTGGGATACAATACCTGAAACCCACAAGTTACAGGAAGAAAGATTTATTTCAACTCACAGTTTGTAAAGATTTCAGTCTATAGTTAGCTGGCTCAGAGGATCCTAGGTTGTCATTGCAGAGGGGCACCACAGAGGAGGAACAGAGCAGGTAGGAATCAGTAAAGCATTGAAGAAGCATCAAAGCAGTAACGGCTGCTTTTCCCATCTATCCCATCTAGGATACAAGACTTTTGGATGGTGCCTCCCACACCCAGAGTTGGACTTCCCATTATCTAAAAGCTGAACTTTGCTAAACCAATCAGTGACTAATTTAGATATCAGACACCCTTCATCCATATTCACACCCCCTAGATCAGTGGGGCATACCCATGGCATGGGTGCTGCAGCAGGTTGTTTGTACTGAAAGCTCTGAAAGGCTCATGATCTCTGTCCTAGATCCAGCCACCTAAAGTTATTGTAGGCAGGTGAATTAGATAGAAATATTATAGGTAGTCAGATAGGGTCAGGCCCTCAAGAAGACAAGATGGAAGACAAGGTAACTTTGCAACTTGGAAGAGAAAGATACTCCCATGTGGGCCACATTTCAAGACCAAGAAAAAAGAGAAAACACAGTTACATACTTTCCTAGGGATGGATATCAGGAATTGATATTCTAAATAGGTATCCATCACCTTGAAAGAGCCCAAATGAGTCACTAGCCCAACCCCCAAAGGGACAAGACCCTGTCCCATATTCGTGCCTGCTTGCTACTTGACTCTCTTCCCCATTTAGTACTAGATTTAATCAATTTTACCTGAGCAATGGTGCTTGTAATATCATTGGTTGACCATAGTTTTGTCCCACCTCGTACCCATCAAAACGATTTCCTGTCTTCTCCACCACCTTAGACCCACCTCACCACACTGTTTTCCTCTATAAAAGTCCCTGGAAGAGACAGCTTCCCAGGGACAACCCACTCTGGGCTGTCCCTCTCTTGGACAGGAGTTTTCTTCCCCCCTCCCATAAATCTATTCTGCTCATAACCTTCATTTGTTCCTAAAGTTGATTCTTCAGTTTTAGAGAACACGAACTCGTCCCAGGTACCATTCAGGTTGGGAGATCATTTTTCCCCTATTATCATTTGGAGGTCATCTACTCCAAGATCAGTTTTTCTCCCTGTGTCATTTGTAGGTTCCCTGTATCAAAGCAGCCCTGCCTAGGAGCACAGGAGGCTTTGAGGGCACATCAAGACAAAAGCTTCAATGGGATTTGTAGCAGGAGTTTGACCCAACCGTAATCATAGGGAAGACTCCTTCAGAAAGTAATATTTGAGCTGAGGTCAGAAAGATAAGTAGGAATTAAACAGACCAGAAGGTGGGATAAAGATGGTTGTAGGTAGCTTAGCTAGATAGAAATATAGATAGTCAGATAGGACTAGGCCCTGAGAAGGAGCCAGTACAAATATCAGACCTTGCAACCGTGAGAGAGACAGACCTCAAGACAAAAGATCAAGCAAATGCATACCTCCCTAAAGATGAGCATCTGGGATTGATATTCTAAATAGGTAGCACTCACATTGAGTCAGGAGGAGTGCTAACTCAACTCCTTACCAGAAGATCCCCTGCTCTGTTACTCACTTCTCAACTTTATCCTGCATTTAATAAATTTTATCTGAGAACTTATACTTTTAATCTTATTGGATGACCATAGTCTTGTCCAACTTCATGTGGAAGTTCCCATGTTCTCCACCTTAGACCCACCAAATCTATAATCTCAAAGCTTTTCTCTATAAAATCCCCAGAAAAGGCAAGTTCTTTGGCAACCCACTTGGGTCCCTTTGGGTTCCTCTCTTGAAAAAAAAGCTTTCTTTCCCTAAGTAAATGTATTCTGCTCATAACCTCTATTGCTCCTAAAGTTCATTGTTCAGTTTTAGAGAACATGATCTCATCCCAGGTATCTTTCAATTTGGGAATTTCATTCCCCTATATCAGGATGAACAAATGAAACAATTCTGGTAATAGTGGATGGTGGCCAGATGGAGAATAAGAAAGGAAAGCAAAATGGCTGACAGCTCAAGAGATTAAAGTGCCTACTTAGTCAGACACAGGGACCTGGGCTCGATCCCTGGGGTGCCATGCCAGCCCTGCCCCCAGGGTGCACTGAGATGCAGTTGAGACTGAGTGTAGTGGCACACACCCATAATCCCAGCACTTGGGAGGCTGGAAACAGGAGGATCACTATGAGTCTGATCTGTGTAGTGAGACCCTTCATGTACTAAATAAAAAAAGAAAGAAAGAAAAAAGAAGAGAAGAGAAGAGAAGCCAAAATCCAACAAGGCTGTCATAGACATTGCCAGGTGGAACACAGCTTGATAGTAAATGAATCAGAGATTTTGTAAAACCTTTTGTTAAAAGATCACTCTATTATTTGTTAAGTATTTAAATAGTTCAAGAGTACAACGGCCCTATTAGAGATGAAGTTCTATATCAATCTGACACTTCATCTCTAATCTATTGGCATCAGCTGGGATATCTTTGGGTGGATGTAATGTCATGATTTCCTACTAGCAAGAGATACTTTGATGCACTTTCTCTCTTATACCTCACTGAGAAACTAATCTTGGGAAAAAGTAGACAAGATTCCTTTTCATACCATGAACTCATTATTTATGTGTTCCACCTACTGTCCTGGGAACAATCTCTGGAAAGACCCCATGAAAAATGCAGCCTTGAGAGGAGATGAACATAACAGATTCTCCAGAGAGGAGGAGACACATACAGTGGAGCTCTAGGAGCCCCAGAATCAAAGTTCTTATTTACTAGCTTAAAGGTATTCCTCAGCTGTAAACAAAAAGAAACTCAATGAGTTTATAGGTAAATGGATACAACTAGAGACTATATTAATAAGTGAAATAGGAGACGACCCAGGCCGCGGGATCCTGAACAGACCCAGAGCGCAGGCCCCATGAGTGAATGAGACAACCCAGGGCTGCGGGATCCTGAACAGACCCAGAGCACAGGCTGGGTGAGTGAGTGAGACGACCCGGGCCTGCGGATCCTCATTTGACCCAGGCTGCAGGCCCAGCAGGGAACCCTTCAGCAGAACTCCCTGCAAAGAGGCTAGAGGCAAGAACAACCCAGCTGATTCAGGAGCAGAACATCTTCCCAGAGAGACACAAAGGGTACAACTCTAACCCCTACAGCAGAAAGAAGTGGAGCACAGCAGCCAGATCCAAGCAACACCCACCTGGAAGAATCTGAACTTCATAGATCCGGACCTGGT
>NW_004524822.1:2855010-2856594 GCF_000260255.1 Octodon degus
AAAAAAAAAAAAAAAAACCCTCTTGGTGCCTACAACTACCCTAGTTCTTGCTTCTCCTCTGAGCCTCCACCCCCTGCCCTTTGAGTTTGTGAGGACACTACATGGCCTGAATCAGATTATTTTTGTTACATTATTGAGTTACTGCTATCTATAGCTTCCAAACAAAACCCCTAGGAGATGTGTATAGTGCTATGGGTTAAATCTCTGAATCTCTAGGGACACCTTGTAAAACCTCACCTCCAGTATTTTTGGAAAGACACTAGGAAACAACAACACCTCATCTCCTCTCCACTGCTTTTCTCAGCCCTCTCCACTTTGTAGTGGCTGCCGGCATCAAGGTGGGCATCTTGGTCCCCTGAAGTGCAGCTGCTGCCTGCTGAAAGCTGACCTCAGCTGCTCATCTGGCTTCTTTGTGTGTGGGTCCTATCAAAACTGACTTCCATCTACTGAAGCCACAAAGTGTTCTTTGCTGAGCCAACATGAACTTGCCTTCTTTTGTTTTTAATACATGAACTTCTTTATCGATAGTACTGTTCTGTCAGTCAACAGTACTTGTTGTGCTGCCTCTTTTTCCAGTGCTTTAGAGATGCTTACATAGAATAGTACTTTCTATTTTCATTTAAATTTCTTGCCTAGAAGACAGACAGGAATCCATGGAAGATTAGCCCCCAAAAGGCAATAATTGCAGGTAGATTGCATGATTGCACTATGGTAGTGAGGATCAAAGCTGGCCTTTGTGAACTTGACAGGCTACCGAAAGTGCTATTGAGATGACTGCAAGCACAAATACCTGCCTGCCTAAATAATGCATTAGAGTCTAAAAATTTGCCTCCATTCCTAAAATATTTAATTGTTGAAAAGGTCACTTGTGAATGACATGGTTGTATTTAGAATTTTTCTGTCCATATGGCTGAACAATACTCCTCCTTCCCATTTCACAGCTGTGGAAATATGTGGTCCTCTGGAGCAATCACATGCTCCACCTAAACAGCCCGGGTAGCTCATCACAACCCTTTTACTTGGCTCATTTGCCAAAGTGAAAGATGGGCTTATGTGCCTGTCACTTCTGCTTACTATCCTGACTTTGCCAGCCATTAGAAAAGAAGTCCATCCTGTAGCTACTAAATTAAACAAATAAAAGAAATTATAAAATATACAAGATTTTATGGGTTTTTTTAAATGTAGTTATTTCATATTATTTATCTGTCAGTTTACCTGGCAGACATCATTATTTTCCTGTGTCATTTGCTAGAACGTTTTAACCCTTTTATGAAATAATAGATCCTTCTCAAATATAGGTTTATATTACATGTACATTGTCCCTGATTTTCATTCAATTTTCTTCAATTTCATTAGATTCTTGTTGGGTTTTTAGCCAATAAAATATTTATAATAATCTTTGTGGCAAGATGGATGGTCTCACAGAAGGCAAGTATCTTGTATAATTCTATTGACATGAGGTACATAAAAGCCACCACTATAGATGGCTTAAATTTACCCTTCTTTATGGCTAATTAGTATTTCATTGTACAGATTATTTTGTTTGGAGAGAGAGAGAGAGAGAGAGAGAGAGAGAGAGAGAGA
>NW_004524822.1:2857639-2859270 GCF_000260255.1 Octodon degus
TATTGAAACTGTCCTACTAACCTGTTTTGAAACTGTCTCACTGCTATTTGTTTCTCAATAAAATTAAATAAAAAAGAAAATCAGCCACCAATAGATGAATTGATAAAGAAAATGTGAAAAAAATGTGATATACAAAATGGAATATTACTCAACTATAAACAAGGGTGCCCTTCAGTCATTTGTAGAAAAGTGCATAGGTCTTTTTGTTTTGTTTTGTTTTGTTTTTTTAACGAAAGCATTTATTTTGTGTAATTGCTGAAATTCTCAAGATGAACTAGGTGCTGCAACTGCTGCTATCTTGAGTTTAGGTGTCATTCCAGTGGATGGGTCTAGAGACCATAATACTAACTGAAATAAATGAGACACAGAAAGCTAAATATCACATGCATGCTTTAATATGAGAGGGCTCAGATATGAATAATTTAAGGAGCACACTAAAAGGGATGATAAGAAATGGGGGCACAGACTTTGTGAAAGAGAGCTGAAGAAAAAGAGAGGGAGAGAGTGGGTGAGGCATAAAAATTATCAAGATGCACTGTCTGTGTCAGCTCCCTGAACTACATGCAATTATACCTCACAACTATATACTAATAAAAAAGCAATAGAATGTTCAATGAGGAAATTGAAGACATGCTTTCCTCTGAAATTCTGGCAACAGCAGCACTGTCTTCTGCTATTAAAAAAAAAAAAAGCATTTCCTTTCCAGTGATTGTGACAGCTCAAAGATGGACATTATTTTTATATTAAATGAAAATCAATCAAACACATTTTTCTTTACTTCTTAAAAATTTCTTGTACTTAACAAAAATATCTTTCTATTCATCACTTGAATACCGAATTTGATTATAATTTATACACCATGTTTTATAATTTACTAATCATATAATGCTCATGATATTGTTTCATAAAAGGGAACAGAAAGTAATAGTTGAAATAGTATTTGTAAACAACTGATAAGTACTAGATATCATATTTTATTCTGTCAAGGATTATTTCTGTTTCAGTAAACTCCTCTACCAATGTAGCACTACATATATTAATTGGAAGGATATATTTATAGTAACATTGCATCTTACTTGAAGATCGATTGATTGATCAATATCTTAGGAATCAAACTCAAGAGCTCCCACAAGTGAAGTAAACACTCTACCACTGACCTATACTCTCAGCCCTTAAGGATGATTTTTTTTTTAAGTTAGCAAATTAGGTCAACTCAGAATACAGTAAAAATTATTCTAAAAAGTACCTGAAACTTCCATGGACTTGGATTATAAATCGTTCACTGTATTTATACACACAGGTATTGATGTTGTTGTTTGCAGTGCTGGGGATTTAACTCAGGGACCTAACACTGAACTGCATTCCAGACCTTTATTTTCTTATTTTTCATTTTGAGTTCGTGTCTTGCAAACTCAGTAAGTTGCCGAAACTGAACTCAAGTGTTCAGTTCACCTGCCTCAGCCTCCCAGAGTGCTGGGATTACAGGTGTGTGTCACCATGCCTACCTATATTTTACATGTTTTATATTTAGATATATATTTAAGTTTAAGTTCATCAGTAAATTGTGTGCTCTATAAACTTAAAGAGTATATGGTGAGTATATTTCACACTTTTGATTGCTAAAAAAGTGA
>NW_004524822.1:2866393-2874652 GCF_000260255.1 Octodon degus
ATGAATGTCCATTTTGTATCTGTGTATTCAAATAGTTGGGATTGATATACAGTTATACTCTCTTAATGAATAGAGGGATTTGTTCTAATGTTTTTTGTAAGTAGGATATCATGTCTGCATCTTGTTCAGCAATTAACCACTAGGAAGAATGTATACAATGTGTTACATTATTATTGAAATTGTCCTACCAGTTTGGTTTGAAACTGTCTCATTGCTACTTGTTTCTCAATAAATTTATGGAAAAACTAAAAACTAAAAAATAAAAAAATAAAAGCAAAGAAATAATAATAATTAACCTTGGAAAGGGTTGTCAGAATCCAACATATTTTTCACCCTTGTTATCAAGATAGTAACAACTTAATACTGGCAATGTGGTTAGCCATTAAATCAACCCAGTATACCAACAGTTCTTTTACTCTAGATATATGGAAAATATTTGAAAACTTGTTATAGTGATTCTATGTTAAGAATGATTTATAAGCACTAAGGAAAAGGGGCTTTCCAGAAAACTAGTAGTTTTATAGTCTCAGGTCTTAGGTTAAAGTCTTTAATCTATTTTCAGTGGATTAAAGCTTATTGAATAAGATAGAAGTCCAATTTCATTTTTGCATATGGTTATCTGGATTTTCCACTATCATTTATTGAAAGACCATGCTTTCTTCGTTATCAATTCTTGGTGCTCTTAGTGAAGGGCAGTTGAGGTGGTGTGTGTGTATTTATTTTGGGCCTTTGATTATGTTCCATTGGTCTATTTCTGTACTATTATGCCATTACCAAACTTGTTTACTATAGCTTTGTGATGTAATTTGAAATCAAGAAATCTGATATCTTCCACTTTGCTTCTCTTGTCCTACTTGCTCTGGCTATTTGGAGTAGGGGGGATTTTGTAGTTCCCTTCCAATTTAGGATTTCTCCCTTTCTGTAAAAAATACTATTGGAACTTTGATAGAGATGGCAATGAATCTATAAGCTAATGTTGGTAGTATTCATGTTTTAAATTGCTAATTCTAAATCATGAATATGGGAGAGATTTCTATGTAATTCATCAAAGTTTTTTTTTTTTTTTTTTTTAAGTATATGTATCTAACATTCACTTCTAATTGTTAACTTCAATGCAAGATGCAAAACTATTTCTCCTGACCTTCAGTAAAGACTTTTAGGCTTGTTACTGGCTTGTATGTTCATAGAGTGTGAAATAAAAAACAAAGAAATTAAAAAAAAATTTTAACAAATCAAACAGAAAAGCATAAGTGGTGATTTCTGCAGCCAATAGCAGATTTCTTCCTTGTCTGGTTTGCTTTCCTTCATATCATGGTTGCAATCAATTGTAGAAATGCAGGAAGGCACTTTATGGCCTAGGGTGAGGACTTTGGGCTCCACCCAAATTCAGAAATGAAAATGGGTGCACCTTGGAGCCACAGGGTTAAGCGAGATAAATAAGACCTAAGCTTAAATAATACATGGTTTCTTTCACAGGAGAAAGCCGAAGCATAAACAAAGAGCAGAGGAAGAGAGAGACAGTAAGGACCAGGATTGCTGTTTTGCAAAAGGAAAGAGACCAATAGATGGAGGAGGAGAGAGAGGATGAGAGAAAAGAGATAAAAAAGAATTAAGTTGTGTTCTGTCCATGTACCAACTTCCTGGATCAATGGGAGCATTATATACTACCAATATACACTAGCAAAAAACAATGCAGAAAATAAAAAAATAAAATAATAAAATAAAAATAAACAATTACACATTTTTACACAGAAATTTGGAGATCTAAGCATATACAGCATTGTAGCAGGACAGTCCTATGACTTTTTTTCTTGTCTATTTTTTTTTATTTTTTTTCACATTCTATAGGGGTTTAAAGTTTAGCATATCAACAATTTTTGGAAAATACCTGTTCAATGTTCTGTCTAAGTTGTTTGATATCCAGACAGTGATGTTAAGCTTAACTACCTATTTTAGAGGGTAATAATATCATTAAGCTTCTCTTCTGGAGGGTTAGCAACTCAAGTTTGGAAACCAAAAAATTAGAGAAAAAGAAGAGCTACAAAGATAGCCAATACTTTGGCCTTAGCCCTTCAAAGTTAGTGCAGACTCAGGACATAAGAGAACCTGTACTGTAACATCCTGTAACTCAGTGATGTCCCAAATTTTCTGATTAAGGAGATTATGCGACCACAGAGGAAAGTGATTGATGATGTAGAGTGTGCCTAAGAAGAGTCACCTAGAGAGAAAACATTCTCTCAGGCTTTCACAGTGAGCAAATTGGTCAAGCAATGGCCATGACTCATCCACATGGCTGACACTGACAAAGGCTCTACAAACTGTGGTACATGGTATCAGGGTAAATCCTGAGGGGATTTGACTGACTTTGTGTCAGATACAAAAATACGTTTTTGTTATATAGGTCTTGCTTTATGTTGGTGTTAACCATCCAGCAGAAATGTATAAATACAAGGTATAAAAAGTAATGCCATATTAATATGCTGAGCTGCAAAAAGCTCAAATCAGCAACTTCTTTTTTTTTTTTCCTTCTTTTTGGCAGAACCAGGGATTGAACTTAGGCCTTTGCCCTTGCCAGGCAAGCACTTATTCTACTGTAGTCAACATCTTTTGACATTGTCAGTTCTGCAGATAAGTCATGACTATCATGGACTATTGGACTATATTGTATTGTTTTGCTGAATTCATGTGCCTACAATATTTGAATGACAATGGAATACCCATCTCTGACAAAACTAATCAAAAAAGGGGGATATAAATGAAGGACCATTTTGTAGTGAAAAACTTATGTATATCTGAATATAAAAAATAGGATGGATATAGAGCTACTTTCACTTAATTCAATGAAAAGAAAGATTTATACTAATAGTAGTTAGACAAGATATCATGTCTGCATCTTGTATTCTGAATAACTACTACAAAGACAATATGCAATGTAATTATTGTAATTGTCCTATTAACCTGCTTTGAAACTGTCTCATTGCTACTTCTTTTTTTTTCATCGCTATTTCTTTCTCAATAAAATTAATAAAGAAGAAAAACAATGCAGAAAAGAACAAAAGTTATGGGAAGAAAAATATTCTCTGTCTTGTTGCTGCAACAATGTCTTCTGAAAGTAGCTCTGTTGAAAGAAAGAAATTTTTGCTAGTTAAGTCTCAGTCCAATGAACATGATGAGAGATGAGCCATTTTAAATTCTCCATCCTTGTCCCAAATTCAGTGAAACTAATTTGGCAGTAACTGACTGATTTCACCCACCAATGCTATTTCCTGCCCGTCTGTACACTTCCTTTTCTGTTCATATGCAAAATGAAAGTAGAACAAATTAGTCATCTCAAGATAGAGGAATTCTTAGTGTTCTGTCTTTTGACCTTTAAAATGCACAACAGTTATTTTTGTCTTATCGTGACTATTTTCTATTAATAAAAATTGGATTATACCACATTTTTGCTTGGGAAAAAAAATCTCAAGAATTCATAGTAAGGCCAGAAGAGTACTGAAAAGGCAACTGATGTTAGTAACAAGGCACTTCTTCATATTCAGAGTTTCCTAAATACATATAGGAATGCCATGAGGTCAAGTGGCACTTCCAGTACAATAGGCCCTCACTCTTTCATAACTTGACTTTCACGGGTTCACTTTTCGTGGGTTTTTAAAAAATATTAATCTAAATTTTTTATCATGGATTTTCCGCAATACCTTGGGATTTTGAAATGCCGTACAGTATATGTATGTTGTTAAAATTATTTAGGCTTGTAAGTTTAGAAAATGATTAAGAACTGTGAAAGTGTTTTTAAAAGTGTAGGGAAAGTTTATGAGTGTGAGAAGGGTTTATAAAGCCTTAAAATACATATAAATACTAAAATAAATACAATGTTGCTACTCTGCTGATTTTTCACTTATTGCCAGAGTGTCTGGAACATAGCCTCACAATAAGGGAGGGGTCACTTTATTGTGGATAGATTGATAGAATCATAGGCATACGGTGGCCACTGGACATGGGTGCTGAGTTCTGCTTGGTGCCGAGTCCTTTGGCCCTGACTTCACAGACACCTACCCTTGAAAGAGACAATGTTTTTCACAAGTCCATTGAAAATGTTTCATTTTCAGGAAGACACTGAGAACTTTCAGAGATGGCCTACTTCACTTTGGTCTTGTTACTCATGGCCTTTCAGCTATCCACATGAGAAAAAGATTGCCCCACAGGGAATGGCAAATTCACATTCTATTTGCCATTTACTGACCCACAGTTTTATCTCAGAAAATTTCCTGGAGTTGAACCTGAGCCTTCTTTGAGGATAAGGTCTGAAGGGAAGCCATGTGTAATTTCTGGATCCAGCATTTCATCTACTGTAACATGGGCTTGTTTCAGAGGGCACAAGTACACACAGACACACACAGACACACACACACACACACACACAGAGTTTTTTTTCCTTGAAATTAAGAATTCTTCCCCTTGTCTAAGGACTGTAGTGCCTAAATCAAAGATGCTCACTTTAGAGAGGCCAAACCCATCCATAGTCAAAAGAGTTATCAGGATAAATGAATTTATTTGGTGTCAAGCCCAGATGATTCTGAAATGACAGCAAACCTGATGTATATTCCTTCAATTTTCTTGAGGATTCAGAAAGGACAAGTATTTCTATTTATATTTCACTCTGGGCTTATCGGCTTTTATGGAGCTTTCTTTCCTGTGTGACATTCCTCAACCTTGACACAAAACAGTGTGCTGTCCTCTCAGTGCCACCATCTAAGACCAGAAGCTTGCGCTCATAAATCTGTCAGATCTGGCACACAAAACTTACAACTGTGGTGTGTGTCGTGTGCAAATGATATAAAGAAATCTTGTTTCTAGAAAACACAAAAAATAATACATTGTCTACTTTTTTCCCCTGCAAGAATCCAAGGATAGAGAATGTGAAAGGTATTAATTGGGAAAATAGGCTGATCTTCAGGGAGTAGTTCAACCACTCAGCCAGCAGCGTCATGAGAAGCACTTGACCAGTCCTTCTCCTGCTTTAGTGAAGAGAAACAAATTCCCTGCTCTTAGCCCAGAGCTATGTCTTTCATAGTAAGTGCTGCTGGTAAAGGTTAAATGTAATGAAAGAGATTAGTCTTCAGCTTACAGTAGACACTAGTCATAGCCTCCACTACATACCTATGTGAAGGTTGCTCTCCTCTGCATTGCTATCTGTGGAATCCATATCTGTACAATCATCAAAGCAAACTAACATGCCTATCAAAGAGCAAAATGCTACCTGATGATCTTAGACAATTAACAACATTATTTTATTTTTATATATGCAAACATAGAACATTTATTTTCATTTAAAGATCCCAAACATATCACACTTGGATGTGAAAAATGGCCAATATCCTATATTCCTATTACAAAGAAAAACCTCCTGGTACATGGAAATATAATTTTGGAGACAACTTAAACTTTGAAGGTGCAAATAAGCTAATAAAAGGAAAGATAACTTTATCGTGGGCATTTTAAATACATTATACTTTCATTATATAATGGGAGCTTTGAATATATGTCATTTGAGTACTTTTTATTAGAGTCATTTTAGGAAATTGTTGAAATTCTCAGTATAACAGTATCACCAGTCTTCATGTCGAAAATGTTCCAAGTTATATTAGTTAGCATTCTGGTTGGTAGACACAGTGCTCAACACCCACCATTCAAAGGAGGACAAGTTTAATTTGGCTCTTGTTTTAGGGGACTTAGTTCATGGTAAGCTGGCTGTAACAGGACCATCAAGGAGGTGGGCATGGTTGAGCAAAGTTGCTCAGTAAACTGTGGCCAGAAAGCAGAGGGGCAACAGTGCCAGAGAGAAAGGGCGAGGACCAGACAGAGACCCCACGCTCATTTGCCTCTATGAGCTACCAAGAGTATGCTCCACCAGTGCCCTGGATGCACCGCAAAGCCAACGAAGTTGATGCCACACCCTAAGTACCTCACACATAAAATCAAAACTACCTCTGTTGAAGCTATGAGTAAAGATGTCAAAGAAGGAAGGGACCAATGACAAGCAAAACTACTGAGTAAAATCCTAAAACCAGTTAAGAAACTCAAATGCTTTCTTAAGCAACCTTGCCTTCCTTCCTCTCTTTTGGATTAACTTCCAGTGAACAGTCATATCTAACTTCTCTTATTGCTCCTTCAAATGCATTTATTATTCTGTTTTTCACTATCGATAGTGTTTTTCTTGGCTAAATCTGTCCTTGCTCTGATTTACCAATGACAACACAGCATGAAATCCAAATTCAGTAGAGAAAAATCCATCCACTCTCTACTCTGCTGTTTTTTTAGGCATAATACTGAACAATCCGTTTTCTCCAAATTTCCCTTCCTTGACATCCAGAACATCATTTACCCATGTCTGTCTATGTTTTCAAAATTATTGGATTTTATTTTCTTTTTTGATTTTTTCCTTGAATTTAGACTAATTGGAAAGGATGATATTTTAGCTATTTAGTATTATTTAAATGAATGGATATTAAAACTGAGTACATAGTTTCATATGTTGTCAATCCTGGTGATATTGACGGATAGTCAATGATATATTCTTGGTTAAAGAGAGGCGTGGACACATTCATGTCACTCGCAAGCAGAAAAGATCTCAGATCCTCATGTAAATTCTGTCGGTAGTTTTTTTTATTACATTTCATATTTCATTGGCTGTTATTAGATTATTGAGAGTTGTTATATCTTTTTGATTCAGGTTTGGTAATTTGTACCTTTCCAGGAATCTGTCCATTTCTTTTGTGTCTTCTATTGTGTGAGAGTAAAGGATCTCAAAATAGCTACTGACAATATTCTGAATTTCCACTGGGTCTGTGGTAGTTATACCCTTTTCATTCCTTATTGCTTTTATTTGAATTTTTTCTTTCCTCTTTTTGTTGAGGTTAGCTAGGGGCTTACCAATTTTATTTAATCTTCCAAAGAACCAGCTTTTTGATTCATTAATTCTTTGAACTGTTTTCTTCGTCTAAATTGAATTAATTTCTGCTCTAATCTTTATGATTTCATCCCGACTTTTGGCTCTGGGTTTGGTTTGCTCTTCCTTTTCTAGATGTTGGAGGTGCAGAATTAGGGTGTTTATTTGTTCCCATTCTGTTTTCCTAACATGTGAGTTCACAGCTATGAATTTCCTTCTAAGAATTGCTTTCATCACATCCCATAAATTCCAATAAATTGTGGTTGAATTTTCATTGAATTGTAGATATTGTTGAATTTCTTGTTTAATGTCACCTGTGACCCAATGATTGCTTAGTAGGGTGTTGTTTAATTTCCATATATGTATGGCATTTTTTTGATTCCTTCTCTTGTTTATTTCCAGTTTCATTGCACTGTGGTCAGATAATTTCTGCTTTCTTGCATATACTTAAGCATGATCTATGGACCAAAATGTGGTCTATTTTAGAAAATGACCCATGTGCAGCTGAAAAACAATGTGTATTCAGCTGTGGTTGGGTGGAACACTCTGTATGTGTCCACTAAGTCCATTTGTTCCAAGCTCTGGTTCAGTTCTGCTACTTCTTTCCTAACTTTTGTCTGCTTGATCTATCTTTTTGGGGTAAGGGGGAATTAAGATCTCCCATTAAGATTGTGGTATTGGACATTAGATTTTTCATGTCAACTAAGTCTTCTATACTTGTGTAGTTGGTGCATATACATTTATAAGTGTTACCTCTTCCTCTTGAATTTTTCCTCTACCAATATGTAGTGGCCTTCTTTATTTCATGTGAATATTCTTAGTTTGAAGTTGAGACTGTCTGAGAATAGGATTGCTACCCCTGTTTTTTTCTGAGGTGCTGGGCCATGTAGAATTGTTTTCCATGCTTTGACTTTAACCCTACGAATTTCTTTATGAGTTAAGTGTGTTTCTTATATACAACATATTCTTGGATTGTGTTTCCTCATCCACTATGTCAGCTTACTTCTTTTAATTTGTGAATTGAGTCTATTTACATTGATGGTTTTAATTGAGATGTATTGATTTACGATCAACATGTTATTTACCTGCTGTTGTTTACTCCTTTTTCTCCTGTGTTTAATTGTTTGCCCTATTTAGTGGGTTCCTTCTGTTCTTATGCATGGAATTCTGATCATTTTGGTCCCTCTCTAGAACATCTTTTAGTAGTCTGTATAGGGTTGGCTTTGTCATCATGAAATTCATTAGCTGTTTTTTGTCATGGAAGTATTTCGCTTCTCCATCAAACTGGAAAGAGTTTTGCAGGGTATAGTAGT
>NW_004524822.1:2874894-2875373 GCF_000260255.1 Octodon degus
TCAGATTGTTTCCTCATATTTGGGAAGCTTTCTGCTATTACTTCAGCCCACATTTTTTTAATGTCATTTGTTTTGACTCCTTCTTTCTCATTGATGCCTATTAGTCTCACATTGTTCATCTTTGCATCATCTTGCAGATGCTGTATTATTTTTTTTTTTTTTGCATCCTAGTTGTTTTTAAGAGATTGTTTCTTAACTTTTCACTACCTTCAATGGGGTTTTCAAGATCTGAAACTCTATCTTCACTTTCACTCAAACAGTTTTACAAGCTTGTGATTGTGTTTAAGTTCCTCTATATCTCTTTGACTCTGCTTCATGCGATCTATTTCTTTCCTGCATTGCTCATTCAAGGACTCCATCGTTTTTCTATTCTCCTCTATTTTTTTATCAGTGTCTTCTTGAGAAGCAGTTATTAATTCTTTTACTTCAGATATTACTTCTGATCTGATTTCCTCTATATGTTTCTGCATTTGATTTTT
>NW_004524822.1:2885740-2886644 GCF_000260255.1 Octodon degus
CCTGGTTATGAAAAAAAAATCAACTCAGGGAAAACAAGAAGTTGTGCAGTGCCAGCTCCAGTGAACAAGGAGGATGAGGATTCACTATGATGCTTTTACAAGTCTTGCCTTTCTGTGGGATGGAATTCAGCAACAGAGTCCCCATATGTTTCATCACACCCCATAGAGACACTTAGGGAGGATTAATATCTAAGGCATAAAATAAGTTCTGCCAAATGAAAAGGTCTGTAGAGGAAGAGGAAGAGAATGAAATTTGACAATGCATGAAAGAGAAAATCCAAGTGTCTAGTAACTAAAAGATGTTCAAAGCAGCTAACAGTTATAAGCATGGCAACTATATTAGTAAGAAGTGCTTTCTGCTGATTATATTATTAAAAGAAAAATACTTTTAAAATCTTGCTGACAGATATGAAGCATTCTTTCTTTTAACTGGGAAAAAAGTATATATTTAGAATTAGCCAGCTAGACTCAGTTTCATGATCTTAATTTTGTTGGCAACATCCAATGTATCATAATTGGGAGCCAGTCGAACAGATGCCTTCTCTCCATCAGGCCTGACTAGGGTATTGACCTTGGCAACATCAATGTCATAGAGCTTCTTTACAGCTTGTTTGATTTGGTGCTTATTGGCTTTGACATCCACAATGAACACGACTGTGTTGTTGTCCTTGATCTTTTTCATGGCTGACTCTGTGGTCAGGGGGAACTTGATGATGGCATAGTGGTCAAGAGTGTTTCTCCTGGGGGCGCTCTTCCGAGGGTATTGGGGCTGTCTCAAGACCTGCAGTGTCTCAGGATGGCAGAAGGTGGGTGACATTCATATCTTCTTTCTGTGGCTGTGGATGCCTGTCAGCATGGCCTTCTTGGCCTTCAAAGCTTTTGCTTTGGCTTCAGCTTTGGGAGG
>NW_004524822.1:2887980-2889223 GCF_000260255.1 Octodon degus
GGGAAGCGCTTATTCCACTGAGCCATCTCCCTGGCCCAATTTTTACTTTTTTAAATTACAGTTTATTAGTATGTGTGTGCAGCACATAATATTTATATTCCTTGAGTAAAATTGCCTCTCCAGCACTGGGATTACACTCACATGTGCCACCATGCCTGACTGCAGGGCCAACACAGCAAGCAGTATCAAAGACTTAACTCAGGACCTTTTGCTTGTCACCTAAGTGTCTATGTTGCCAAGCTATTTCCCCTGCCATGACATTACACATCTTAATTTCTTTTTTAAATTCCTTTTCTTTTCCCATCAACTCTACCCATCTCTAGCAACTCCACACAGGAATATAAACACATGCTGCCTATTTTTACTGCAAAAATGTACACAAGAAAGAAAAAAAAGGAAGGGGATCAAGAGATGGAAGAAGTCAGAATTCATAGTCTGGTGAAATTCTTAAACTGAAAAATGGGGAAAAAACATTCTCTGAGCCTTCATTTAAAAAAAAAATTGACCTCTGGGCATACCAAACTGGAGAGGCTGAAATGGGAGACCGACATCAGTTCAAAACCAGCCTGAGCTACATAGTGAGACCCTGTCTCAAAAAAGAAAGCAAAATAAAACAATAAAAAAAAATAAATAAAAAATAAAATTTACATCAAGGAATTAAAATTGGGCTTCTTTAAACCTCACCTTAAATAATAACTATAAGTGAGACCAGGACTCTGAAAGGAAAAATAATTTAACTAAGACAATCAGGAACATGTTGTATGAAAATAATAAAAAGGTGTTCCTGCAAACATGAACTCTCAATTTCCCACATAAGAATTCTTTGTATATAATAAAGGGCTATACCACTAATACCTGAATTATATGTAAAGTCTCCAGTTGGTTTATGGACCATGGTAATGGTGATTGTATTGCGAGACATTTTTGTGACAATTGAAGCTATGTTCCCACTGTAGGAAAAAGTCACTGAAGTGCCAAGTTATTGTTTATTAATAGTAAACAAAACACAAGAGAAGAGGTGTTGCTAAATCTAAATACCTAGAGTAAATTTTAGGGGAAAATTTTACAACAACATAGAAAAACAAAATTTTGTTTAAAAAATAAAAAATCAAAGTTTCAGATTCTGAAATTTAATGAGTTATCAAAAGACCTATGGCTTTGAGGTTTCATGCATTAAGTTTGGCCTGGTTCCATACCTGCTGATTTTACTCACAATGAACTGTTTGACACATAAACACAGTTA
>NW_004524822.1:2889783-2901715 GCF_000260255.1 Octodon degus
TATAAAAGCAGTTTGGGATCATCACTGTGAAAGCCAAAAAACTGATGCTATGAATGTGTCCATCGAGAGATGAATGGACAAAGAAGATGTGGTATTTGCAAGCAGTGGACTACTACTCTGCTACGAAGGACAGATTTGAACAATGTATAAGAAAATGGTTGTAAATTGAAACATAATCTTAAATAAAATAAATGAGCCACACAGACTTAAATGTCACAATGCTTCTCTCATATGAGAAATACATATGTATAAATAAAAAGCAATATGAAAGATAGATAAAAGCAAACAAAGGGAGAGATCTACTTACTACAAAGGGGACAGAGACCAGGAGACAAAGGGATGGGGGAAAGAGGAAAGGGGAGAACAAAATAAGAACTAAGAAGTGGAACATACATATGTCAAATACATGGAGAGTAGTTATCATGTACCACAAAAATGCACTAATAAATACACTAAAAAACAAAGTTACTGTGGAGGGCAGTTATTAATTGCTTAAAAGAGCATGGAATAGGTTTAATTACTGACATGTAGTTTTTAAAACTAGGAAAACTATGGGACAGTATTAAGTGAAGCAAATAGAAAATTTTACTTATATAGGCATGTGAACAAAACAGCACAGGAATATGCAAAAAAATAGAAATGGGTGTGACATAATGGAAAATTATGGGTAATTGTATCACTCACTGTATAACATAAAAAGTTTTAAAACATTTTAAATGTCTATTATAATGCTACTGCTAAATTACATTATGATTTAAATTTTTTAAACATGCCAAAATTCAATTTAAGACACTATATATTGCCACTTCCATAGACTAACTTAACTAAAGAGGAAAACTTGTTTCTTTAACATTATTAATGTATGAAAACAATTATTAACCTAGTGCCTTGGATCTTTACACTAGAAGGTAAGATATTTGGTACATTTATACCACCTGTGTAACAAGTAAAGATATTTTTGCACTGGGATAAATCTCTTAAAGTTGGTAAGGCTTTAACTAAATATGCACTATGTGGAGGTTATTGAAGTAAAAATAAAAGGTCTGTGTGTGACATTTGCAGACCTAAAAATGATGCTTAAGTACAAACACAATTTTGCCACTGGAGAATAAGAGTTTACCACAAAGAAAAGAACACTGCTTTCAGTACCTCGTTCTGAGCTCTCCAGGCAATCCTTTGTGATTTGTCTGCATTCTCCAAAGTCAGCTATAGGACTTAACTCTTTGGTAATCCAATATTGCACATCCTTGTTCCTTCCAATACCACAAATAAGAGGAAAATTGAATGTTTAGGAAGTGTGAGGATACTCATGGATATTCAAGGAGGCTTTAAATGATTGTGGTGCTTACTCACCTTTTATTCATGATCTTAATTTTAAAAAACAATTCTCTCCTCCCTCTCCTCCTTTGCTCCATAGTCTCCTACAAACTAGAATTGCATACTCTGTGGAACCTTAATAGATCGCCAGATCTAAATCTAAATCTTTGCTCATGCTGATTCATCTTCCAAGTCTCACTTGTCCCATTACCAAAATTTCAGTAATTGTCCCAAGCCCAAGTGAACGCATAGTCAATGGAGGGATTCCACCAACGTTCTCCACACAGTTGCTGTGATCTTTGCACGACACCACTCACCATGTGCACACACTGCTCTAGCCTCTGTAGAAAATACAGCTGCCGTATTCTGTAAGTCGCATGATGGTAAGAATCTATGATTCTATCCCTAAAGAAGTATTCGTTGCATCCCTAAAGAACTCAGAACCATGACATAAACTAGCATTCTACTAATATTAGAAGGAAGACTTCAGGAATATCTCAATTTATCATGAAAGAAGGTATAAAAACAAAAGGGGTGGTTTGAAAGCTGGCTTGTCTTATTTTTTGAACCACCCTTTCATTTTGCTTGGACAGTCTCCTTAGGTTGCCAGCCAGCCATGAATGCCTGGACTCAAGCAGTCCTCCTTCCTCAGCTTCACTGGTCATGAGGAGCTAGTATTAGAGTCATGCACCACTTCTTTCCAGAACAATTATATAGCTTCAGCATTAAGAGCTAGAGTCCTCTCCTATACTTCTGTTCTTTCACATGGCTAGTTTAACCCATCATCAACATCTGTCCTCCCCCACCTAAGTGGTGGTAAATTTGTTACAAGTGATGAGCTGACATCCAAACATTATCATCCAAAGATCATAACCAACTGAGGTAAGGAGTCACTCTTAATTTTGCACATTCTGTAGGCTTGATTGTATAAAATGACATGAATCCACCATTATGGTATCATATGAAGCATTTCCACCGCCTTAAAAATCCTCGTGGTCTTCCTACCCATCCCTCTCCTCTCCTAATCTCTGGTAAACACTGATTCTTTTTCATATCTTCATAGCTTTGCCTTTTCCGAATATCATATAGTTGTAGTCATACAGAACATAGCCTTTTCAGAGTGGTTTCTTTTACTTAGTAATGGTTTAGTTTGCTTAGTAATTCTTCATTCTGTTCCTACATCTAAGTCAGTAACTGAATTGGTGCTAAATGAGAAATTGTATGTAGTAGATACATTACAATATTTATAACAAATAATCAAAGGAAACTCCAGTTTGGTGGCTGCTTTTATTTGCAAGACTCTTACTTCCAATATTGTAATGTATAGCAAAACAAGGAACTAAAGTATAATCAGTCAAAATTATAATGCTGTCTTATAGAAGAAGCCACCACAATCTCACATTGCTGCTCCACTGCATCACAAATCCCAGTGGGGATCTTAAGTCACAGTGGCAGGTTGTAGTCTGGACAGAGTGTAGGTCTGAATAGTCATTAAAAACAGTTGGGCTATTAAACCAGGAATACCATTGGAGATCTCATTTTGTTTGAGCACTCCATAAATGTGTGAATGCACCACAGATTATTTTTTCATTCAGCTACTAAGAGGCATCTTGGTTATTTCTAAATTTGGGCAATTATAACTGAAGGCACCATAAGCATTCATGTACTTGCTTTTGTGTAGGCCCAAGTTTTAAGCTCCCTTACGCTAGATATCAAAGACTATGTTGGCTGGATCATGTGGGGTGAGCATGTTTACTTGTATAAGAAACTGTCAAAGGATCTCCCAAATTAGTAGCCCCACTTCACAGTCAGCCCAGCAATGAATGAGAGCCCATCTTGCCCTATACTTTCCCCAGCATTTCATGCAATCAGTATTCTGGATTTGGGAATCATACAGATGCCATTTGTACATCTTCTTTGATGAGGGGTCTGTTAAGCTACCTAGCCCTTCCATTTTTTAATCAGGTTATTTAAAACATAAAATTGTACATATTTATTGAGCACCATGTGATGTTTTGATATGTATATACATTTGTAATATTCAAATCAGGGTGAGCATATCTATCTCCTCAAACATCTATCATTCCTCATGGTGAAAACATTCAAAATCCTTTCTTCTAGATTTTTAAAAATACATAGCCCACTGTTGTTATAGTTATCTTCTTGTGCAGTAGAACAGCAGACCTTATTTCTCCTACTAAACTAATACAATACCAGTTATTACATTTTTTACCTTAATTTTATCCCTTAATTTCTGATCCTTTAGTAAGCACTGTTCTATTCTTAATTTGAATTAAATCAGTTGTTTTATATCATACATATGCTATGAGGTCATGCACTATTTGATTTTCTGTGTCTAACTTATTTCCCTTAACATAATGTCTTCTAGTTCCATGTACATCATTGAAAATGACGTTTTATCACTTTATTGGTGACTATTATTCCACATATTCATCAAAGAACATATACAAGGAAAATACAGATTTTTTTCAACATACTGATTTTATTTCCTTTGGACATATAACAAGTAGTGGGGTTCCTGTATCATACAGTATTTCTATTTCTAAATTTTTGAGGAACCTCAGCACCATTTTTCACAATGGCTATCCTAATTGACACCTCCACATTCTGTATAATGCTTGCTACATTTTGTCTTTTTAGTAACAGCTATTGCAAAGGGAGCAAGGTGATAACTCGTTGTAGTTTTGATTTGCATTTTCCTGATGACTAATGATACTGAGCAGTATTCCACTGGCCATCTTCTTTTGAGAAATGTCTCCTGAGATATTTTGCCCATTTAAGATAAGACATTTGTTTTTGCTGTTATGTTGCTGAGTTCCTTGTGCAGTCCGTATCTTAGCCTATCAGAGGAGATCACAAATGTTTTCTCCTACCCTGTAAGTTGCTTCTTTATTCTACTCATTATTTCCTTTGTTCAACAGATTTTTTCACTTTGATGTAACACCTTTGTCAACTTTTGCTTTTGTGTCCTGTACATTTGGGATCATGTTCCAAAACAATCGTTAATTACTTCAGTTGTCTTCCCTAGGAGGTACTGATATTTTTACATTTTGAGTCCAGTGGGAAAAACTAGTTACTTGAGTCCAAAAGCAAATGAGCCACTCCAGGTGATGAGTGCTTTGCTTCACTACAGTATGTATTAAATAGCTCTTGTGTCTTTAGTCAAAGCATGAAACATATGTATGGCCTTTTACTTGTTGAAAATACTTGATTTCCTTTTCAAAAAATTACCATATAGATATAGATAGAGTCATTCTTACACTTCATTCTTCAAGCTAAATGAAGTATTTTGTTATTGTGTGCACATTTAGTTGGAGCATTTTATTATTACGTGTGCACTTAGGTGGCTGCTTTTTGACTTGAATTGTCCTTTCTGATTTCAGTGGTATTAATCAAAAGCGATGTGCCATGTGGGTTCTGCACTTGCACAATTGTGTTCCTGTGATCACATGTACCCTTAAATAAATGTGAAGGGCACGACTTTGTCAGCAGGCTTTGAATTTCTTCACTTCAAGTCTTATTTCTAATCATTAAGGCAATTGGAATTCTCTTTCTGGTCATTTCAGAGGCTATTATAAACTTACTACCTTCCTGCTTTTCAGAATTAAAGAATTTGAAGTGTCTCCCTTGATCTTTGAAAGGAGGCAGACATTTCTATTGTCGAGGCCTGCCTCCGCACAGGATTAAGGGTATAACCACTTTTCTTTCCTAGCCATATTGCATTGTCATTTGGCCTGCCCGTGGTTTGAGATGTGATATTTCTTATCTAAATTTCCAGGAACCAGTAAATAAAATTAAATAACTCTGATGAAGTCAGCCCTAAAGATCTGGGCTATGGCATTTACTCCATCATTTAATTATGCAGAGAAACAAACATTAATAGAATAAGTTGGAGATTTTAATCACACAGCCATGAAAATACAGAAAAAAAATCTGACATTCCCCTATGCACCTTGTCTCCCTTTTGTGCTATCTTTCACTTTGTCGTTTCCCTGCCAGCAGCCTGGAAATGTACACTTTTAGCCTCCTATATTGTTCAAATGTATCCATCGTGCATGATTCTATTTGTCGATGTAGTTTCCTTACTTGTTTTTGTTTTATTTTTCATTTGAGTAATTCCCAAGAGAATGGCTGATTGTTGACTATCTCTCCAGCTCTAGTTTCATGAAATTCTGCTGGTGATCATTGCCAAACTTTTGGAAGCCAAGGAACAAGAAATGGCAGTTCATAAACAGTAAAGACGTGAAAGACTGGAGTGACATTCAGACAGCACAGCTTTATATTTTGAATAGGAGAACCCGATACCTAGATGGCTTAAACTCATTTTCAGTGTTCTTAGTAACATGTGCACACTCAACTGAATAGTAGCCAAATAAGTCAGTGAAAACTAACAAATTTCCTGTTCCTTCAATCCACTGGAGGGATTCAGTCACTAATCAATTAAAATATGAAATGTATAGCTGTTCTAAGCATTTTGAAGCAAGTTCTATGAGTATAGTAATGTAAAAGTGTACAGTGAGGGAAATAACCATTCCCTAAATGCTACTCTCAGTTAAAGCAGACAAGAAAAAAGAATTCAGATTTTCTGTGTCAGACAACAATTTCTTAAATTGTCTACCAATGAGCATGCATAAGATAAAATTTCCCAATAATTTGAATTTTTGCAGTTCAGACGATCAAGAATTTAAGATAAAAGTGGTATATAAGGGCCAGCCAGATAGCTCAGTGGACTAAAGTGACAAAACACAGGGACTGCAGTTCGATCCCCAGCACCACGTGCCATCCCGGCATGCTTACAGCCTCCTAAGAGCTGGGATTACAAACGCGTACCACCACACCCAGTCTCAACTGCCACATCAGTGAGCCCCAAGGACAGTGCCAGCACAGCAGGCCTGGGGATCAAACCCCTGACCCGTGTGCCTGCTTGCAGGTGCTTTAATCCACTGAGCTATTTGGCCAGCCCAATCATGGAATATTTAAACCTTCTTTTTATGTGGCTGCTTGTTTGCTCTTTTAGAAATTTGATTATAGAGCTGGGAGTATTGCCACACACCTGTAATTCCAGCACTTGGGAGGTTGAAGCAGGAGGAGAAGGAGGAGGAGGAGGATAATTTCAAGTTTAAGTGAGCTCAAGACCAGCCTGAACTGCATAGCAAGACCCTGTCTCAATAAGACAAGGAAGGAAGGAAGAAAGGAAGGAAGGAAGGAAGGAAGGAAGGAAGGAAGGAAGGAAGGAAGGACGGACGGAAGGAAGGAATCCTTCAATCCACTGGAGGGATTCAGTCACTAATTAATCACTTAAAATATGAAATGTATAACTGTTTTAAGCATTTTGAAGCAAGCTCTATGAGTATAGTAATGTAAAAGTGTACAGTGAGGGAAATAACCATTCCCTAAGGAAGGAAGGAAGGAAGGAAGGAAGGAAGGAAGGAAGGAAGGAAAGAAGGAAGGAAGGAAGGAAGGAAAGAAAGAAAGAAGGAAGAAAGAAGAAAGAAAGAAAGAAAATTGGTTCTTAGAAAAATTTAAGGAAATTGTTCATATTGAATTTTACAGCACAAGACAGGTATTTTCTGTGTATTGTGACAACAGTACTTATGAATCAGTTTTAACTGATGCTTGATACTTGTAGTTTCAATTCAATATCTGATCTTCACAGGACTTATGCATCCTCATACAATTGTGGTGTTGGGAAGAGTCTTCTGTGGCAGCACATTGCATATTAAGTGACTTAGAGCAGTAAGAATGTTTGATTTATGATACTTTATAGCTACCGCAGAAGAATTGGAACTGAGCACCATATTCTATTCTACTGAGATAAGTAACAAGGAAAGGTGATAAAGTGATAAAAAATAAATATGCACATTTGTCTATTTTTCACAGAGAGAGGATATGTCTGGTTTCTTATTTTAATCTTATAAGTTATGAAACATTTGAACCAATACTGGTTCAAAAAAATGCAAAGCCTTCCATGTGCACCAACATACCCAATGGAAATATTTAGAGAGAGCTTCAAGCACCTGTGAACATACATGCACATACAAGCTGTTCTCTTTGCTCTGGAAAATATTCAAGTGGAAAGCTACTGCTCTGTTTCATAAGTAACAGCAATTTGTGACAATTCTGGGCTCTGCTGGGCATCATCAACTGCATCGTTGTCTGCGGCAGAACAATTTAATTAGCAAGACTTAGTTTGATTATTTGCCAGTGCATGCTACCTTAACTGCTCTGTTCCAGCTTGAGAACGAAACTTCATCGTATCACGTTAATATATTTAAGAGGATACTGAAGCATCTCAAGTGTTTTATTTGTCATATCAAGCTCCCTCATCAATTGACGTCAGCTTAAAGTACTCTCAAACCGATCAAGCATTTCTGGACAAAGGAAAACCATTATTTCATCATAGATACTATTTCTTAATTTAGTGCTGTAATAAGGTGAGTGTAAAGGGATACATTCGTCACTGTGAGCTCAAGATTTTTTAACGGTGGGAAGATTCAGTATGAGTATTTATAAAAGGCCTCTGCTGTGGGGCAGGAAGGCCTTGAAATAAGTGAGGTACAAGAGATGCTTCCAGGCAGTCATGGCTTTAGATAAAGAAAGTCTAGGCTGGCAGGAAGAGAAAACAATTGCTGGCAATACAGATGACAGATAGCAAGCCATTACTGAGGTAAGGTAGCAGACACAAGGACACCCAGGCAAAGGCTGGCAGGTTGTTATAGTTTGTATCTAGTTGTCCCCCCAAAGCCTTATGTAAATTCATGGGGAGATCACTGCTTGAGGAGCAGCACATGGCTAGAGGAGTGGGGCCAGAGGACCAGGGCAGGGCTTGAGGGACAGGGCCAAAGAGGCGAGAACCATTAAACTGACAGCATTTCCCTCCCTATCCCCTCCCAAGGCTGGTGTCCTCTCTTAGAGGTATAGAACCAGTCATCCTGGACATGGCAGCACCCCAGCCCCTCCTCTATTGTCTTGAAACCTCCAATAACTATGAGCTAAATAAACCTTTCCTTCCCTCATTTTGAGTGTCAGGTATTTGTCCCAGCAATGAGAGAAGAGTAACTAGTACACAGGGCATGGCTTGGAGAAAGATGAGATGAAAACCATTGTAGCAGCAAGGGTTGGTCATAGAAGCAAATAGTAGATCCAACAAATAAGAGAAGTTTGGCCTTCATAACTTGGCTCAAATGGAAACATTTTCCACTTGAAGAGCTTGCCAAACAATTCGTTGGTATTTTGTCCACTCACTTGTGAATGAAAGGTAATAAATAACAAGACAAAAATTATGAGCTCAAAAAGAAACATCAAGAAGGTCAATGAAAAAAAATTAAGAAAGTGTAATATAGATCATATTTAACTTTAACATTACACAAATGTAATACTTTCTTTAAAATATACTTCATAGGAAGTGCTTATCTATTGCCTCCAGTTGATAAGCTCTTGCAGAGGAAGGATGCACATTCTCTTACACCCCTTTGTGTCTTCTATGTTATGTGATGCTATTTGAATTATGCAGAATCTACTCAATCAGCATGTGCTAGATCTAATCCATAGTGGGCCGGCTTAAACCAAAAACACAAACAATGCACCTGTTGTAGAATGAACACTTTGAAGGAAGAAAAGCAAAATGGTCAGCATGCTAATGTTTACTCCTGGCAACATAGAAATGCATGCAGTTTAATTAAGAGATAGGTCCGCATTCAAGGTACAAACATTTTGGTTTTCCTCCAAGGACTGACTGTGACAAAACTATCTATCTAACATTTCTTCTTCATTGAATAATGACATCTTTGAAGCTTCCATCTCAAAATTTACTGTTTTTCCTTTCAAGGAGAAATGTAAGAAAGACCCAGGGTCCGATTGTCCTCTGCTCCTCTCACTGCGCTGTCATGGAATCGACTCAGAAGGAAAGATGGATTTCAAGTCACACATCCCTCCCTTTTCCTGTGTGTCTCACTTGGTAGAGATCTGACAGGTAGAAGAAACTGAAAGCATAAAGAGGCCTCTAATTTAACTGTCCTGGCCTTGGTGGAGGCAAGGAGGCAAACCTGGTCCCATACTGGCTCCACTTAGAAACCACCGTTTTGCTCTGGTGCAAAATATTATTTCCTGCTGCTAGCAGTCCATACATTCAGGAGGTTTCCCTGCTGCAGGTTTGGCTGGCTTTCTGGGAGTGATCTTTTGCATCTTCTCATGGAACAGACACATCTCCCTATAGCCCCACCCACGCATTAGGCCCACTCGTGTTGGTCCTCCATATTACCTTGGCCACGTATTTGCCAGGTAGAAATCATGGCTCTCACTTTCTCCTTTGAACTCATGCCCTTTATGCAAAGGCATGAAAGACTTGAAGTCTTTCTACAGTTCCAGGAGCTTTGGAGAACTGGAATGGAGAGATGGACCTATTTCTACCTTATCCCTAGAATCACAGAAGAGGACCATCTTTGGCACGTTCTTGTGGGCTCTTCAAACATGGATAATTTTGAGAAATCTTCAGATGATGATGAGGGACCAATATCTCTTTCGTGTATACCTGCAAGCTCCAGAAAACAGGTGGCTGGCTCTTCTTTCTGGAGTGAGCATTTGAGGAAACCCACACTTAATCCTGCTGTCTTACTTGTTGAAACCTGACACCAAAACTTAAATGAATAAAGGTTCATTTAGCTCACAGTTTGAAGAGGCTTCAGTTCATAATTAGCTGGCTCCATGGCAGGGTGGCCTGGCAGAGGGGCAACATAGAGGAAAAGCAATTCATGGCAGGCAGAAGACAGCAAAAGCAAGCAAATGAACAACTACAGGTAACTAGCAGCCTCTCTGAGTCACTTGTATCGCATCCAGGCTTAGGGTGCATGGCATTGCCATCCTTAATCCTAGCACCGTTAATCCTAGAATCCCACCCTGAGTAAGCCACACTATACATCCAGCCACCTCTGAAAAAGCCCCATCTATGACTGCATGAGGCTTTGAGGAAACATCAAAACACAAGCTGCAAGAACTTGTCTACAGAGCTACCCAAGCAAGGCTTGATGCCCCCATCCCAGTTCATGCAGTCTAGCAGGTAAACACAAGATGTACCGAAATTGACTTGTATCTAGTACATAGACCAGAAAGAACAAAGGCAAGGCAGAGGGCATTACAACCCCTGACTTGAAATTATAATGCAGAGACACTGTGATAAAAACAACATGGTATTAGAAGAAAAAAAAAAAAGACAGAACTTAGGGTCAATGAAACAGAATAGAAGATTTGGAAACTAGTCCAAATACACTCAGCTACCTTATCTTTGACAAAGGGGCCAACTATGTTCACTGGAAGAAATCTTCTTTAATGAACAGTGCTGAAAAAACTGGCTTTCCATATGCCAAAGACTACAACTAGACTCATGTCTTTCACCATGCATTAAACTAAAATCAAAATGTATCAAAGATCTACATATTAAAATAGAAACACTAAATCTTTTGGAAGAGAAAATAGGCAGGACTCTTGAAGAAGATGGTGTAGGCAAAGACATTGTGAACAAAACCCCTATCCAATGGGAAATGTGACAAAGAATCAGCAATTGAGATGTCATTGTATTAAAAACATTTTTCACAGCAAAAGAAATGATCAATACAGTGAAAAGAAAACCCACAGAGTGGGAAAAAAAGTTTTACCAAGTTGTTCCTCAGACAGAGGTCTGATATCTGAACTTAAAAGAACTGAAAAAAAATCAGGCTCTTCTCAGATGAAAAAGTAGAAACAAATAAATATGTGAAAAAAATATTCAATATCACACCATTCATGAGATGCACAGTAAAACAATGCTAAGATTACATCTCACCCCCAAAAGATGGCTATTATCAGAAAAATCAAACAATAATAAATGCTGGCAGGGCTATGGGAAAAAAAAGAACACTTCTCCACTGTTAGTGGGAGTATAGACTGGTGCAACCGCTTTGAATATCAGTGTGGAGAGACCTCAGAAAACTATGACTAGAGGTTCCATTTGACCCAGCTATTCCTTTTCTTGGTATCTCCCCAAAAGAATTAAAAATATTATACTACAGCAATACATGCACATCCATGTTTTTATTAGTACCATTTGCAATAGCTAAATCTTGTAAACAAACTTAATGCTCACCAACTGATGAATGGATAAAGACATGAGGTTTTTTTTTTTTACAATGGGTTACTGCTCAGCCAAAAGAAGGAGAAACCTGAGATATTTCTAGGTAAGTGAATGGACTTTGAGACCATAATCTTAAATAAAATAAATCAGACACAGGAATAAATATTGTGAAATAGGAAGAAATTGTTCAAAAGGAAAGGGGAACTTAGGAGGAGAGAGGGAAAGGAAGGGAAAAGAAATAAATGAGAAAAAAAAGGCTAAAATGAAAAGAAAGCTTTTAAAGGAGGACTAGGGAGTTAAAATGGGACAGGGACTGTGAAAAGGAGGAATCACGATATATCATGTACAGGTACAAGTTACTTATTATGAAATATAGATAGATAGATAGATAGATAGATAGATAGATAGATAGATAGATCAAAAAACTTAATTTAAAAAATAAAAATAAGACCATCTTCCCCAAACTCTATCTTAATATATTTGAGGAGT
>NW_004524822.1:2902325-2903663 GCF_000260255.1 Octodon degus
TATAAAACCATACTTAGATACCCAGATGTAGAGAGATCTATCTACCTGTCTTTATAGAAGTATCTTATACTATTTATATTATACATTAAAAATATGCATACATTATATGTATATGTACATGAATATGTGTATTTGGCAAACCATGACTCAAGGACTCAAAAACTGTTCTTGCAGAGTCCTGAAGCTTAGAATGGGTTTTGTGTTTTTAAATCCCTGTGAAGGTGAAGGAAAAGAGAAGACGCACAAAACAATGCCTACAGCTAGCTTTGGCTCAGTGCCCTTACAAATTTAATAGGGAGATCTCATGCAAAGTGCTCTTTCTCAAAATAGGCCAGGTGTGTGCACACATACACACCTACACAGAAGGCTTCTGGAGATTCTGGATGTATTTATTCCTTTAACTTTTCTGATGGAGTCACAGGTGTGTGCCTGTGCAGACTTTACCAAATTATAAACATGAAGCACGTGTAGGTCGTTTATGCAATTAGACGTCAATGAAGCTGATAAAAATTCAATGAACCATGCTAAAGGTTGAACAATGCCACAGAAAATGACATTCCAAGATTATTGTCTACAAAGAGGTGACACTGAGTATGCATCTAGAGGATATCAGAAAATACACAGAAAATTTATGTTAAGCAGTGAGTAAAATCTCAAACCATTTCTATGATGTTATATGTGTGACGTTGGTTAGCTTTTTCAAACAGTCACTTGAAGGAGATTATTCATTCTAAATAGCTACTTGCTTTGATTTCTAATTTTGGGTTCCTTATTTTGCATTTTTCATGTTGTAAAAGTTTCAGGACTCAAAACATCTGTACCTGCTCCTGCATCAGCCATCCAGTCCAGTACTGGGAACCAAACTGAGAGCCTTCACACTGAACTTAATCCCCAGATCCTTTCACTCCATTTCACGTTAAAACAGAGTCTTGTTAAGCTGTTAAATTGCCCAGACTGGGCTCAAACTTGCTGTTCTCCTGCCCCAGCCTCCTACAGCACTGGGATTACAAGCATGCAGTCCCCCAGTCAGCAGACCCTGGATCTGTTTTTATGTACATCTGAGTTGGATATATGCTTGGTGGTTTTCAGGTGGCTTTTGGAGTTCTTCTGGCATGCCTCTGATTCTGAAAACCAACAGGCAATGGCAAACCAGAAGGAGCACAGAGCCGCCTGTCCTTAGCTCTCACTGTAGAAGCTGAGAGTAATCTGGAGGCCTCTTGAGGGAGCAAAGATGTCAGTGTACACTCCCCTCCCCACTGCAATATTGAAACCGTGTGTGTTCTGTTCTGCCTTAATCTGTTACCCAAGGATTGTTTCAGTAAACAACGACTCTAAAAT
>NW_004524822.1:2904933-2905799 GCF_000260255.1 Octodon degus
TTTTTGAAAATTATTTTAATCTGTAAATGACAAAATAGATTAATCATATTTTTGATAATTTGTAACTACTAAAGTGTCCCACATAAACCCTGTTCAAATAAGAAGGAAATATTTATGAACTTAAGGTTACAGCTATTTTCTTGCAAATCATTCACATTCTTGAACCAGTAATTTTTACAGGTATTTTTCCTCACAAAATGCATGACACATGACACCCCAAGATGAACAACCTTCGTCCTGTGATACAGTGGTGTTTTGTTCAAACCAAATATTTCTAGAAATATAAAGCACACTAAAAATCCATACATTCTGAGCTTATAGGCGACAGGTCAGCCACAAATGGGAGCATCAGCTAAGGGTAGTACAGCACACGGTAGTCGTCATCCCAGGCTTGCTCTCCCACTCAGGAAAATTCACCAAATTCCAATCACATCATTATGATGGTAATCATGGCATGCTATGCAAACCAAAGAAATTATTTCAGTTATAATTTAAAGCTTTGTAGAAATAAATCATTGGCAGCATGATGCACTAGTATGTCATGAGTTTGAAATTAAGAATTACTGCTTGTGATTACAATTATTCTTCAAATTTCTCCAGTGAAACTTTCTTTTTTAAAAGGAAGTCAGGAGTCATCCTGCTTCCCCATGAAACTGTATTGTGTCATGAAGCAAACCAGTACTTCCCTGTTAATATTGACATATTTTCAAAACTCAGAAACATTAAATCACCATCCTATCTTTGGCCAGAATTAAAAGATAATTTTTAAAAAATTTCAATTATCAACAATCTTAATTTTTGTTAAAGCTTGTTGGCTAAGTCTAGGAAACAAAAATAAACTTTATTGGATTTCACAAAGAATAAAA
>NW_004524822.1:2908533-2912204 GCF_000260255.1 Octodon degus
TTTTGGTAATTTCAAAATCCAAACTCAAAACACCCCCAAATCTGAAATGTTTTAAGGGTCTACACGATACCACAAATGAAAAATCAATACCAGTCTCATGATAGGTCACAGACAAAATGCTGACACACTAAAAATATCACACATAATTACATTCAGACTTGTTGAGTAAGGTTTATATAAAACATAAATGAATTTGTTGTATAGACATGAATTCTGTCCTCAAGATATCTCATCGTGCATGTACAAAAATCTGAAATCAGAAACAAATCCAAATATCTGAAAAACTTCAGGTCCCAGTATTGCAGATAAAATATAGTTAACTTGTACACTTTTCTGAAAAGAAGAAACTAGAATCCTACTATGATTAATTTGTTCATGCAGTTTCTTGATTCTAGACTAGGTATTAAGGAACTTCAAAATAACAAACCTATAGCTTAGAAAAATAAACTTTCCAACTATAGACTTGTTTGCAGTATTTTTTCCTTTAGTTTGAAAAACTAAAGTGAAGAAGTACATTCAGTAATTAAATGGATTAATTTTTGTAGCCTGTTTAAGTGTGTATGTTGAGTTAGTAATTTGCTTTTGTTTGTATCCCAAGTTTCCCCCTTCATTTTTATTGATTTCATTTATTTGTATTTTGAATATTTAAAAATAGCAGCTTTAAGGGCCGGGGAGATGGTTCAGTGAAATAAGCACTTCCCTGGCAAGCGCAAGGCCCTGAGTTCAATCCCTGGTTCTGAAAAAAAAAATAGCAGCTTTAAAAGTTAAAACTTTAAGAAAAATAATACCTTCATGTTACTATACTTCTTTACCTTCCCCCTGTATTTTCTATTGCATTTCAGACCACCCCATCAAAGACAAGTTTCTCATTTTCCTTTTTCTTCCCCAGTTCACCAGTTCTTACTGTCACTATTCCACGTCATATAATTTCCAGGTTATCAAAGACTTTCTAAGAAATGAATCATATGTCCTTTGAAAAAATAATACTTTCTTTACCACCTCATAATCAATGGAAATTTGATCAATTAAGCCAAAATAATATTCTCCCCATTCCAAAATAAGGAAATTAAATTAAAGCCCTCTTCTCATGCGTGCTCTATGGAAAAGCTCTTGGTGAGGAGAAATGGCCTTATTTTATCAAGAGATAGCATGTAAACTAAGCATTTATTCTGTCTTTCCTACACAAAGTGCAAGAGAGCAGGCAAACAGTGAATGAGAACAAGATTTTTGTGAAATAATTCTAAGAAACAATTTTTAAAAGATGTATTATTATTCATAACAAAATAATATCAACAACACTCATCAACATTGTTAACATTTTTAAGTGATGGAAAATAAAAAAGACCTAAAAGTGGATGGATCAGGTTGATCACACATTCACAGACCAATGTTAACATCACAGAATGAGGAAAAGAAATAGTCATCCATCATGTGCCATTTCATACAGAAGCAGGAAGTACACACAACAGTCTGTGAATGATTCTAAATTTCCCAATGAAATTTAGCCATTTAGATTTAACTTCCAGTTCATAGGAAGTTATATGGTAAATGATTTTCCTTTAAACACTACTATGATATCATTTGCCAGGTTATGTAAAATTTCCAACAATTAAATGGTAACATAAGCAATGGGGATGAGAACTATTATAAATTAGCAGATACTTCAGAGAGATATCAAGCAAATATAGTGTACAGATTATGTGATGTGATTTGAATACACTGAGAAAATGTATTTACAATATAATCAGATAAAGTGGAACCATGTCTAGGCAAAATCCTGGATTAAAAAGTTATGTTACAGTAGACAAAAGCCTTCACTGGAAGAAAGATAGCTTCTTTCATGAGTGGTGCTGAGAAAATGGACTCTCCACATGCCGAAGCTAAAACCTACAACTATATCTCTCACCATGCACTAAACCAAAATCAAAATGGATGAAAGACCTACATATTAAAACAGAAACATTAAATCTGTTGGAATATAGAATAGGTAGAAGTCTTAAGGACATAAGCATAGACAAAGACCATGAATAAAACTCTCATCACGTGGGAAATAGGGATCAGCACCTGAGATCTGATCTTATCAAAAAGTTTTTGCACAGCAAAAGAAACAAGCAACCTAGTGAAGTGAGAACCCACACATTGGGAAAAAAATTTTTACAGCTGTTTATGAGACAAAGGATTAATAACTAAAATACATGAAGAACTCAAAAGAATGTGACACTCAAATTTAAAGACCCAGTCTAAAAATGGGCATCTGAAGTGACTAAATAGTTCTTAGATAAAGAAGTAGGAACAGCAATAAATACATGGAAAAAAATGTTCGACATCGTTTGAGAGATTCAAATTAAAACAAAACTAAGATTCCATCTCACTCCAGAAAGCATGGCTATTATCAAGAAGTCAACCAATAACAAATGTTGACTGTCCTGTGCGGGAAAAGGAACCTTTCTTCACTGTTGGTGGGAGTGCAGATTGATGCAAGTGCTTTGGAAATCTGTGTGGAAAGTCCTCAAAAAAATAAAATCAAGCTTCCATTTAACTTAATTATTCCCCTTCTTGATATCTTCTTGAAAGAGTTAAAAGCATCATGTCAAATATCTCATCTACTCATAAATGAATAAAGAAGATTATTTTTTTTTACAAGGAATACTGCTCTTCCATAAAGAAGGTTAAGCTGGAGACATTTCTAATTAAATAGATGCACCTTCTATTAATCAGCATTGAAAATGTCTCATTGCTATTTGTTTCTCAATAAAATAAAATAACTGTGGTATTTATACACAATGGAATACCACTCTGCTATGAAGAAAGATAAACCTCAGTCATTTATAGGAAAACGGATGCACCTTAAGACCATAATGTTAAGTGAAATAAACCAGATATACAGGTTTAAGTGTCATACGGTTTCTCCCATATGAGTGCCTCAGTTACTTCTCATAGCTAGAACAAAATTCCCAACATGCACAAATTAAAGGAGGAAAAGTTTAAATAAAATAAAATAAAATAAAAATAAATAAATGGATGCACCTTGAGACCACACTCTTCTGTGATAAACTGGATTCACATGTTTAAATTAGCATTGTTTCTCAGGTGTGAAAGACTGAAGGCATAAATGAAGACTAAAATGTATAATATATATTGGGAATAGGAAGAAAATGTTCAAATGGGAAGGGGAGCAAAGGAGGGAGAAGAGGGAAAAGAAACAGACAATAGAAACAACACTTTTGTAAATAATAAAGGGAAGTGGGGTTGAAGGAGGGAAAATGTTGGAAAAAAGAAGATATATTATTAACAAGTCCAGTTTCCCTATGATGAATGTGATCATTATGTATAGCTAAAATGTACCAATAAAACTAATTTAAAAATAAAATTATCAAAAAAGAACTTGTCTTGGTATATGATAATAAGATTTCTGTTACATTGTTTAAAAATCCTCTCCCCCTACAGATATACTATTAAATACTTAGCAATATGATAATACCACATCTAAGAACTGAATTAAAATATTACAATGTGGGTGGCGGTGCAGAAATATGGATAAACTAAATCAGTTACATGTTAGCACTGAAGCCTCCCTACATCTTATGTTTAAATTTTTCCATGATAAAATGGCTTTTAAAAATCAATTAATATTGGCTTTTTGTAAGAGCCTTAACACAAAAATAGGCACA
>NW_004524822.1:2912434-2913485 GCF_000260255.1 Octodon degus
GGCCCCCCCAGATGCTGGTACTTTAAAAGACTAATTTCACCTTCCCTTCATCACCTCTTCATATCTATGATGATATAGCAGAATTATTCTTGATTCCTGCTGCTGGATCTCTATAGAATGTAAGGGAAACCAGCAGAGTCTAAGCTAATTTATTTAACTTATTTTTAGACAGGTATTGTGTGTTTGAAGTTTAAGTTCCTTCAGATCAATTTCTCAAGCAATCAAAGCATCCATGTATTCTAGATTTAAATTCTTTTCAAATTACAAATATATAGAACTGCATGGTATGTCTTCTTTTTTTCTTTTTTGGTGGAACCAGGGATTGAACTCAAACCCTTGTGCTTGCCAAGGAAGCGCTTATTCTACTGAGCCATCTCCCTGGCCCAGAGTGTCGTGTTTTAATGTAAAATGTTACAGCAAGATAATTTTAAAATTACATTTTATTCGAAGCTCCAGAAGTAGTAATATGGAGTTGGGAATTTAGGTCAGTGTAAAATGATTGTCTAGCAAGTGGGAAGCCCTGGTTTGGTCCTCAGTACCAAAAAATTAAAAAGCTAAAAGAATAATAAATAGCAGTAATATGATTGGAAAATGGTGCATTCCTGTAATCCCACATTCTCAAGAGGTCAGGACATAAAGATCAGGAATTTAAGGTGAGCCTGAGAAATTTATTGAGATCTTGTCTCAAAAATGAAGAATAAAAATAAACTTAAGGGCTTGGACTATAGCCCCATGGTAGAGAATCTCTTGGTTTAAATCCCCAGTACTAAAAATTAATTCGTTAATTAATTAGTTTAAAATATATATTTAGAAGAAAAAAAACAGATTATTTTGATACATCTTCTTGTACCTCCTCCTTGCTCTCATAGCCCGCTATTTTTTCTCCTTATATGACCATGTACTAAAATACCGAGAACTTTAGGAGTATAAATGCTTACAGCAGCTATTCAGGCCTTGTGGCTTGATAAGGCTATTTATTTTAGTTTTCTGAAAAGGTCTCTCTCTCTCTCTCTCTCTCTCTCTCTCTCTCTCTCTCTCTCTCTCTCTCTCT
>NW_004524822.1:2913606-2915383 GCF_000260255.1 Octodon degus
CTTATGATCCTCCTGACTTAGCCTTGTAGAATGCAGAGACTACAGGTGTGTGCCACTGCACTAAGCTACAGTGTCTTTTCTAAATGTAAAGGCTCATAATGCAAATAAAACCCCTTTCCACAGGACTTGGCTTTTGTCCTCTAATACAAGAACACATCAGTCTGATTAGTTCCTACATAAGGTAAGGACACTTGTAGAAATCTCATGCCATTGCCATGATGTGTCCTCACGGATCTCTGAGACAGATTTTGATAAGGGCCCTGATAATTAGTTCATTTGGTTGGAGAAGAGTACTTTTCATACTCATTAGCATCTTTCTATAGTTTGGTTTCAAATATGAAAATTTGTTTCAGGGTCACAGCAGACGTAATTGGAGATAATAAAGGATGCTTGTAATTAGATGAAAGGCTCCTGATTTCACTGGGTGCAACCTTTGTCGAATAGCAGTTTCCTGTGTACACATAGCTTGGAAATTGGAAATTATTCAGGAAATTGCTCAGAAAAATGCCAGGATGGCTTAATATTCGAATGTCAAGTTGCTTAAACAGTTGTACTGGAGAAACACAAAACCCAGAGGTCAATTCTGAGTTGCATAATTGAATTAAATTTGTCAGTATCTAAAATCTGTTCTACTAGAGGAAATTTAGAATTTAATCAAGATACCTGGAAAGGGTGATTTAAAACTATTTCAATGAAAAAATCTTGATTACAGAAATGAAGATAGCCACAAAGAATAAGGGATGCATTCATACATGAATCATTGTTCAAATGATGCATTTCAGAGACTAACTGGCCTCTAACTATTGAGTAAAGACAGAGTTATCAGAAATGATTTAAGTCAGCATTTCTGAATTAGGCATAGTGTATCTTAATTGGCCTGTGGACAACAGAAACTGGAACCAACCAGAATTTTCCCAGTTTTAGCAGCCAGCTACAAACTTGTATTTGGATTGTTCTGCCTTGAAATACTCAATTGTAAAGCAAAGATTTTCTCTAAGCTTAGACAAGTACAATCCGTTCATTTTTAAACAAATGTAGAAATTGAAGAGAAGTAACTCAAATGTGAAACCTAATATATTTAAAACACAAAGAATATGAGAAACAAACAGAAAGAATTAAAAGTCCTAAGTCGAGAACTAACATGCTTATGTGCTATAAACTATGAAAGCGCAGGCGCAGAGGTCAGGAGTTTGATCCCCAGGCCTGCAGTGCTGGCCCCACCCCCCAGGGTGCACTGAGACAGTGATTGACACTGGGTGTGGTGGCGCACTCCTGTAATAACAACACTTGGGGAGCTGTAAACAGGCGGATCACTATGAGTCCGATCTGATAGTGAGACCCTAAACATGCTGTAGACCCTTTCCTAAAATACAGAAAAAAATAAACTATGAAAGCAACGTTTCATAAACTCACCCACGTCTTCTTTTCACTGAAAATTAAACCTTTTTTTAGCTTCTACATAAAAGATTGGTTATTTGGTGAGAATTACACTTGTGCTAGGAAATAAGTGATGAGATATAAATCCAGATCTAACTGAAGGTTTATTACCAGTATCTCTAGCATCTTACTTTTTGGAATCTTCTTATTAAAAGGAAGTTGTAAGATTTCTGGAGAAGGATAGAAGGAATGGTTATTTATCTCAGAATCTTTGAATATAGTGATTTTAACAGTACGTATAATCTTGTTTGTACCCCTAATATCATTATGCATCATGTGACCAATTAAAGAACTTCTGAAATTCTTTTTTTTAACGTGAAAATGTATACTTTATTTTTTT
>NW_004524822.1:2915681-2920137 GCF_000260255.1 Octodon degus
AATCTTTTGCATAAGAAATATGAATAAAATCACACCAAGATACACAAAAATGAAATTGTCCAAAACTAATTTTAGGTTCAGCCCTCCGGACTCAGCCCAGGACCGACTTGTGCATGAGAACTTCCGCTGTGCTCTTGGGACCCCTCCAGACCCAACCCAAGCCTAGGCCCAGCTAAAGTGTGTGAGAGCTTCTGTGCTCCCCTGAGCCCACTGGACACTTCAGGACCAAGCTCCAGCCTGGCTTGTAAGTGAGAACTTCCACCATGCTCTAGGGACCCCTCCAGACCCAGCCTGAGCCCAGGCCCTACAAGTGTGTGGGAGAGCTGTTGTGCTCCCGTGCACCCAGTGGACCCCTCCAGACACAGCCCAAGCTTGACTTGGGAGTGAGGGCTTCCATCAGGCTCTCCAGATCCCTCTGGACACAGCCCAGGCCTGGCAAACAGGACTGGGATGAAACTGCAGCTTAAGTCCCCTCAGAAAGACTAGGGGTTGGAACCACCCAGTTAATCTAGGAGCAGAATGTCTCGCCAGAGGGGCACAACAGGTTCATTCCCAAGGGCTGCAGCAGGAAGAAGCTGAGCACAGCAGCCAGACCCAAGCCAGGCCCTGCTGGTTGAATTCAAAACTCATAGATTGGCACCCGAATTTCAATAGGTGCTAACATTATAGCTGCACCACAGCTCTACACCAAAGGTCAGAGGACAGTGCTATACAAAATGACAAAGAGAAGGAGTAAAATGCAATCTCAGTCCCTGAGCCAACCCAGAACAAATGCATAAGATACTAGCACAGAAGAAATTGCGAATGACATAGCTGACATGTCTGAATTAATAGCGACTGAAGAAAAGAAACAACTGCAGAAAGGTATAGAGAAATCAGAAATAACCTCAGAAATAAAAAAAGAAATCTCTAAGTTAATAATGTCTGAAGTAAAAAAATCAATTGCAGAAACATATACAGGAAATCAGATCAGAAATAATCTCTGGAATAAAAGAATTAATAACAGCTTCTCAAGAAGACAATAATAAAAAATAGAGATTAGAAAAATGATGAAATCTTTTAATGAGCAATATAAAAAAGAAATACATTGCATGAAGCAGAGTCAAAGACATATAGGGGAACTTAAAATCTCAATCACAAGTTTGCAAAATCATTTGAATGAAAGTAAAGATAGAGTTTCAGATCTTGAAGCCACCATTTCAGCTAGTGAAAAGGTAAGAAAAGATCTCTTTAAAAAAAACTAGGATGCAGAAAAAAATAATTCCTCAAATATAAGATGAGGCAAAGATGAACAACGTGAAACTAATAGGCATCAATGAGAAAGAAGGAGTCAATAAAAATGATATAAAAAGAATATGGACAGAAGTAATAGCAGAAAATTTCCCAAATATGGGGAAACAATATGACATTCAGGTAATTGAAAGATACAAAACTCTAAAGAACATAAACCCAATTAAAAACACACTGAGACATAATAGTCAAGATCCAAGAAATCTAGAACAAGAACAATGTACTGAAAGCTGCTAGAGAAAAGAAACAGATCACACTTAAAGGAAAACCCATCAGAATAATGCAGACTTCACAAACCATCAACTCAAGAAGAACATGGAGAAGAGTACTTCAAGTCCTCAATGAAAACAAATTCAAGCCCAGACTACTATACCCTGAAAAACTCTCTTTCAAGTTTAATGGAGAAGTGAAATACTTCCATGACAAAGAACAACTAAAGAATTTCATGAAGACAAAACCAACCCTACACAGACTACTAAAAGATATTCTGGAGAGGGACCAAAATGATCAGATCTACATGGAAGAGAAAAGAAAAACCCCAGTAAATAGGGAAAACAATTAAACACTGGAGAAAATTGAGTAAACAACAGCAGGTAAATAACATGTTAATACATCTCAATTATAACCATCAATATAAATGGACTCAATTCACCAATCAGAAGAAACAGACTGGCACAGTGGATTAGGAAGCAAAATCCAGCAATATACTGTACACAAGAAACACACTTAAGTCATAAAGAAATTCATAGGCAGAAAGTCAAAGGAAGGAAAACAAAAATAAATGCTGTAGCACCTCAGAGAAAAGGAGGGGTAGCAATCCTGTTCTCAGACAGTCTCAACTTCAAACCAAGAATGAACACACAAAATAATGAAGGCCACTGTATATTGGTTAGGGAAAAAATTCAAGAGGAAGAGGTAACACTCATAAATTTGTACGCACCAAACACAGGAGCACACTACTATATAAGACAAATCTTAATGAACATGAAAGATCTAATAAGCAATACCACAATCTTAGCAGGAGACCTTAACAGCCCATTATCACAAAACAATAAGTCAGGCAGAAAAAAATTATGAAAGAAGTAGCAGAATGAACTAGAACTTGGAAAAAATGGACAGAGTGGACATATACAGAGAGTTCCACCCAACCACAGCTGAATACAGTTTTTTCAGCTGCACATGGGTCATTTTCTAAAATAGATCACATACTAGTCCATAGGTCATGCTTAAGTATATGCAAGAGAACAGAAATTGTTCCATGCATATTATCTGACTACAGGCAATGAAACTGGAAATAAATGAGGCAAGAAAACAGAAAAACCCCATAAATACATGGAAATTGAACAACATCTTACTCAGCAACCAATAGGTCACAGATGAAATTAAACAAGAAATTCAACAATATCTACAATTCAATGAAAATTCAAACACAATTTATCGGAATTTATGAGATGCGATAAGGGCAGTTCTACAGGGAAATTTATAGCCATGAACTTACACATTAGGAATACAGAACAGGAACAAATAAACACTTAATGTTGCACCTCCAACATCTAGAAAAGGAAGAGCAAACCAAACCCAAAACCCAAAGACAGGAAGAAATGAAGATGATTAAAGCATAAATTAATTCAATTGACATGAAGAAAACAGTCCAAAGAATTAACAAATCAAAAAGCTAGTTCTTTGAAAGATTCAATAAAATGTATAAGCCCCTATCTAACCTTATCAAAAATAAGAAAGAAAAAAATCAAATGTAAGCAACAAGGAATGAAAAGGGTATAATTACAGCAGACCCAGTGGAGATTCAAAAGATTATCAATAGCTACTTTGAGAATCTTTACTCTCACAGAATAAAAGACACAGAAGAAATGGACAGATTCCTACAAAAGTACAAATTTACCTAATTGAATCAAGAACATATAACAACCCTCAATAACCCAATAAGAGCCAATGAAATATGAAATGTAATTAAAAAAATCCCTAACACCAAAGAAAAGTCCAGATCCTGATAGATTCACAGCTGAATTCCACAAGAAATTTACAGAAAATATAATCTCTATACTCCTCAAACTATTCAATGAAATTAAAAAGGAAGCAATCCTTCCAAAATCATTTCTAAAAGCAAGTATTATACTGATATCAAAACAAGGTAAAGACACAACTAAAAAAGAGAACTATAGGCTAAACACCCTCATGAACATAGATGCAAAAATACTCAAGAAAAATCCTATCAAATAGAATACAGCAAATAATCAAGAAGTTTATACACTATGACCAGCTAAGATTCATCCCGGGATGCAAAGATGGTTCAATATACACAAATATATAAATGTAGTATGCTATATCAATAGAGTCAAATGTAAAAAACAAATGATCATCTCAATTGATGCAAAAAAGGATTTTGACAAAGGCCCACACTCATTCATGTTCAAACTCCTACAGAAAATTGGAATAGATAGCCTCTACTACAATGTGGTAAAATCCATCTATGACAACCAAATAGCTAACATAATCCAAAATGTGGAAAAACTGAAATCTTTTACTCTCAGATCTGATAAAAGATAGGGATGTCTTTTGTCACCATTCCTGTTCAATATAGTTCTGGAATCATTAGTGAGAGCCATTAGACAAGAGAGAGAAATAAAAAGAAGAATAGCTTAAAAAGAAGTTAAACTATTATTATTTGCAGATCACATGATACTTTGCTTGGAAGACCAAAAAAATTCCACCAAAAGCCATTGAAATAGATGCACAATTACAGTAGCATAGCAGGACATAAACTCAATACCCAAAAGACAATAGCATTTCTTACACAAATAACAAACACACTGAGAGGGAAATTAGAGAAACAATAACTTTTGCATTTGCACTGTGCAAAAGGAAATACCTGGAATTGATCTAACTAAAGAAGTCAAAGATCTTTTCAAGGAAAAATACAGTACTCTGAAAAAAAAGAGATCATAGAGGATTTCACAAAATGGAAAGATATTCCCTGCTCCTGGATAGAAAGAACCAACATTGTGAAGATGGCCATACTGCCAGAATTGCTGCACAGATTTAATGCAATCTGTATGAAACTATCATCAGCATTTTTCCTAGACCTAGAGAAATCATTCCTGAAATTTATTTGGAACCACAAAAGACCTAGAAGAGCAAAGGCAATCCT
>NW_004524822.1:2921077-2923020 GCF_000260255.1 Octodon degus
CCTTTGTTTATAGCAGCACAATTTGTGATAGCCAAATCTTGGAAACAACCAAGATGCCTGTCACCTGAAGAATGGATGAAAAAGATGTGGTATTTTTATACAAAGGATAATTACTCAGCTATGAGGAATGTTAAACTCGCTTCCTTTATATTTAATTGTATGCCACTTGAAGATATACTCATACGTTAAATAAAGCAGACCCACATGTATAGATATCATATAGTGTCCCTAGTGTAAGAAAGCAAAAGAAGAAATAAAAATAGAAAGGTTTAACACAATTAAAAAGAAAGCAAGAATTTAAGGATGAAACAACGAAGAGAGGGCAAGGAGAAAAGCTAGGAAACATGACGGGGCAAAGTCATGCATTTATACACATAAGATGCTTAAGGAAATGATACTGAGAATCTTCAGCAGGTTTTTGAAACTAGCAGTTATTTGGTAGGATTCTCACCCTGACTAACTATATATGCTGATAACTATGAACTAAGCAACTGCACTGAAAATAGCAATGTGTAATACTAGATTCATGACTGGAATGTCTGTCATTCTGGTCTTTTAAATACGTATTGTTGTCAAGTCATACCAATTACTGTCATACTGTCTCTCAAGTAAATGATTGTTTTTAAAAAAGGGTAATAAATGAAAACAGGATATAAGAAAAAAATCATAGTACTGTCCTACTACAATGCCGTATCTTGTAAGATTTCTTAATTTTTCTGTAAAAATATGTAATTGTTTCTGTTTTAAAAAATATTTTTTCCTTCACATTGTGTAGGGATTTAAAGTTTAACATCTCAATACTTGATGGAAAATACCTGTTCCATGTTGTATCTAAAATGTTTCATATTCAGACAAGGTTAAATTCAAATGCTTATGTTATAGGATAATAATACCATTAAACTTCTCTTATGGAGGGTTAGCAACCCTAGTTTGCAGACCAAGAAGTAGAGAAAAGGAAGGGCTGCACCACTTTGGCCCTAGCCTTTCAAGGTCAGTGAGGACACAGGACATAAGAGAATCTGTATTGTAACATCTTGTAACTCAGTTCTGTCCCAAATTTTCTGATCAATTAGATTATGGGGCCACAGAGGAAAGTGATTTATGGTGTGGAATATGCCTAAGGAGAGTCACATGGAGAGGAAACATTCTTTCAGGTTTTCACAGAGAGCAAATTGATCAGGCAATGGCCATGACTCATTCACATGGCTGACACTGACAAAGGATCTACAAACTGCGGTACAGGGTTTCAGGGTAAATCCTCAGGGGATTTGACTGACCTTGGAAGATACAGAAGTTACATTTCTTGTTATGTAGGTCTTGTTTTATCTTGGTCTTAACCATCCAGTAGAAAAATATAAAAACAAGGTGTAAAAAGTAAAGCCATATTAAAGTGCTGAGCTGTGAAAAGTTCAAGTCAATAACTTCTGACATCACCAGTCCTATGGTGAACCCACTACTATTATAGACTACTGGACTATATTGGAATATTTTGCTGAATTCATGCTCCTATAATATTTAAATGGCAATGAAATACTCATCTCTGACAAAACTAAACAAAAAAGGGGATACAAATGAAGGACCATTTTGTATCTGTATATACAAAAATGTTTGTATAGAGGTATAACTACTTTCTCTTAATTCGATGTGAAGAAAGATTTATACTAATAGTGTTTGGAGAGGATATCATGACTGCATCTTGTACTATGTATATCCACTACGAAGACAACATTATGCAATGTATTAATTATTGGAACTGTCCTATTAATCTGTTTTGAAACTGTCTCATTGCTATTTGTTTCACAATAAAATAAATAAAATGAAATAGAATAAAATGAAATTATATTAGATGACCTCATTTAAAAGGTCACTGAAGATTTCCACAAAACAATATCAATCTTATGTCAGGTTATATACATATTTTTTCATATTATATATATTTTTTC
>NW_004524822.1:2923445-2925100 GCF_000260255.1 Octodon degus
GGGATAGGATATCACACAAAGTTCTAGTATGTTGTGGACATGGACAGTGTCCATGATGCTTACCGGTAGCCATGTGTCACTTGTGGGACTGATCTACTGCTATTTCCTTGATATCCACCCTGTAGACACAGACAAAATCATTACCCATAGGATGCAGAAGAAGTCCATTTGTAAAGTATGCTGATGGAAGTATGTTGCTGCTGTATACAAAATAATAATTGAAAGACTGCTTTTGTATACCTCTTTTTCTCCTGTGTTTAATTGTTTACCCTATTTGGTGGGTTCTTTCTGTTATCATTCATGGAGTTGTGGTCATTTGGCTCCCTATCTAGAATATCTTTTAGTAGTCTGTGTAGGGCTGGCTTTGTCATCATGAAATTCTTTAGTTGTTCTTTGTCATAGAAGTATTTCACTTCTCCATTAAACTTGAAAGAGAGTTTTTCAGGGTATAGTAGTCAGGGTTGGAATTTGTTTTCACACAAGACATGAAGTACTGTGCTTCATGTTCTTCTTCACTTGATGGTTTATGAAGAGAAGTCCGCCATTATTCTGATGGGCTTTCCTTTAAATGGTATCTGTTTCTTTTCTCTAGTGGCTTTTAGTATACTTACTGTTCCTATGCTGAATTTCTAGGATCTTGATTATGATATGTCTGCGTGTGGTTTTAGTTGGGTTGATGTTATCTGGAGTAGTATATGCTTCAGTTACCTGAATGTTAGATTGTTTCCCCATATTTAGGATGTTTTCTGCTATTATTTCTGCTCATATTCTTTTTATATCATTTGTATTGACTTCTTCTTTCTCATTGATGTCTGTTAGTCTTACATTGTTCATCTTTGCATCATCTTGCACATTTTGAATTATTTGTTTTCCTTCAGTCTAGTTGGTTTTTTGTTTGTTTGTTTGTTTTGGCCGGGCTCTGAATGCCTTCAGGGCAGGCTTGGCTGGCTTGAGTTGTAGGGATCAAACCACAGCAACCTGAGCCTGACTACTTTATTGAAGCAGTCATTTATAGAACTGAGTTAAGGGGCAGGCCCCTTAGCCTAGTTGTTTTTAAGAGATTTTTTTCTTACCTTTTCACTAGCTTCAATGATGTCGTTAAAGTCCAAAAGTCTATCTTTACTTTCATTTAAATGGTTTTGCCATCTTGTGATTGAGGTTTTAATTTCCCATGTATCATTTTGAATCTGCTTCATGCATTATGTTTCTATCCCTTATTGCTCATTCAAGGATTACATCATTTTTCTATTCTCCTGTATTTTTTTATCAGTGTCATCTTTAGAAAAACTTAGTATTTCTTTCATTATAGTTATCATTTATTTTTTATTTCAATAATTTTTTCTGATTGGATTTCCTCTATACCTTTCTGCAATTGTTTCTTTACTTTAGATGCTATTATTTCAGAGCTTTAAGGTGTGTTGTTTCCAATTTATCCTATGCTTCTATCTCCTGCATTTGTTCTTGGTGTACTCAGGGCCTGAGAATGCATTTTGCTCCTTCTCTTTGTCATTTTATATAGCACTGTCTTCTGACCTTAGGTGGAGAGCTTTGGTAGCATTATTACCTTAGCACCAGTTCCAGATCTTCAAAGTTCAAAGTCATCCAGCTGGATGTAGCTTGGGTCTTGCTGCTGAGCTCCACTTCCTCCTGCTGCA
>NW_004524822.1:2925615-2926566 GCF_000260255.1 Octodon degus
GACTTTCATAGAAAGAAAAATGATAAATAGACTAAGTTCTGGTCTGAGATAATATAAGTAAAACAGACCCTACAGGATTCAATTCAGTCTAGTAATTCAGAGGAAGGAAAATCATGGATATGAGCAATAATGGTGGAAGAAGTTTGAATTTCTCAAGAGTGCTGAAGATACCAAATGTTCAGACAAAAAGCAGGCTTCCACTGCCTTGCAGGGTGCGAACACCTGTGCAGAATCATATGCAACTTTATAGATTAGCAAGATTAACATTTCTCCTAATTTATTTGTAAGATGCATATAAGGGCAGTAGAGTTGTAAATTCAGAACTGAATCTTTCCAGTCTGTTGTAATCATTGCTGAAAGCACTATACGAATGGATCATTCTCACTGTTTCTCTTATATAAGATGAAAAATTTAAAAGTTTTTATATTAAATGAGATTTTATGCCTATCACTACAATAATTGCTTTTAAAATGAAACTTTGTAGATTATATAAAGAAAGAGGAAAGTACACATAGCACCGTAGAAACATGAAAATTTTGTTTGATTTTGGCTTAGCTCAAATTTGGTGACACATCAGAGAATTATCTAAAGGAGCAACTGTTACCATGTAATTCCAACTTCCCATTGGAGCAGTAGGAAAAATATAATGCTTAGCAAGCAAAAGAACTTCAGAGGGTAAAAAACTAAGACTACCATATGAAATCCTTCTTTTATATGAAGGACAATTTTTTTTTACCTTCTCTCTACTTTTCAAATCTATGAATAAATACATCCAGCAACTGAACAGCTTACCCTTCGGGTTTCCTGCATAAGTCTTCACTCTCACTTGTTTTCCATTCTTCACTTTTTTCTTCCTTTTTTTGGTACTGGAGATTGAATTTACAGCCTTCATACTGATCTGCACTCCTAGCTCTTTTCTTATATTTTGTTTTAGACAGTGTTTCATTAATT
>NW_004524823.1:0-1802 GCF_000260255.1 Octodon degus
TTAATCACTCTTGCACCTTCATTCCTTGTTTGTGTTTTACAGAACTTTGCTTTTTTAAACATTCAAGGAGTTTGTTACAATTATGAAGACAGTGTACTTATAGTGTGTTAGTAAAGAATCAAGTTTTTGTTTACATTTTACAAAGAACATAAACCTCAGGAATTCTTTTTCCACTTACTAAAATTGAGTCATAGTGAGAAATCATTTTTGCAAGCAAATATCTTAGTCAAAATACTTCAAGTATTTTTCTAGGTGACTGAAATATTCTTCATAACTCATTAGGAATATAATCTCTTTCTGAAAGAAAGTAAAAGTGCACAAATCAGATATATGCATCCCATACTGAGTTTTAAAAAACAGAAAAGCATTCAATGGATTCAGAAAATTCAATAACAGGAGGACCTTTTCTGTGGCACAAGATTCATAAGAACTCTTGTATGTCAAGTGGATCTCACTGAGCTTTTTAAATCATGCTTATATTTCAACTCTCAAAAGTTTAAAAGTGGGAAAATGCTGACCTATGATCTTTTTCTTAGCTTTTCCCTAGAATGTTGTTACTTGGAGTGCAGTAGAATTTAGAGTCCTGGGAAAATTTGAACAGAAACTTCTGGAAAGGAGACTATCAATAAAATTGAAGAAGTACTAGAGAATGAAGGAAGCTAAGAAATTGTCATTAGAAAATTGAAAACAAAAGTAATACATAAGTAGTTTTGGTTATATATTGGCTATTCAGATATCAGTGGATTATGTTTCAGAAATTTAAATTACAACGAGATTCTTCATTTATCACGTTCTGATACCGCCAGGAGAACATGGTAACAGAAACAATAGCCTCCCTATAAAAATGTGCTGCAGAAACTAGAGACCAGGGCATGGCAGAGCAGCTGCCAATTAGCACATGACCTGCCAATTGCAGAGACTTGTTCGCCACAGAGAATGAGACCAGTGCAGAGCAGTAGTTCCTGGAAACCTAGCACCAATTATCTGGTGTGAGATCAAATGGATTTTTGATGGGACAGCTTAAATCTGCTGTGAGAAGGTTTACATAAAGACTTTACATTCCTGGTTCCCATGAGCCTTACCCACAGGTGTAATTTTCCTACTCTAACTGCCAGCGCTCACTCTTCAGAACAGTATTTTCAGAGCACTTCTTATACTTCAGCATTTCTTTTGTAGTTGTTCTTGCTCTTCTCTTCTTTGGTCTTCAATAAATGTAAAACTTTCCCTTGCATGGCCTGATCCACCAATTCTCAAATGGGAAGGGACTGGCTTGTCACTACAACACATGGTGATATTACTGTTCTAAGTTAAACTATTATTACATTTGCATTATGTGTGCCTCTAAGTAGGTCATAATCCAGGCTGAGAGAGTCCTCATTCTATATTACTGGCAGATAAACCATAGTCTGTAGAGTTTCCACCAATAGTAGAAGTTAATAAGAGTAGTTATCCAATTTATTTTAATAGCTCAAGCCTAGCGAACTTAAAATTAATATTCAGTCCCATACCTGAAAGAATCTTGAAAAAATATTTTTCCAAAGGGGAAAAAGAAAACAAATATAATCCATTGTGTTTCAATAACTTGGTTTTTAGATCTTGGCTCCTAATCAGTGTTGTTAAACAGCTTGTGTCTGCCTCATTAATAAGATATAGTAATACAGAACGAAAGAGGGATTGTTCAAATTATCCTATTGCCATCATCTCAGTCTTTGATTGTGCTAGTTTTTGAAATCTCACCATAGAAGTTTAGCATTGCTACACATGAGTAAGTTGAAAATACAACTCTGCTAAACCTTCACATG
>NW_004524823.1:2551-12199 GCF_000260255.1 Octodon degus
TTTTTGTTAGTTTGTACTTTGAAGTATAAAGTGCACACTAATGTACAAAATTTAGATACAAAAGATAAATAAATCAAAATATAGAGCAGAATGTCTACAGGTTACGGTATTGTGAAATGATGACAAGGCTAAGCATGAAGCAATAAAGGTTAGTGTAAGAGAGCAAAAAAAAAATCTATTAATACATAATCAGCTGTTTTCTGCAATCAAGATAGAAATGCAATAGCAAACGCATGAAGCAGAATCTTCTTGCTCCATATTTTTAAAAGTGAAGATTGACTCATGAAATGCCCCTCCAAAATAAATTGACATATATTATGGCCGTCTAAACTCTGAAACTATAAATACCTTTAGGGAGAGAAAAATAAGAAAATTTATGGCAGTGAGATATGCAAACAATTCTAAGAAGAGAAAAATATAAATCGTAGGTCTTTTTCAACGACACCCTTGAAAGCTATTTTCATGAAATACAAATAAAAAGTATACTAACAGAATTGGCAATACATTATTACCAAAGGGATTGCATATTTCATATGACAAAGCAGTCCTACATCTCCACAGGATGGCAAACACATTAATGAACACAGATCTGAAAGAAAAAAAAATAAAGAAATGGGTAATAAACCCATAAAAATTATATTATCACATCAATCCTTAGAGGAATGAAAATTAAACCAAAACCATGTATTTATAAAAAATTAGAAAGACTGATATTAATTTTAAGAAACTATTTTCTAAAATCAGTCACACTTCATATTGTGCTCATTTCTGTCAAATGCTAAAAACAATTCGTTAAAATTATTCGCATTTTCTTTAAAATTTGAACACATACTGTATTTGTCCAATGACCTGTGAAATATATTGCTTGAAGCTTATCCCAGGAAAGGTGCAACGTGCGGAGAGAAGAAAGCTCGCCAAGAGTATGTACATGGTAAAGCGTGCTGTCTAAAGCTTGGAAACAACCTACAGTTTGTAGGTACATTTTATCATATGTACATTGAGCCTTAAAAGTTAATGAAAATCCACAAGTTAATTTACCAATCAGACACAAAAACAAAATGTAATATGCTGAAAACTAGATGATTCCCACTGTCTTACATTCAAGGTCTTGCCATAACCACATTCCTTTACTCCTGACGGAAAAATCAGGTCTTGGCTTCTGCCCATTTCTTGTGGCTGTCTGCTCATTGGCTGAGGGAGTACTATGCCAAATTATTTCCCCTGTTTTAAAGAATATGTTTACTCTGTGGTTGTGATTGCATTTAATATCTCTTTTGGAATTATGGGCATTTGATTTCCTTTTTTTTTTTTTTTTTTGTATTTTTAGGGAAGGGTCTACTGGGTGTTCATGGTCTCACTACTGGATGTAACTTGTAGTGATCTGCCTGTTTACAGCCTCCCAAGAGCTGGGATTACAGGTACATGCCACCACACCCAGTCTCAATTGCCATCTCAGCATGCCCTGGGGGTGGGGCTGGCATGGTAGGCTGGGGATCAAAATCCGAGCCCCTGTGCCTGCTTGCAGGTGCTTTAATCTGCTGAGCTATTTGGCTGGTCCTGATGTCAATATTTTGATTTAAACATATCTGCAAAGATGTTTTTATTTACAATATTATTTACATAGTATAGATACTTGTGTGTAATATATTTAGTACCAAATTTCCATGCTTACAACAACTGGCAAAGAATTTGCTAAATTATTTGCATTTTTAATCAAATATTTGATAGAGGAATAAAGGTAGCACTGAATTTTCTTCACAGACATTTCTGTTTTTTCCTTCTCAGTTACTTAGTATATTTGCTTTTTCTTGGTCAACTACAGTTATACATCCAATAACTCTTGTCAGTGTCATATGTGGACTTGTGATTCATCACATTTCCCTCCTTTTACTACCTTAATGAGTTATTACAAATGAGAGAGTTTCAGCTCTCCTAGGAAGGGCAGTAGAAGGAAAAAATCTAAAATTTATTTTAAACTTCAAAAATAGAAGCATTGAATGTTTTGAAACTTATGTATTGTTTTTTTTTTCAACCATTCCTTTTTGCACCCCTCTCCTCTAGGCAGTCTGTACTCTAAACTTACTAAAACCTATTTTGAGTTATTAATTAAATAATTTTATATGAAATATAAGAGACTAGTGTTTAATGTTAATTAATCACTCTCTACAGTTATTTAGTGGATTTACTAATGGTCAGCTTGTAATGCCCAGCTGTACTGAATCAGTGCAGTGGTGAATACAGAAGGGCCACCTGAGGATTGTGCCAACCGCATAAAAGGAGAGCTGGAGGGGAAGACGGTGCACTGTTGATTCTCCTAGAGAAGCTTGCCACACTGGCTTTTCTGATGAACTCGGGGGTTTTAATTATCAAAGGAGCGCAGATCCCCACTGTCACTGAGAATAGCTGCAGTTCTTTCTGGAGGTGCTCTGGCTTTACTTTGAACACTTTTCCTGGCTCCAGTGATGACTCTTCAGCCTTCTGGCACAGACCCTTTATGCCACCAATGAAGGCTTATTAGCTTCCACCACTGACCTTCCGGTTTCCTGTACGAATTATTGATACACAGTTGCATGAGACACTGTTATGGGCCCTAGCCCTCCAATGGACTCGTGGAGGACGTGGCCATGGGCTTCAGTCTTCACCTGGACTTATGCAGGACATTGTTGTGGAATTCAGACCCTGAATCAAGAAGCTCTAAAATATAGAGTAAGAATAGAGGACTCCTGGGATACATTCTCTGTATAGGTTTAAAACTTTTTGAAGTTTCTAAACAAATTTTCAGAGACAGTTGGGTTGGTAACAGAACAAATAGAAGATGAGGGGGAGCAGATGGTAGGAATCTCATTATGGCCTTGATTTGGTGTCTTGATAATCTCTAAGTAAACAGTAACAAAAGAGCCAAACTATACTGGAAAATCATAGCCTTCAGAGGAGATCTATCATTTATGGGCATAAACAAAGACTAGTAATAATCCAGAAGAAATCTTGGCCCTCCACCTACAGCAATTAGATCTCCAAGATATTTGGGTTTCTCTAATTGTCAAATAGGAAATTTCCCTTCATAGCTCTAATGGCTAAGCCTTACTTAAACTTACCCTGAAGATGTTTTTATGCACTTGTATGTGTAATACACTTAAGAACCTTTCAGAGGTTGGGCCTGGTAGCTCAGCTGACTAAAGTTCCTGCTTAGGTAGAGCACAGTGGCCGGGGTTTTATCCTTGGAGTAGCATGCCTTCCCCACCCGCAGGGCATGCAGAGATGGCGATAGAGACTGGGCGGGGTGGAGCACGCCTGGAACCCCAGCGCTTTGGGAGGCTGAAAACAGGAGAATCACTATGAGTGTGATCTACGTAGAGTCCCTGTAGACCCTGTAGACCTTGTACTAAATACAGAAAAAAAAAGTGTCTATAGTCTTAAGAAATAAATAACTGAGTAATCTAAGCTGTATGGAGGAAAAATCACCTGTATGAATAATATGTGCCAACAATAGTGACAAAATAAATGGATACATTTTAATAAACTGTATCATTTTGTATAGTTTAGAAAATGCTTCAACTCAATCCCTTAGATTCATAAACTGCACTTTGAACAAAAGTTTGGTTTTAACATTCTTTGAACCCATAGCCTGGATATTAAAACATTAATAAGTAGAAATATTAAGACTTAGTTGAATATATTCTGACATGAACACTAAATTGAAAAAGATATAATATTCAATAATTTTCTAGTAATATCCAATATTAAAGCATGTATGTTTGGAAGTTTTTCCTCAGATTTTTATGCTAATAAAATAACAATGTATCATTTCTATTTCTAATATTATTTCTGTTCCAAAATATTTCCTGAGGTTGTGTAATAATCACATTTTACAAGTTCATGAAGACACAGTTGGGAAGCCAGAGAAAATGAATCTTGACAGGTCAGTGGTCTGGAATCGACAATATATTGGTTGTAAATAATGTTAGTTGATATTGACTACAATTCAAGCAATGTTGTTGGAGTTATGAATCTTTTCTTCCAAAAACTATCTGTAAGCAAAAGAAAAAAAGATTACAGCAATTTCTCCAAGAAACTAAGCTATTGATTTCTGGTACTTAAATTGTCACAAAGTACTGTAACTGAATCTCTACTAAAATATCACTCCGCTTAGTATGTCACAGGTGGGGAAAATGCAATTCTCCAAAAGAAAGCCCCTTAAGAAAGTGCCACTTTTACCATGGATGATGAGGAGACACAAAATGCTTCATATTTGTTTACAAAACCATTTTTCTGGATTTTTCCTCTGAATGTTTTTCACATGAAATGATGTGGTCCATCATAACATTCATCTTGTGTGATCATATTGTTTTTCATAGAGAGCCATGGAATTGATTCTGAATTGTACTGAAGAGGTGATAGATTCTTAGAGAGCTAGGGAGAGAGCCACAGTACAAATGAAGAATGGAGGGGAGAGAATAAAGCATGAATTACAAAGTGAAAATGTTAGCTTCATCCATTAGTTTTCAGGAAGATTTCCACAGAACAACACCAGCCTTATATAATTTTTTAAAAACAAAAAGCACTTCAAAATGTTTGTTAGACTTAGCATTTTCCCATAAGTACTTATTTAACAGAGTTAACCACAAAGTAAACTCTGCTCTGCTGCATAGTTTTAAAATAGTAGTATAAACATCACATTAAAAATAAAAGAAACTTGGGGCCGGGGAGATGGCTCAGTGGAATAAGTGCTTCCCTGGCAAGTGCAAGGACCTGAGTTCAATCCCCGGTTCCACCAAAAATAAATAAATAAATAAATAAAATTTAAAAAATAAAAGAAACTTAATGTAACAGTACAGTTATGATATTTGTACCGTAATATATTTTAAAATGTTTATACAGCACAATTTGTCAAACCTACATCTTTGAAATAACTCAAAAGTCCATCAACTGAGGAATAAATAAAAAATACATGATATTTTCATGCAACAGAACAAAGAAAGGTAAGCTTGAAACTTTTCTAGTTAAATGGATTCAAATAGAGACCATATTCACAAGTGAAATAAATCAGACTCATATATTTAAATACTGTATTGTCTCCCTAGTGTAAGAAACTGAAAGAGTAAATAAAACCCAAAAGGTACAATAGTTAATGTGCAAGAAAAAGAAACTGTTCGAGATGAAAAAAGAAACAAACTATAATTTGTTATATTTTAATTTGCCAAATAAGTGTTCAGAGATGATAACACATGATCTGAGGAATAAAATTTATTACCTCATTGAGCAGACTACCTCCACTCTTCTTATCACAAAAAGTTAAATGTTCCTTGCTTAGAAAAAAATGTTCTAGCTAATTTAATGTCACTGTGACAACATATTCGAGAAAAGAGTAATTTAACAAATATCTCCATGGCACACCTCTCAGCTCAACCCAAACTCCCTCTCAATCTGCTAATTTTCCTCAGCTTTCAGTTATGAATCTATTATTGCATTGATTCCAGTGGTGAAGCTAGAGCTCTCCCAATCCAATCATATTTCAGAAATTTCACTTGAACACATGAGCTTTGGTGACAGATTTTAGACTAAACAAAACAGGGACTAGCACAGAAAGAAAATCAATGTCTCCTAAAACAGAGAGAAAAACAAAAAGTGTGCTTTCAAACGTTTCTAATCTAAGTTTAATGACACTAGGGAGGACTTTAGGCTGTAGCACAGTGTGAGACACCAACATTAACCTACATACACAGTTTTTATAAATGAAGGAACAATCAGGAAGAAAAAGATAAGTACACTTTAGCTACAGAGACCTTTTCTTAGTTTAGCATCATCTACTTATCTCTGTGATATAATTAAAATATTTTCTTTTGAATAGAAATGTAAGGGGACACAGTCATCTGTAAATCTGTGGCTCCACCTTACATTTATTGCTATATTGCAAGATGTTTCTCCATGAGTCTTTTGCATGCGATTAGGCTGCTAGGATGCATTTTTTGGGGAAAAATAAGTAGCAGAATCTAATCCAATCCTTTTCTCTTCTACATGGTAAGAGTGTAAAAATTCTGTGCTCGATCAAAGGATTTTTGCTTTGATTTTGGACTCCAAGTCCATGTAAATTCAGAGTACATATGAAGGAGATGTATCTGTACAAATTGGCTTTATGTTCCATTTTCCTCATTAGCATTATAATTATACAATCTTGTACTTCAGCCCTAAAAGAGTAGGTTTCACCAGGAGAAGTTAAAATTCTGCTTTACACTTTATTTTCTGATCAGCAAAAATTCCTGTGGGCAAAATGTTACTTCAGTATGTTGTTTTAGGTTTCTACTCTAATCCTTTCACCAGAAATTGGTCTTGTTATATATAGACTTCAGTATTTCTCTGATGACATTAGTAACCAGATTTTCTAAAAATTATCTATTTATTTATTTATTCATTTGGTACAGGGTCTTGCTACACAGCTCGGACTCACAGTGATCTTCCTTTGTAAATTCCTCAGCACTGGGATTACAGGCATGTGCCACTATGTCCAGTGTTGGGGCTGACATGGCACATTCAGGGTTCCGGAAGGCATGGTATGTGCCATTGGGGATCAAACCCGGCTTCTTGAGCTTGCCATTTAGGTGTTTAGTCTGCCGAGCTGTTCTCCCAGTTTACTAATTTTTAATGCAGATTTTATAGTTTTTCTTCTAGGTTACACAAGCTACTGAAGTCTTTTACAAGTATCATTAAATTATTTTCTAAAATTAAAAAAATTAGAGGTAACTATCTGAATAATTTGGTGACTATACAAAGAGTGCAATAGTTTTTAATATTTTCTATCAAGAAACTGGCTCACAACCGATGCCACCTGGTTGATTCCAGGGAAAGTGTTATCATTTATCCCTATTTTTCTGGAATGTATGAAGTTCTGAAGTTATTGGACTTGTGGTGCTATAGCCATACATGTTTCTGGAAAATTGACATGGATGAATCAACCTAAATCAAGAGTCACTAACATATTCACAGTGAATGCTGAAAAATCAACACATAGAATTTTTCTACTGTTCTTTTTTTTTACGTCAATACCATATGCTAGAAAACCAAAGAAGTAATCTAAGAGTTTTAAGATATTATTTATAAAAATTCTTGCAAAAATTCAACCTGTGCATGGCATTTTTTCAATGGACATTTAGGACTATTTCGAATCAAATCTTTAATTTTTGTTCCTAAACTTTTGTTTACTGTCGTGCACTGTGGTGAGCTAATCGATGATGAGTTTGTAACACTCAGCTGTACTGAATCATCATGGTTCTGAGTGTGGAAGGCCCACCTGAGAGCCTTCAGCATAAAAGGAGAAGTAGAGAGCAAGTTGATGTGCTATACAGTTTCCTGGAGAAGTGTGACACGCTGGTTTTCCTAATGATACTTAGCTTTTCTCCTTGGGGGAGCTCAGGTCTGTTGTCACTGAAGATGGCTGTGGTTTTCACTGGGGGAGCTCTGCTCCTTACATTAAGTGCTGCTTCCTGGCTTGGGGGCAGACCCCTAATCATGCTGGCTCAGATCCCTCACGCCACTGGTGCATACATTCCAGCTTCCACCACTGACTTTTGGGCCTTCTCAGTGTAGATTCTTGATATAGACTTTCATAGGCTATAGGACTCCAGCTGCAGTCACAGAGAACATTGCCCTGGATACAAGGTCTTCAGCTGAATGTCTTCATGACATTGCTTGGAATCCAGGCCTTCCGTTAGACTCATTAGGTCTCTAGTACATGGACAGATTTTTTGCTGTCTTCTGCATTTGTCTTTCTGGAAGAATATCATAAAATAATCCTGTAAAATATCCCATATTAAATATATTCCCTTTCAATTTCTTACTAGAACAGGCACTATTACTGTAATAATCATTAATAGTGCCTTTATAGCATGTAAAAAGACCTTGTTTTTAATACCAGAATCTTTATTGCTTAGTTATGTGACCTTACGTAATTTTTTTAATTCTCAATTTCATCAATAGTAGCTAAATTATATTTATTTATTTTATGTATCTTCACAGTTAATGTCTTTTATTCAAAAAATGCTTTTTATGTGTGTTATCTAAACAAAATGAAATCCAATGTAGTAGCTTGTTTTTATCTTCAGTAATTCATTTTCCTGCAATAAGCCGCAGTCATAGTTATTTCAACTGAACAAATTCAAATTGTTTCATTTTTATATGGAAGTTTGCACAGCCAAAGCCTGTAACAAGTTTTAGTTTTCATAGTGTATTATGTTTATATTAATCTAGTGCTGCCCAGGTTATTCAAGGAATCACACAGGGATCATTCAGAATTTGACTTGAATGGGTATGTATTTATGTGCTTCTTGAGGGCGCCATCTTTCATGCTCATGAGTTTTACCACTACATTTACACTGACATCTTCTAAATCTACTTTTCAGTGTCTGCTGACCCAGTGCTGACTCTCCCTTTGCGCCATAGTCTTTACGACATCTGAGTGTAAAATAGATGTCACCTGCAGTAACTCTCCTCACAGCCGCATTCGGAATTGCTGCTCACAGGCATTTTCTGGTACACTGGTCTGATGCTTTCCATGAGAGCGGATTATCATAGCAATATGGTTATTTTTTGAGTTTGCTCTTATTCTAGTTATCTGTTGAAATATTCTTAAATATTAGTTCTTAAACATTTCCAGTCAAGTTTTGGGGGAATAGCTCAGTTTTTACAGTTTATTAAAGTTTATATCTGAAGTTTATATCTGAACTCCTAAATGGGCTTATAATTAGAATGAATGCAAAAGTCATCCTCAGATTTTGAAACTCGATCATTCTATAATCTGCATGAAAGGAGAAGAAATTTATGCTTGTTTGATCACTTATTTAATACTTATTAAAATATATAATAATTCAAATAGGATTTGTCTATGTTTATATAGTCTAATGATTAAACTTTTTATTTTCCAAAATTCAAGGTAATCAATCTTCTGTTCAATACAGCATAAGTATACATGAATTATGAGGAATTTTCACATGACCTTTTCTTTCTAGAACTTAATTATTTTTTAATAAAGTACTTCTGTGTTACATGTTTCTTTATATCAACAATCAATAATTAAAAATGCTTTTGAAATACACCTGTGGACATGGATATTAGATAGGAAAGATTGTGCACTTCTATGAGTGATTCATGTGTTCATGGAACAGATAACAAATTGGAGGAATTATGAAGTAACAAAAATGAAGATTTACTAAGTGCAAGAGCAGTTAATGTATTTTATGTGACTACTATTAATTTGATAAAGGCAAAAATTTTAACAGTGACTGTTAACTTAGCGTTTTCTTTGAAAATTAATAGTCTTCACAATCTTGTGTAATAATGGGCAATTACTTAAAATCTAGACTGAAGGGCCGGCCAAACAGCTCAGCGGAATAAAGTGCCTGCAAGCAGGTGCAGAGGCTCAATCCCCGGGGCCTGCAGTGCCGACCCCGCCTCCAGGGCACGCTGAGAGGGCAATTGAGACTGGGCATGGAGGCGAGCGCCTGCAATCCCAGCTCTTGGGAGGCTGTAAAGGAGTGAATCACTACGAGTCTGTTCTAGTAGTGAGAGCCTGAACACCCTGCAGACCCTTCCCTAAAATACAAAAATAATAATAATAGTGAAGCAACAACTTGAAGAATTGAACATAAAATATGGAAA
>NW_004524823.1:12364-13280 GCF_000260255.1 Octodon degus
CTTCTTTCATTATTTCTGGGGTTTACTTACTAATAGTTTTGTACTAATGTACTAAAACTGACTTTAGCTAATAAGATGTGTTAAAATTTTTTAAATAACAGGACAAATAAATTCAAGGAGTCCTATTTTTACCAGCAGGTAGCTTTCCTTTTACTTTCCCCTACTAAATATAAATGTATGTTGAAATGAGGAAACAACAGTAGATATAAATACTATTGTCCACTAGGTGTCAAGTTTAATATGTCTATTCATCTTGATGTAAGGTACTTTTGCAATATTCTTGTAATGCATTGAAAATCTAATACAATTACAGTTATTTTTTCAAATAAAAGTATACCTTTTAATATGCTATGTCCACTGTTTTCTCTTTACCAAATGAAAATGGTCGATATTATCCATGACTATTTCTACAGAGAACTTCAGAATTGAATTTTGATAGCACCAAGTCACAAAAATTAAAATGAACAGGGATGAAGACTGGAATATTCTTTTAAAAATAACTTATTTTAAGATATAACTGTGCTAGCGTGAACTTTGTTACTCTTCCATAAATTATTATAATGCTTCAGTTTTAGTAAACTTCTCGGAGCCTTGCTGGAACACATAACAGATTGTTGAGCTCCTGCTTTGTAATGTAACAGCAGTATTCCTAGGTTGTCAAAGAAAGTGCTTCCATGAGCATAAAAGATTAATATGAAAATTATTAGAAATGTTCGGGCTGGCCAAACAGCTCAGGGGATTAAAGTGCCTGTCTGGTGACCCCGCCCCCAGGGCTCACTGAGGGCAATTGAGACTGGGTGTGGTGCCGCGTGCCTGTAATTCCAGCTCTTGGGAGGCTGTAAACAGGCGGATCACTACAAGTCCGATCTAGTAGAGAGACCCTGAACACCATGTAGACCCTTCCATAAAATACAAA
>NW_004524823.1:13380-18938 GCF_000260255.1 Octodon degus
TATGACACATTAATTTTCATTTAGGAACACATAACCTCACTGGTTCCATGACACATAGGAGGTCAGTGATTAATGTTTACCATCTGTTTTAGTGTTCTATGTAGTTATTTATGCTATTCATTTTCCTTCCCTAAATGATTAATTAGAATGCATAAAATTTTTAGCCAATTGCAATAGTGAACATTTTTGTATGTAGAGCTTCTGATTAATATTGGAAATAAATAAAAACAAATGTATAGAAGACCAATTATAGTTAGCAGTGGTGGCACACACCTGTAATCCCAGCACACATTCCTGAGGCAGGAAGATCGCCATGAGTTTGAGGCTAACATGAGCTATGTAAGAAGATACAGTCTCAAGGAAAAAAAGAAAAGAAGAAATAAAAGAGCAACATATAGACTTGTCATTGAGAAATTCATTTGATCTTTTGATCTTGTTACTAATGCTTAATTTTTCTTTTCTTCACAATTGTTTGTCAGGACACACAATCTAAATCTATTTAGAATTTCATTTATTTTTAACACATTGTACAATATCACACACTTATCATTAAATTATAATAATGCTTGTTTTTTATGTATAATTTTCCTAAGAAAGTCTTGCACTGGAAACACAAAGAAGGAATCTATGTTTATATCTGTATCTTTCTATTTTATACAACTCAGAATTCATAGATTTTTAGGTTTTGCTTCTTATCTTCTCATTTTTATTTTCTACTTTATAGCGTGTTTTAGCTTGATTTTCATGTAAATATTTCTTCAACTGAATAGCCAAGCTTTTGATGTATGTCATTGCATCCTATTCCTTTTCTAAAATGTTTATAAATATCTGTAATTTTTAAAAGTTTTTATTAAACTTTTTATTATCAATTTCAACTCTAATACCATGTCTTCATAAAGTATCCAAAGGAAAATGATTGTGAATTATACATTACTTTAAGGGATTTGGGCATGAGAGGTACAGTGAAGGCTGTAGCCCTAAAAGGAATGAAAGAAAGGCAGAGACTGAGGTATTCTGGAGGCCTGGCTCCCCTAGAGTTGGGAAAAGCAACCTGAGAGACACAGAAAAGACACATGCCTTTTGCATCTTTTCTGAATTGCAGTTGTGGCTCTTTATCCATTGATTTATGTGTTTTTTTATGCCAAAAATATGCTTTTTAGATTTTACTTGTTTAAAGTCTTTTAACATCAATAATGATGTTAAAAGATTTGTTTTTCTTTTCAAGGTCATTTTGCATGTTTAGCAATTTTTAAGATTCCATACAAACTAATGAGTTGTCTTCTTCTTTCTATGCAAAAGAAAAAAAAAAAAACCCACCTGGAATTTTTGCTGGACCTGAGGATAACTTTGGATAATACATATATATATTCACATTACAATTGTGCTAATTAATGAATACTGTATGCCTTTATATTTACTTGTGTTTTCAGCATGGTAGAAAGAAAAACCAATCTTTTGATATGTGCAAAAGATCTGAAACAGTGATTTCTAAGAATGCATACAAAGGACCTAAGGCACATGAGAGGTGTTCGGTATTACTAATGATTTTGGAAATACAAATTAAAACCATAAGAAGATATTACTTCAAATCTGTCAAAACAAATTTTATTAAAAATGTGAAAGATAAATTCTGGTGTGGGTATAGTGAAAAACGACACTAATATGTTATTGGTGAAAATGTAAATTAGTACATTCATAATAAAATCGATTGGAATTTCTTTAAAAAGAAACCTAAAAATAAGTACTACACAGTACAGTAATTCCACTTTTATGTATACATCTGGAGCAAATAGCATCAGTATGTAAAAGACACACTGTTATCTCCAATGTTTATTGTGGAAGTGTTTTCAAAAGCCAAAAAAATAGAGTCAGCCTGAGTACGCATCGATGGAAAAAGAAAATGCAGAATATTAATGTATTGAACTACAGTTCACCTCACAGAAGAAGTATATTGGAAAATACCAATCCAAAACAGAAAGCAGAAAAAGAAAAAGAAAAAGAAATAGAATGAAAAGCGTGCTGCACTAGGTAGTAGAGGTTACCGTAAGGAGACCCTCACTGTCAGGACTTTTGCTATTCTGGACAATGATTGAGATTTAATATTTTACATAGCCGCTATTACAAGAGGCTTTAAGTTTTTCTAGAGGTTTTTATTTTTTTTTTAAATTTTGCCATTCTAGCTCTTTTATGACATCAGTGGATCAGTTATCATTTAAGAAAATTCATCCAGGCTCAAAAAGACAGCTGTCATATGATCTCACTCATATGTGAAATCTAAAACTACTGAATTCATATTAGAAATTAAAATGATTTCTAATAGTTTTTGAAAGTTAAGAGGTAATGTGTAGTTTTTCTTACTTTGATCGACTCTTTATGCTAATATCTATAATAGGCACACCTTCATTGAGAACAGTAATGTCTAATATAGCTACAATGCTGAAATAACTTTCATTTTGTTTTTTTAAAATGTGTATCCTTTCTAATGTCTCATTGTTATGGTTTGTGTCCAGCTGTCACTCTAAATTCTCATGCAATCATTGGGGCAGGTTTCTAGGGTTTGTAATTAATTCATGGTCTGATGCTGGGATTATGGGTGTGAGGGCTATATTTGCCCTTAGACAAATAGCCTAAATGTAATATGAGGAAAGGAGAGAGGCTTATTAACTACTACAGCTGCTCCTCCACCCTTGTGCTTTGGCTGTTTTTCTGACACCATGAATGGCTGCCCTCTTCTATGTACCACTCTGCCTTAGAGTCAGCTGAGTATGGACAGAAATGATTTTGGGTGTTGGGTATTTTGTCTCAGCAGTGAGAGAAAAATAACCAAACATAATTTTGTAGCGAGAAGTGAGGTCATTCCTCTGACTATACCTGACCATGTCGTTCAAGGGCCTTGGGAATGGCTTCTGCGAAGAGACAGGAAATGTTTAGAGATAATTCCTGAAAGATAAATGCTAGATAGCCTTTTGCTGCTCTGTATGGGAAATTATGGTCAGATCTCAGAAGACTAGAATGCAGATAGAAATCTTGCCTATAAAGACCAGGCTGGGGAGGTTTCTTCTGGGAAGAACTATTGCATTGGTTTCTGGACTCCAGATGATATGTGATGTGGCTTGGCAGAAAGCTTGTCTTCATTTTGCTCAGGTCCAGAGCCCTTACCAGAGACTAAGATAAAGTGCAGTAGACTGATTAATATGGCAAAAGAAATTTCAATGCAGTCAAATGTTGAAGCAGTGTTATGGCTGTTCTTAGAGGCATTTAGTCAGATTTATGCTGAGAATCAAACGCAAAAAAACAAAAAGGATGATTTAAATACATCTGTGGGCTGCAAAGATAGAGTTGAGGAGATCTCCACTGCTGAGGAGGAACAAGAAAATAGAAAACACTTCCTTAGGTCATCACAAGAACAGCAAATCTTCACCCTTTGCAGCCTCACAATTGCAAGAGTGAAAGACTTTGCTTTGAGTTGAAAGCCCCAGAGCATTACCTTCCAGAATGATGGTGGTGGCCACACCAGGTTCCAGAATGAAGCATTACAGAGAATTGTCCCTCAGAATCAGGGTCAGCCTTCTCAGCAATCCAGGGCACTCAAACTCTACAGTTAAGAGAGAAGAAAACCCAGCTACTGCTTCAGCTGGTAGCACACTTAGGCATTATCAACATGACATTGGTTTTAGGTGCATGTGGAATACATGAGTTTAGAGGGTAAGAAGGCTTTCACCTTGATTTCAGAAGGCCTGGAAGGACAGGCAGTGTGCCTCTGGGAGGGCAGTGTGTGAAGCAGAGTCAGAAGTCTAAAGTTCAGTGGAGACCCCAGGAGACGGGAAAAGCCAAGAATGTGGATCATCCAAGAAAAGCTGCAAAAAAGGAGCAAAGCAGGCCTATCGAGAAGCCATCAGAGCTACCCCCAAATGTGCCATAGAGGTGGAGACTTATAAATCTTTTGGAGTCACAACTCATCACAGATTGCTTCAGATGTTCCAGAAAGAAATACAGGACTTAATGTTTGCCTTTCTCGATTATTGGACTTGCTTTGGTCCCAATGCTTTGTATCCTGCTGTTGGTACCTTTTGGAATGGTAATGTTTTTCTGTGCTATTGAATGTTGGAAGTGTTTAACTTTTCACTAGTATAGGGGCTCACAGCTAAGAGTTTGCCTTAGATCTTGGAGGAGACTTGGGAACTGAACTTTTCAGCAATGCCAACTGTTAGGGCTCTGGAAAATATTTTTTTTCTGGATTTTGAAAGATGTATTGATTCTTTTATTAATCCAATGAGCACATACTGACAGATACTGTACCCTCAATGACTGTGTAAAGTACATGAAATTCAGATACAAATGAAGCAGAAGCAGAAGTACTTGTCATCCAACCAGGTGGAGTATCTTCTAAAATGTTTTATTAGCACATGAATGCAGAACATAATATTTCTGTTCATAGTAAGGCTTTGGTGCATATACATATGCATAACACATCTTCATTGTTTTTTGATTCCCTTTCCTTATCCTTTCTCACGTTTGGCAAATCTTAGAGATGAACTAAAATGCCTTTTGCTTAAATGAATGTGCATGACTACTTGGTTGTGATGTTGTGGTGTCTGACCACTTGTTTCCCAAAATCTAACAGTCATTGGGGCAGGCTTCTAGAGTCTGTGATTACTTCATGACCTACAGCTGTAGATATCGGTGTGAGTGCTACACCCATCCTGGGGAAGATAGCCTGAGTGCAATAGAAGCAAGGGAGACAGACTTGCTAGCTCCTGTAGCTGGTGCTCCTCCCTTTTGTTTAAGCTGTTTTTCTACACTCTTTCATGTTCCACTCTCCCTTAGAGTCAGCTGAGTATGGACTGAAACCTCCACTAACTGTGTGCTGAATAAACCTTTCCTTCCTTGATTTTGGATATCAGGCATTCTGTCTTATCAAGGAGAAAAGTAACTGAGACATTCATCTATTATTATTATTATTATTATTATTATTATTATTATTATTATTTAAAATAAACTTAAATAACATAAAGTGATAAAGACAATGAAAAAATTAAGGCTTAGTGAAAGAAAGAGTTAATCTTTAATTGTTTAATCAATCTGGCATGACTACATCTGGTAACCTGAGCAACAAATTTATGGTAACAATATATGGTATATAAATCGCTGTTAATGTTCTATTCTTGTTTTGAAATTCTGTACTGTTTTTGTTTTTCTGTGTTACTTTGTTTTAGCCTTTGTTTTGGTTATTTATTTTTGTTTTTTCTCTTTAAAATAAAAAATAATGAAAAATAATTACAAACAGTGCTTCAAATAGTTGGAAGTGTAACAGTAGGGTTGGAGTGATCTAGTGTATAAATTTTCAGATATAAGTAATACGTTTTGAGAACTGTTTCACTCAGAAATTGTTAGTAACTATTATATATGTCTATATAGCAGTGAATTTCAAATGCTTCATCATAAGTAATGTTAGAAAAGGGGTAGATGATTTAATTATTCTACATTGTATCCATGTATCAAAATATCACACCAAACCTCACAAATATGTGTAACTATGACTTGTCAACTAAAAATAA
>NW_004524823.1:20403-21307 GCF_000260255.1 Octodon degus
TTTGAACTCAGACCCTTGCACTTGCCAGGGAAGCACTTATTCCACTGATCCATGTGTCCAGCCCACAAGAATCATTTATTTAGCATGTAAGTCTTTATAAAGACAATTATCATGTATACAAGTGAACTTTTCTCTTTGTAATTTGTTTATGTCAGATATTTGTTGTAGTATAGAAAGTTAACACAAATGCCATTTCTTATCATTTATTTCCTCACAGTCACATGCTCTAATCACATATACACTTGAATATTTTATTATTTTCCATAGGTCTCATGCTCTGTGTTGTCCTGTCTTCTATTCACTGTGCTTCAGTCATTAATTTAATATCAGTTTTGACAGATCACTAATACTTCTTAGACTGCTGTTAAGGTGTGTGTCTATTTGTCCCACCAAAGCTTCACATTGTCTTTGGGGCAGCTTCTAGAGTTTGTATTAATTCCTGATCCACTGTTGGCATTATGGACGTGAGCGTTACAATAGCTCTGGGGTAGAGGGCCTGAACAAAAGAAGGGAGGGGAAAGAAGCTTGCTAGATACACAGCTGCGGCTTTTCTCTTTTGGCTCATGCTGTTCTGCTGTTTCTCACTGCCATGAACAGCTGTCCTCCAGCATATTCCCCTCTGCCTCGAAGCCAGCTGAGTATGGACTGAAACTTTCACTGTGTGCTAAATGAATTGTTTCTGCCTTGATATTGGATCTTGGGTATTTTTTTTAGCAATGAGAGAAAAGTAACTATGACAATTTTCAAACTACAGCTAATATAAGTTAATCAATTGTCCCTTTCAATAAATTTTCTATCTCTAGAATCATTTGTTTTACATTTAGCATTTATTTGTACACTCTGGTAAACTCTGGTAGTCTATTTCTTCAGTTTCTTAATATTTTATTCAGTTATTCACTTATTT
>NW_004524823.1:22362-24198 GCF_000260255.1 Octodon degus
GAGACGTGATGTGTGAATTACAACTTGAGGCCAATGCACACAATATAGTGAGACACTGCTAAAAACACCATGGGGGAGGGGCATCCTATGGATTTGTGGGGTGTTGATTTGTTTGCTTTCACATTTTTATCTAGATTCTATTTGCTCATGGCTATTTTTATTAAAATTCTCCACTATATTCAGCATCAAGACTTTTTCTTTGGTTTTTTTTAATATGATTCTAATGTATCACAAGTAACTGCTAATATTTTTACATGTTGTTTCAATATCCATTCACACATCAAAGTAGAATCTCACTTTGTCATTGGGACTGTCGTACAGTACATTCTCCTTAAATATTTACTGGATAAGTAAGCATAGGAACATCCTTGAGGATGTCACTTTCCCAGATTGTTGAAACAGTGTCAATTATTTCCTTGTATTTTCAATTCAAAACTTATGGTAATACTAAATGATTTTTACCTACTCCTCACTGTTATTGTACCCTTCATGGAAACTTTTGTTTCCTTAAGAATGAAGAAAGTTTTAAGTCCAGTTATTGGTATAAACATATTAATTTAAGACCTTATCTATTTATTTTTGATAGTGCAGCACCAAATGTAGTATTTTGAATTTAAGTTATAATAATTGCTTATTGCAAGATATTTTATATGGGTTCTTCTGGGTCTGGTTATGTCTTTCAGTTTTGTTAACTGGACTTGATTAAAATTGGACTTTCAACTATCAGTATTCTAAGGACATAATATCAGACTTGCCATCTCTTTATTTCTCTATCCAGATACCTCAGGAGAAAATAACACTATATTCAGTCTGTGACATCAAAGCCTGACACTGGCTCCTACTCCTTCCAGCCTGTACAATACCCTGATGGAGAAGATGGGCCTCCAGCACAGTTTGCATTATATGAACCCTGTAGCTCAGTGACGGATTTGAACATGGTCAGAAAATTGCTATCACTAAAATGTCCTTAGATATTTTAAATATTTTCATTTTAAAGATGAGAATGAAAACATCCTATCCTAGAATAGGATTACTTATGTGAAAGTTTCATAAGAAAAGAACTTTTGGGAAGGATTTTTCTACATATTTATTAGTACAGAAATTGAGGTTCTTTCAAATTTAATCTTAGTTCATTTAGAAGACACAGATTAAACATTCCTTGCAATGTGACACAGAAACGTTTTACCATAAATCGAAATTAAAATACTGAAATTCAAAGATTTCTAATGTTGTCATTTACATATGCATAATATTTTCCTAATATTATTAAAATTATAATAATTTTACTTTTTTAAAAATTGCTGGTGATTGTCATACCAAGATAGCCTAAGTGTGAAAATGAGAAATTTTGATTAAATCATTCCTTATACTTTTTTCATTTTTTACATGTGGATGACAAATGTTGAAATATAAAAATATTTTGTTATATTTATTATTTCCTCCAATACAAAATAGATTGTTTGGATCAAAGCATGTATTTACAGGAGTCATGATGTGATAATAAATTATAAACTTAAGAGTACCAAAATCCTGAAGAAGATGAAACACAGAGAAACCAAATTTTATTCCACATACTTCATATGTAAATGTCTCTCCACATGATTCTAACAAAATTATACAGACAACTTGAAATATTTAATAAAAAGCTGATCACAACATTCATCAGAATCTGATTTGTGAATGATGACATATTTACAATATTTTTAAGATTTAAAAAATCAGGAAAATGTTTCCATTTCTTGATACTCAAAGGTTTAGATGTTACTGTGAATGAAAGCATACTTTTATTTATTTATTTATTTATTTATTTATTTATTTATTTTTGGCAGAACCGGG
>NW_004524823.1:24298-27520 GCF_000260255.1 Octodon degus
ATTTATTTATTTTTGGCAGAACCGGGGATTGAACTCAGGCCCTTGCACTTGCCAGGGAAGCACTTATTCCACTGAGCCATCTCCCCAGCCCCAAAAGCATACTTTTAAATGAATTGAAAAACTGATTAGTTTATATGGTCATATGTTCATTCCACTGATCATTAGTTATACAGGGCTTTTTAGTGGGTTAAAGAGCTAGTACAAGTATATATTTAGCTCTTCAGTATGTCACCAATTGTAAGAGAATTACAATGTTTTCTAGATGAAAGAATTGTGGCCAGCATGCGGTTCCAGGGGATCAAACCACGGTCCCTGCACTTGCCTAAGCTTGCCTAAGCAGGTGCGTTAGGCCACTGGGCTATCTTACAAGCCCCAGTTACAAGATATTAAAGTGGAGTTTTAACTACTGCTACAATTAGTACAATATTAATTTGAAAAAGTGTTAGAATCTCATCCCCCAAAAAGTAGAGTGCATCTTTGGAAAGAATGGGAGATGAATGAACATTCATTGAGAAATGACAGCAGAAAATCCAAACAGTTAACACTCCTTTTAATCTCTTTTTTTCTCAACACATTTGCTTTGTCTTCATTATGGATGAAGCATTTTCATATACATGCCACAATTGCCAAAAAAGTAATGTGACTTTCAGTACATCTATTTTAAGGATGAAATATCTTCATGATTATGAATTCAAATTATATTTAATTAACACATTTGCAATTATAAATGATTAATTTTAAGATATGATAACACGTGTAAATGTGTGACTTCAATGATGGGACAATTTTATAGAAAAAGAAAAAAAATTTAAGTGCCTGCAGAAGTTTGGTAATTTGATCAGGCAAAACAGCTAAGTGTCCCTAAGTATTTACAGCACTGGAACAATTCCTTTATCCTAGGATCATGGACTAAACATAACTTGTATTCTTTTCTCTTTAATGAAAAGATAATATAAGATAAAGGTGTGGGGTTGCTCCTAACTTCACAGTTATATAAGAATAATAAAATGTTTCTGTTTATGAAAAATACTGCATATATACCTTCATTATGGATAAAAAGACATGCAATTCATGAAAGATTTAAGCTTTGTGAAGACAGTTAGCCACCAACTGTTATCACACATGACTCTTTTTTCACAATTGCATGATTATTTCTCCCAGAAAAATTGTATGTATGGAATAGGTAACTTTTCAAATGTGTTAGTGAATTTAGGTACTTATTTGCATATTAATTAAAAGAAACATAGCTATGTTTTCCTGGCTATATCATGTTTGTTAATTATGTTTGAGTTGCATTAGAAAAATTATAATTTAAAACAAAATTTAAAAAAGAAAAAAAAATTTTATTCCTGCTATGGTTCAATTTTCCCATAATTTCAAAGAATAAAAAGAAAACTCAAATTATTAAAATGACAATAGCAGAATGTAATGAGTGTAACATCAGAATTAGGCATTGTCCCTTCAAATAATATATATTTCCAGACTGTGTGAATTAGCTCTATGTTGATAATCTAAGAAGGTTAAAGTTTCTTTCCATTCATTTTTGTAATACTTAATGAGCATAGAAATATGAAAGTAATTCATAATTCTAGAATTTATGGGTATATAATTCTCAAATATGTGCATATTTTCTGTTGAGTCCTTCCAGTGTCTTATGATTGTAATAAATTTCCTTTGACTAATTAGATGATAGCACTTAGAGTCACTATTTGTACATGCCAAATTACCTTTATAACTGTCCCTGAACTTCTTTCCAGTTTTTTCACTTAATACTTTCAATAATTCAAGAGTTTATAAACCTGACTTCCTGTATAGTGACTTGTCATGCATATCATACAGCCCTCCACCTCGAAGTTTGTTGGTATAGATGTTTTCTTAGTTTTTCTGTGATTCCTCCAGTTGTGATGGTGCCTAATATCCCCACCAGTTTCATATTTAGAATTGATGTCTTCCAGGTTATGCTCCTGTGGACCATTTATCCTACCAGGCTTCAATTATTCTGGGGTAAAACTCCCAGTATTAAACAAGTACTTTGCCTAACACTGCATTTCCTTCTGATAAATGAAGTCCAGGAAGATTGCACCCTTACTTACTGTGCAGTTTATTTCAGTGGCTGTCTGGCTTTTTCTAGATTACAGATTACTCAAGACTGTATCAGTCCATAAGCTATTTTTCAAATGATTTGAACAGCAGAATAAATGTATGGATTTTCTTTCTTGCCAGACACTTCTATGAACCAGGCACTTCAGTCAAAAATGGGTGTAAAGTTAGTGGCAGCAACAATTTGTCAGCTATCTCTGTTTTCTAAATATATTCATAATATCCCAAAAGAATAAACAAACTTCTTAAAATGGGTAATGGGATAAAGAAACTTAAACTATTCTGTACTTAAAAGGAGGGATGAACTAGTGGTTCAGTCAACAATTTGATTTCCAAAAATTATACTAAATAAAAAGAAGTAATCTAATACTTATTGAGTAGGAGTTCACTTTAATTAGAAAAAAAGAAATGTATGAAGCCAGAAATCAGAAAATCAGTTATAGATGAAGAAGTTAAAGGGATTCAGAAAGGAAGCGTTAGTGGTGACAAGAATCACTTGCTTTATGTTGTTGATCGATTTATTAATATAAATACATTTGTATGTTACAATTTAGAGGGAGGGAACCAGGAGTTTGACAGAGAGATGAAGGAGGGAAGGGAAAGGACATACAACAATAAAAAAGTATTTAAGATGCATTATATGCATGTGTCAATTCCCCACAAGGAATAAAGCATTACGTACTATAAATATGTACCAATTTCCAAAAAGAAAAAAGTCACAAAAATTCAATTTATTCTACTGAGCCATCTCCCTGGCCCTGGGAATTGTTTATAAAATCTATTATGAAATAGTCATCAATTAAAACTATGATTGAAATGTAAACAACTGAATACATTTTAATAGCAACAATTTTCAGTTGTACATACTATTATTTCATATTCATATTAATAATAGATCCTGATGTAACATTTTACTTGTTTTATTAATATCTTAATAAAGGATACTAATTATTAGTGTTTTAATAATTGCCTGAGGGCTAATGAAACTTTAATAAAAGTAGAAAAAGTAAGTGTTTTGTGTTTAGCTACTTACTTTTCCTCACTCTGGCTATAATATATGCCACATGTTTTCAGCTAATTTTCCTCTAAGTATAAATTAATTTCTTTTTTCATTTTTCTTTT
>NW_004524823.1:27670-28871 GCF_000260255.1 Octodon degus
TATATATATATATATATATTGAGCTTGATACTTATATGTTTCAATCTACATATTCCAAAAAGAAGAAGGTAATCTCCAAATTTAGTGAGGTTGAATCTACTTGTAATGGTAAACTAGTTCATTTTTTATCCTTAATTCATTTTATAAACATGGCTACTTTAAAATATTTCATGTTCTATTCATTATATCACATAGAATATCCTAGTACATATTTCTATATTGACTTTAAAATATTTTCATGTTAGCTGTTCTATTGTAAGCTAATTTGTTTTTGTGAGTTGCATGTTCATGTGTATGCAACAACATAGACTCACTTTAGAGTTATAGAGAAATTTTAAAGCCTAAACCAATATACATTGATTTCTATGTTTGAGACTTTATATCATAACATAGCACACATTTAGAACTCTTGTGCTATTTATAACTTAAGTTGGTGTCCAAATTTCTCATGGCTGACTTTTGTTTTCTATCCAAACTACATTTCCACTTTCCTCAGCTGCTGTATGAAGAGGTTTCTCTATGTCTGGTTTCAGAGAAAAAGCAGGCGTGGCTTGCATGTAGCTTTTATCATTAGGACTTTTCTCAGTATTTGCCTAAATAATTAAAAAAAGTATTCTGATTTAGCAAACAAACTAGATCATTGTTCTGGAAGCAAGAAATTATCATTTAAATTGTGATCTAATATAATATGAACACAAATATACACAATAATAATTATGTTATAAAGAGTAAAACTTTTATCTTTATCATAGGAGACACTCAGCTAAGTCATAATTCATCAAAATGGCACTTGTGTGTATGACAAATATCCTCATATTATATTACTTTATTAAACAAAGGAAATAGTAAGATTCTTTGTAGATTCATTGAGATTTTTAAAAAATATAAACAGGAAATGCTATGAAGGACTCTCAAAATAAGATCACGAGGTACCATATAGGACTCACTAATGACTTGGAGAAAACATATTTTTGGAGGCTATTGTGTCTAATTTACATCAATGATTACTGCATGTCATAATTGAATTCATGCATATAAATTATTATTGTATGATCAAATCAAAATAGTTCATAAGAGCTTCTGTTTAGACACTGTACAAATAAACACATTTAGGATACATCCTACTAAATTGATTTTTGTAATCAAACATAAGCTACCTTTCTAAGAGTATAAGACAGGGCTGAAAACCTAAATTATATCT
>NW_004524823.1:28971-30877 GCF_000260255.1 Octodon degus
ACACACACACACATATATACTTTTTTTTTCTTTTCAGTATGAGGGATAATTAACCTGCTTGCTTGCCAGACAGACACTTAAGCCACTGAGCTAGCTTTCTGGCCCAACAATGATATAAATTACCTCCCAAGGTACGATGTTTTAAATTTCTAGAAGATATTTTCCAATATGACCGATAATGCAAAAAAAGTTTTCCTCAGATTTAATATCTCTAGCAGGAACAGTTATGCATTAGCTCAAAGTGTTGGACAAGATACAAAAGTGATCACTTACTAGCGTTTCATGCTAATGACTTTAGACTCTGCAGCTGAATTCAAACACAAAACAGGAGGATACATGAACACCACAGAAATAATGTTCCCATAAGAAGTCTTGCACTTGAAAATACTATATTTGCTAATTTTAAAATTCAAGTCTTTGCTCTGTCACTTTTAAGTGGAGAAAATATGATTATTACATTTTTGTTACATATGAAAAATGTTACATATTTGACCAAATTTCTAAACATTCTAAATTAATAAATGAGAATAAATGAAAAGTAAATGGTATCATATTGATGTGTCTTTTATTTAAAATCATGATTGAAAAATACTGTCTCATTCCTGAATAACATAAAATTTGCAATAAAGCTAATTATAACCAGAAAATTGCAGTAAAATGGGTTGAAGCTAAATATATATTATTTGATGTACTCTTTAAATTGATTAGATAAATCTTAACTAGTCTTATTTCAATATTTCAGTGAAAGAATTTTTAAACCCTTTATGAAACACCAAATGTAAACTGTCCATTTCAACACTAGTTTAGTATAAATTGTTAGGGAGAGACGATAAGGTCATCAGTTACAAATGTTTTAGCAAATTTTTACAAAAGTAGGCAGATAATTTTAAAGATGAGAAGCACAAGGAACTTTTGGTAGGAAAAAGAATTTAATATATGCTGATCTCTGCTTGTCACATAAGGAAATGCGTTGCTCTGGGAATCAAACCATTTAATGTGTTCTTTTAGAAAATATTCTTAATTCCTTACTATGAACATCTGTCTTCAAATACCCAAGGCAAAAGTAATTTGCTTGCTGAAAATATGCTTTCATTATGTAAGAATTGCTAAACTTTTTTAAAAAGAAGAAGACTTTTGTATCATCTTACACAATTTCTTTGGTCAAATAAGCATTTAATATTATCAATCAAAACACAAATCAATTTTTATTAATATAATGTACAGTATTGCAGTGATGATCCATACCCAATTTTTCACTTTGCTTGCCTCCTGCCTATGCTAAAATTGTGGAAAAATTCTAACATTGTCAATAAAAGTCATAAAGATCACTCTTTATGAAAAGGCAAAAGAATTTGCCACCGATATTTAGCGATATACCCATCGTGAACCTTTAAGCTGTTGTTTCACTAAACTTAATGTACTCTAAAATCAGTGCTTTCCTGCACAAATGAAGAGGCAAATATTTCTCTTTTTGTAAGATTTTGGATTCATTGTCTGTTGTGTAAAAGGATACACTTGCTTGTTAAACTTTTAAATATTTAATCTGCTTAGTTCAATCTGATTTTGAGACTAAGCACAATTTGGTGACAATCCTTGTAATTTTCCTGCCAACTGTCCATCCTTTCCCATCGTATTCTAAGCAGCATGAGCTCTTCAGGGAGAGTCCGCTTCAACCAAACAAATGAGAGCTGCTTCTAACTGCATCAGCATGCAGAGCTTTAAATTTTCTCTAAATACAATTTAAGGAGTGAGTCTGAATTACTTGAAATAATGGAAAAGAAAGCTATATTTTAACAGTATAAATTCATTAAAATGCATGGTTACATTTCTTTACTTCAACTGGAACATGTGTTCTCATAGCCAGACAAATCTATATTAGTTGTTAATTCTTGACTAAATGCTTTAA
>NW_004524823.1:30977-36599 GCF_000260255.1 Octodon degus
AACTTTTTAATGTTTTTACTAAACCCTACTTTACTACATAACTAGTCTTTAACACGAATGGAAAGATACAACTGGATTACATTTATTTGAACCATTTAATTCATTAAGGGAAGTAACATATTAATTGACCATTAGCAGTAAATATTATCTTGTTTAATTCCTAGATTTATAGTCTCACATAATAGCCCTTGTACTTAGTGTCATAATGTATGCTTTGAATCTAATGTGTAGAAAGCCCTTATTTGCTACAAATTAAAAGTACTCTCATTATAAATGTTCCAATATAATATACTCATTATAAATTGTCTGTATTCTTCTTCTCATCTGTTCCATGGAGGAAAGTCTTAATTTATAAAAATGCTCATTTAGAAAAAAGCAAAAATCAGAAAGAGAAGCAAAGGGTAGTAACCTGAAGTACAGCAGAAATGTACTGTAGCCGGATGGAAGGAAATTTATTTGGAGAACAGGACATGTGCCAAAAGGTCACTGGCATCTGCAGAGGTCATTGGTATCTAAGAGGACTGATGCCCAATTAGATCATCAAGAAATACCAACATCAGTCTACACGCCAACACAGTACCAGTGAGATTTTTAAAAGAAAAAGTGGAACAGGCTCACAAGGCTACACGAAACACATTCTCTTTGAAGTACATTTGTTGTCCAGATTCTCACAGTGGAAGAGCCTATCCTGAATTGGAAACACAAACTGTATACTGCTAATAAATTGAGAAGTAACACTATGCCATAGTGTTATTATATGCATATGTAAAGAGAGAAATGTAGTTCAAAAAGGAATGAAAAGAATGTATTGAGGATATTAGTTCCTTGTGTGCCATGTAAAATACTTTAATACTATGTGAAATTTGCTTCAGAATATTTTAAAACATGTATCATAAACCACAAAGTAAAATGTTTCCTAAAAATAAGTATAAAAAATAGGAGTATGAGAAATAAGTTCTAGTATTTTGTAGCACAGTGTGTTGACTGAAGTTCATAATTTAATATTATATGTTTTGTAATATATGAAACCAAACATAAAAAAGATGAGGGGGTAGAACTATTTTTTACCGGATTTGCTCCCTGGAATCTGTATATATCTAATAAATAATCATATTGTGTTCCATAAATATGAACAACTATTCTGCATGAAATGAAAGAAAAATGATAAAATAAATATAGTTCAAATAATATTTTGCTGGATGATATAAATATAATAATATCAGTAAACCCTAGGGAAGGCAGGAAAACAAAGATTAAAGAGAATATATCATGTTCACCTTGTAATTTTCCATTTTTCTCTAGCTTGGATCCACTTCACTTGTTTTGATCTATAAGAATCCCTACAAATGGCAGCATCCTCTCTCTCTCTCTCTCTCTCTCTCTCTCTCTCTCTCTCTCTCTCTCATCTCTGATATAACTTTCTTTCACCAATAAATATATTCTGCTTTTTTAAAAAGGAACACTAAAAGAAAACAATGGACAGAATAATATGATATCTTTTATAGTAACTAAGTTGCATATTGGTAAAAGAAGTTATCAGGCTTACCCCCCAAATATACTTTATTAGTAAGAAATTCACTTGAAATTTAAATACAGCACGTGTAATTTAATGATAGGGCTAAGATTTTACATATGTTTCTTTGCAAATTTTGTTGAATTCATGTATAGCTATGACAAAATAAACCTCATTATTCTGTATAGCTACAATGTATTAATAATAAAGTATTATTGTTGATTCATTTCATTGTTCAAATGTCATATATTTCCTCCAAATTGTGGAATTTGCTTTATTGTTTTCATGTTACCTGAATAATAGAACAGCAATAAACCTACAGTTGTTAAATCAATGTATTTGCCAAGAAAATAACATATCACTTGATCAAAAGACAACACAGAAATAGATGCATATAAACAAAGTCAACTGTTTTTTGAATATGGTAAAGTAGTAATTATATAGAAAAAATGTAATCTTTTCAATAAATTTTCATAGAATTTATTACTTGTCCTCATATTTGTCAGGTATTTACTCACAGTTTGTAGACCCATACATATCACTCATTACATATCTAGATGAAAACCTTAAGTTCTGGTGATTAGTTTTTAAATTTTTTTTTCATGGTACCAAGGATTGAACTCAGGACCTTGCACTTGGCAGAGTTTTTAAATTAAATAGTAAAAATATATTCCCTGAAAGAAAGGAAACAATTAGGTTTTCATTAAAATGGACAACTTCTGCAGTATAAAATTTACTAATGGAATAAAAAGATGAATCACAGAATGCAAGAAATAATCTCCAAAATGCATACCTGATAAGGAATTATATGCCAAATAAATAAAGATATTAAAACTTAAAAATTTACAGAGAACAATAAATATGGGCAAATAATTTTCCTAGATACTCAGGAACAAATGCACAGATAGAAAACAGTCAAGAGGAGAGATTCTCAGTCCTGTCTTAATTCACGTTGCCTCCACCATGCCACTGACTAAGCTGCTTAAAGAGTAGAAATTCTCACTTGTGCTCACTATCTGTGATTTACTGCCCTTGGCTGAATTCAATTCATATTCATCATACTCCCAAAACTGTAAATGGATTTTTTTTTTGAACCAGGGATTGAATTCAGGTCCTTGTGCTTGCCAGGGAAGCGCTTATTGTACTGAGCCATCTCCACAGCCCCAGAAAATTTTAAAAGTAAACAATTCAGAAATTTTAAATGGTTCACCTTTCTGAGTAGTCTACTGAATCTCTATAACAATCTCCTTAATTATCCCTGGAGAGTGAATTATTCCTTTGTCGGGAGCATCAACACTTTGTCTTCCTCCTTTTAGCAATTTATTGGTCTCAGTTTTTAAGCCTATTTCCAGGAAATCATTGCAGTTCTGTTACAGTAACTTATTTTACTTACTAATGATACAAAGCACAAAAGTAATGATGTAGAAAATTCTGCCCTGCTAAAGAGGAGCTGTAAAATGCTTCCTTTATGTGACTATATGGCAAAGCCCAAGCTGAACCCTGAGCATTTCTCTTCTGTAGCTAGCATGATGGTACCTTTTGTCGGTAAGTACTGTAGGAGAGACATGAATGTGTGTGATTCCTGCTCTTTGCCTTGCTGTTGTATGGGCACGAGCAATGCTAGTGCCCTTCCAGGATTTGCACAGGTGTTTTTCTCTCACTGCAACTCTGTCACTCCAATTTTACCCCCTGGCCATGGATTACTTGAATTGCATCAGGATGCACTTTCTGCTCATTTTCTTGTACACAAATACTCTTAAGACAGACCTTGAGCTTTTCACTCCTGGGTTACAGTAGTGACATGTTGGGTGTTGGGAGGTCAGGTGAGACAACACAACAGATTTCTCTTCCATCCAGTGAGTCACAACAATAATCTCTCCTACCAAGTTTGAATTTCAACCTTTTCCAAATTCATATTTTCCTTCAAAATAATTTGCAGAACCTATGTATTTTAGATGTGCTTTCATAACTAATAATTTACTATAATTGTTAAGCGTTATTTAATATTTTTAAGGTACCATGAGGAGACCAGGAATGTAGCTCCACAGCATAATACTTGCCTGGCAAGAATAAGGCCCCGAGTTCAAATTCTAGTAGGAAAAAAGGCTCAATGGGGATTTAGTTGGCTAATTGAACAGTGATTAAGATATATTATGGTCGGGGAGATAGCTCAGTAGAATAAGCACTTTTCCTGTCAAGTGCAGGGGTCCTGAATTCAATTCCTAGTACTGCATAAAAAAAGATATATTATTAGTTATAATGGTTACTGAAAATATTAAGTATAACATTCTGTATGTTTTATCCAAGTACACTTATTAATACTGTACTTTATGTCTTCTATACTTATGTATTATATAATAATTTAATAAATGCATTTATATTTAAATGTATATAATTATAATTCAGTTTTCAATATATCTTACCAAAGATTACTTTTTCTTAAATGAGCATTATTAAAGAACTTCTTTTTGCTACCAGAGATCAAACTCAGGACTTCGTGCTTGCCAGGCAAGCCCTTACGCTGCTGAGCTATCTCCAGAATCCCCTTAAATCATTTGCTATAACAATATGCTTACATACAATTGTATTTTGATTTTTAATTAGCATAAATATGTAGTATATATATATATATAAAATTATTCATATTATTCTTCCAAAGAACAAAAATATGGACACAATTCTATGGATGAATTTGCACTTTATGGACAACATAGTTTCTTTGCATATGTGAGGGATTATGCAAACTTAGTTGCATTATGAAAACTAAGAAATCTGTATTTTATATTTTGAAATGAAGTTATCATAATCTCAATGCAACATATAAATAAATGTTATTACTTTTTCCTAAAATTTACTGTTATTTTTGTTTCATATAAATTGACTTCACATATCTCTAAATCACTTTTATAAATTTTCTTAAGGTTTTGGAGAATATTACTTTTCTACACAGTCACTGAGATTTCACTGATTTGCCAATTCTCATCTTGTTTAAAAGGTGCATATTAACTATTAAACTATGCTTCATCTTCAAAACAAATTATTCTTATTTGTTCTACATTTTTTGACAACTGTGATGTCTATTTAAAAGAGCAAAATACTAGAAGTCACTAAAGAAATGTATGCACTGCTGAATTTCATTTTCCCTCCACTTTCACCTTGATTACTATGACCAACTTTTGTATATGTTGGGAATAGAGTACAATTTTATATGATATACTCAGTAAATGTGCATTTCTTTTCATTGTCAATCTAACATAAAAGTATCAAAATTATTGTTAATTGTATCAATGATATGTTGATTAGAGGTGTGCTATGAGAACTTTGTGAGTGACAAATTTCTCCAGTGAAGGGCTGGCCAAATAGCTCAGCAGATTAAAGCACCTACAAGCAGGCTCACAGACCCAGGGTTCAAATGCTGGGCCAGAATTGCCATCCCCACCCGCTGGCACGCTGTAACAGCAACTGAGACTGGACGTGGTGTTTCATGCCTGTAATCCCAGCTCTTAGGAGTCTGTAAACAGGCTGATCACTACAAGTCTGATCTACACAGTGAGATCCTAAACACCCTGTAGACCCTTCCCTAAAATACAAAAAATAAAAAATAAAATAAAATTCTCCAATGAACATGGAACTGATGTAGCAATACCTGGATGTATGACACCTTCCCATGTTTAAAAGTATTTCTTTAAGGTAACTGAAAGCAGACCATAAGAAAAAAATTAGATTTTTGTGGACAATATGCAGTAGAATAATTGAATTTTTTAATAAGTGATACTGTACTTTTATATGTTGAATATATTTTATGACTTACTTTAACCATTTACTGACCTTCTTGTGTTTACCATGATGGTGACAGTTGATAATTGAGAACTGTCCTGTTCTCAGCTATTTTCTATATTATATTTTCTATTATACTTTAGACATCTCTCCTCCTGCCATATGTTTATGTGTAGGACCTTGTTCTGACTCACCATTCTGTCACTTGCAGTGTGAAACCGTTTTCTCAGCAGTTGTGCTGAGCAAGTATGAACTCTATTTCTGGGGATCGCTGGATATCTAGATGCTGGCTATTAACTGTGATAGGTATAAGATTTGTGCTGTGCAGGTTG
>NW_004524823.1:37153-38374 GCF_000260255.1 Octodon degus
CATGATTATTAATCATGATTCTCATTCATCTTAATGGAAAGAACACAAACCTAGCAGATATACCCTTGTCCAGATGTTTCTGTCAAGCATTTCCAGAGATACCTAGCATGTGGGCCAGCAAAAGGAGGGAGATTGTAGGTAGCACCATCCAACAGGGTTGCCATCTACTACAAAGGGAAAGAGGAAGAAACCAGAATTTGGCTTTCATATGAAAATCTCTATTGTTCATGAGCTTGTTTGTCTTTTGTTACTGCCATTACCTATGAACATCAGATTTCTGGATTCTCACCCTTTCAACATAGACTTGTAGGAAGCCCTTCAGGGAATTCCAAGGCCTTGAGTCTTGGGCTGGGAATGCATTCTGTCAATTCCAATTTCTCTTTCTTTCTTTCTTTCTTTCTTTCTTTCTTTCTTTCTTTCTTTCTTTCTTTCTTCTTTCTTTCTTCTTTCTTTCTTGCTTTTTTCTTTTCTTTTCTTTCTTTCTTTTTCTTTTTTCTTTTTTTTGTATTTGGTATAGTGTCTCACTATGAAGAGTGTACTGCGGTGCCAGGTCCCAGTCAGTGCCCTTGCATACACACAGGCTTAGTCCACTGAGTATCTTGCAGGTCTTTATTCTGAAATCTTGGACTGAGCATCTCTTGGTTACTGTGACTCCCCCATGTAGATGGTAATTGTGAATTATCCTGCCTCTGGTTCTATAAAATTATTTAATTATTTCTTCTGAATAATTATATGTACATACATTTTTCATTTTATTGATTTGGTTCATCTAAACAATCTAACCAATGCACTAACAACATAATACAGAAATATTTGAGTGCCTAGATTGAAAAACACACAGGAATATTGAGCCCAATATATTTTAAAGATCAAAATTGATACATATTGTCTTAAAATTGAAGTTCAGGAAGGATAAAGATACAGATGGAGAAACAATTAATAACAATAACCTGCAAACTGCACTTATTAGCAGCAGTCAGTCTTGAAATTTGATAGAGAAATGTAAACTAGAGCTTATCCCACAACTAGTCAATTAACCTAAAATAATGCAAAAAAGTGGTTTCATAAGAATGTTAATAGTTTTAGAACTCTAAATAAAAATGATGTCTAAGTAATATAAATTATAAATCAAATGAAGTTTGGGTTTTGAAACTAGCAGTCAATTCGTGGGATTCTCAAACTAACTAATTGTATATAATGGTACCTGTGAACCAAGCAATT
>NW_004524823.1:40797-45372 GCF_000260255.1 Octodon degus
TATAACTCTCAGGGCATATCTGTAGACACACTTATACACATATGTGTGTGTGTGTGTGTGTGTGTGATTTTTCTGAATATAAAAACAGTGCCTGATAAGCAAAGTCTAGAATTAGCAATGCATATGAACAATGAAAATTTTCTAAAAGATTATGTGCAAATTTATGAGTAAATAAATGAATTTCTAATATCTTCCATTCTATTGCTCAAGTTCTATGATGATCTGATATTTTATGTCCTTTAAAGATTATATTACACTAAGTTTCATTAACATAAGCATCATGGAAACACATGAAACAACTACACAATATAATGAAATTTATCAATGAAGACCATAAAACATAAAATTTTCTGAGCCAATAATACAACTTATATCTCAGTGTAGTACTCTACCCAAATAATATAATCTATGGAGAAATTAAATATTAAAAAATCACACATTTAGGTTAAATTCAAATATTGTGGATTCTCCTTTCAAAAACAATCAACCAAGGACTGGCCAGATAGCTCAGTGGACTAAAGTGCCTGCTTAGGCAGTGTCAAGTATCTGAGTTCTATCCTCAGCATGCCATGCCAGCCCCAACCCAAGGGGCACACTGAGACAGCAACTGAGACTGGGCGTGGTGGCACGTGCCTATAATCCCACAGCTTGGGTGGCTGAAAATACGAGGATCGCTGAGTCCGATCTGTGCAGTAAGACACTATAGACCCTGTTCTAAATATATACATGTATCAGCCTAAATATATACATAGGTCTTAAATTTAAATTATGGTTTATTTTTTCATATTTATGAATATATTGTGATCATAAATTTTAATTTAAATATAGAGAAATATGAACTTCACAGATAGAATGATTAAATGAATTTGAAGTCATTTGATGGTATGTAATATAGCACTCTGCTCTGCAGTGGCGCAGTCACGTCATCCAAACCAACAGTCAAATGAATATAGATAGATAGATAGATAGATAGATAGATAGATAGATAGATAGATCTATTCCAAAATAGATCAAGTAGATCAAGTGGTTCTCATTTTTCTTTTTTAAATCTTATACAATCTTTATTTTTCTATAAAATTTCTTTCCAAGGGTCATTCTAAAATAATCTCTAACATAATGCATTTTTTTTTATTAAGACAGAAATATCACTAAGAATCTTCTTGAGAAATCTATTATCAAGCACATCAACTTGCTTGTAGGAACCATGGAGTATACTGACTCTCCTTCTAGTTAAAATTTTAAAGAACATGAGTTCTAGTGAGAAAATGCAACTCCAAAGCTCTTTCACTTTAGTAACAGTAAGTGTAAGCCCAAAGTCTCATTTGTTAGTCAACTTTTCCTTTGCTGGGACAAACTCTCTGCCATGCACAACGTAAAGGATACAGAATTCATCTTAGCTCACATTTTCAGAGGTTTGGTCCATTGTCAGCTCATCAAAGAAAGAAACATCATGGCAAAAAGCATTTAGGAGCAAAGTGATTTACCTCATGGAAGGCAGAAAACATAAAGAGAGGGCAAAGGTCTGACAGAGAAAGGGCTAGGGACAGGGTATCCCTTCAAAGCATGCTCCTTTGTTCAACCTGACTCCCACTTCTTAATAACACCATTCACTAAAGCTCACTAGTGGATAAGGAATTACTAGTTAATTAATAACGGATCAATAGTTCCTTAATGAGGTCAGTCTCCTTCAAATATTTATATAGGCCTTGTCTCTGGGAATTTGATACATTGGAGGTCACTGTCTCATTATATGATTCTTTGAGGAATATTTCATATTTAACCATAACATCTACACAGTAGCTTAGTTGAGACATGGGCCCAATGAGCCCCATCTATTTCCCTGTCCCTGAAGTGAACAGTAAGTATTTTATTCAGTGCCAGGCCTTTAAGGGAAAGCTGCAGTTGCTACTGGTACACATTGTGAATGCCCATTAGTACTGCTGGAAACTGGATGACCTCACAATTCACCCAGAAACTTCTTTGGTTCACAGAGGCCGGGCACATTGGCTGCAGGCCAACAGGTCTAGAAAGATGCCTGACACTTCTGTTTACACATAGCATCACTTTTCCCAAAGACAAAGGCCTGCCATTGTCATTTGCTAGGAAACATTTTGCTTTCAGCAAAGAGAACTAACATGTCCCTTTGCTTTGGATCTGTTAGCCCATTAATATGCCCAATGTGAGTCTTTTCTTGTTGTTGGAAGTTCTAACTGGCAGTTTAAACTGTCCTTTTTAAAGAAAAAAATGACAACTTAATACAAGTATCCTAGTTAAGCCACTGTTTCTGGATAGGAGTTCCTCATAGGTAGGACAAAATTAGCAAATTAAACCCTTCCCAATACCTAGTAATTAGTAGGCATTCAGTGGATAAAGCAAAGTGTGCTACACAAAATACAACAGAACAAAGTAAAAGATTACAGAAAACATGTATATTTTAGATAGAGTATTAATAGCTCCTTTTAAGTAAATGAATTTTGCCAGGGTACTGAAAAGAAAAAAAAAGGAGGGGATTGTTTCTGTAGGAAGTTTGGGATGCTTCAAGAAACAGAACTCTGTGGGACTAAAGTGTGCATGGAGAAGCGAAAGACAGGATTTCTATTTCAGTGATTCCAAAGGGTTTTCATTGTGTGAGTTTCTGCGCTACCATTAAATTGATCATGAATCACGCCTTAAGGCACATAGTACAGGATAATATAGGAAAATAGATCTGCTACAGTTCTGTAACAAAAATAAATTTTAAATTAACAAGTACAAATTGTTGTTTTTTCTTTTTCATTTTCTTGTAGGTATTCATTTCTTTTCTCCTAAAAATCAAAATTATATTCTTTAATCCTACTTAGCGTTTGCGGGACTGGCAAATAGTGCAGTGCTTTAAAGTGCCTGCAAGCAGGCACAAGGGCAGGTTTCATCCCGGGAAGTGCTGAGATGGCAATGGAGACAGCATGGTGGCGCGGGCCAGTAATCTCAGCTCTTGGGAGGCGGTAAACAGGCGGATCCCTATGAGGCCAATCTAGTAGTGAGACCCTGAACACACTGTAGACCCTTCACCAAGATACAGAAAAAAAAAAAAAGAGTTTGCATACAGTTTCCATTCAGTCATTGAAACAATATTATCGACTTTTGGAAAATAATGATGATATATATCATTGTTACTACTAAATACTGTCTACATAGAAATATGAAAATGTTCTTTGTTATTTTACAAGTTTTCTTTACAACCAGTAAAATTTTCTGCTTTTCATATGCTTGCATAAATGCTAGTTATTTTTTACCTTCCCTTTCAATGTGAGTTTATTGATCAAGAATGAATTAGTGGCAGGTGGTACAACATAATAAAGTTTTCAATAATTGGATCATTATTCTTGCTTTTCTATTGAATCTCATTTTCTTCCATTTAACTTTTTTAATACATTTTGTAGCAATTTACATGGAATTATATTTTATTTTCTCTGTATTCTAGTGATCCAACTAAGTACTGCTTTATTAAGGCCTAAGCATAAAAAGTGAAAAAACACAGAAGTGACCACTTTTTTTTTTTTTTTTTTTTTGGTGGAACCGGGTATTGAACTCAGGCCCTTAGCGCTTCCCAGGGAAGTGTTTATTCCACTAATCCATCTCACCGGCCCAAAAGTGACTACTTCTGTAGTCAAAATATCACAATCATAATCTTGAAAAAAACTGGAGTTTATTATTAGAAGATATTTATTTGCTTTCTTATGGGACTTTTTTCTACCAACTTCATATTAGAACGATTCCCATCATGAGGCCATACAGTGTTTGTATGACTATATAGATAAACTATCCAATTTTTCTGACTTGTTTATAGATTGCCTAACATATGACATTTATAATTTATTTACAAAGCCTTTTTCAAATACAGTTTTATTGTGTAATAAGTTTTTCATAAAATATTTCATAACTTGCACAAATAAGCATCACAAAGCCTACTCTATAAAGCTAAAGCAAATTGTGTCACTCTTGGAAAATAAATTTAACTGTTTCAGAAAAGTATGACACTTGATAATATAAGGTTATCATTTATTTTTGAATCTCCTGAGTAACAATTTATACCATAGTATCCCAGGAATACTAAACTTTGTTTCTGTAGAGAATGAGCTAGTAGCTTTTTCAGAGAACTATGTGTAGCCAACTATAAGCAATATCTGTTGACACTTATTTGTATTTTACAAAGTATTTCATGTTCAATATTTTGGGGAAAATATGCATACCTACATGAACCATTTTTCTTCTGTTTCTACTTAGAAAACAGTGACCTGTTAGTTCTATAACTGAATCATCAGATTCTCTCATCACACTTTCTGTTGTTCTCTTACAAAGTTGCCTAACTTGAATATTCCTCATTTTTCTTAGTCTACTTGACTTTTTTTAACAAAATCTCAAAATTGAGTTGGGAATAAATGAAAGGAACTCTTTTCTTAATATTTGGAGGCTAAAAATTGCAACACAGTGATGTCATCAGGATTGGTATCGCATGAGGGTTGGTTTTGTGGTGAGTAGGGAATGCTCTCCTGCCTACAGAAAGAACAATGCAGCACGCTCTGGGTCTACTTTTAT
>NW_004524823.1:45477-54023 GCF_000260255.1 Octodon degus
ACGCTTAAATCTGGGAGAGTACAAATGTGTGGCCACCACCCTCTTTGCTTCCTTAAGAAGATAAATAAAGAAAAGTCACTCATTTCAACAGGAGCCAGTAAAGGAAATCACACAATTATTTTCACTCTGGTATATGAAGACCATTATCATATTTTCAGAGGACTAAAGTCATAGGAAAGAGCTAGAATTTTTGGCAGAGAAGCAAATTTTTTTCCATTAAAAGAATCCAACACCAATTTTGAAAAAGTAGTACATCAAGAAAATATCAGCTTTAGTACTGCAACTTTCTATATGTACAAAATGATTTGGAAATGCAGTTTAAATGAAGCCTGGCTTTAGCAAAACATCTTACCTGAGGGCCATATATAATTAGGACCCTCACATGGAATATAGAACTTGTATCATATCTTGGTAACTCCTGTGATCTGATCTGTATTTTTCCCAAATTGTCGTAGGAAAACTTTCTTATTTTTACATGTGGCTTAACAAAACAGAAAAGCTTGAAATAGATAATAATGTTAAATTAAAAAGTGAAGAAAATATATTCTTTCTTCAAGTTCTATATCATGATTTTTACATCACATTGATCTTTAAAACATATTATATATTTTGTAGACTTTTCAATAGATTCAGCCTGACATGACTGACTCCATTTTTATACACCAGCTCCACAATTATGTCAGGCTGAATTTATTTATTTATTTATGGATTTTATATATTTGGTACAGGGTCTCACTCTGCAGCTTGCACTCCTGTTTTCAGGCTCCCTCACACTGGGATTATAGGCATACACCACCACACCCATAACAGTTGGTCAGCTCAGCGTGCCTGGGGATGGGGCTGGCGTGGCATGTAGTGCCAGGGATCGAAATCCTTAGTCTTCTGAGCTATCTCATTGGCCCTCAGGCTAACTCTAGTTGACTTTTCTGACATACTGTAAGAAAATCAAACCATACATCAGTATGAAAAGGTTTACCATTAGACCTTGGTACAACTATTGCACCTTTTCAATAATAGCATAAAATGAATCGGGTATATTTTGGTTTGAATGTAGTCATTTTGTTCCAATTTGTGTATGGACCACCTTGTCTGACTCAAAGCAGGTAGCAGATCCCCAGATTCTTCCTACTCTCCAGGATAATGCTTCTACTAATGACTCCTTCAACAAATTGCACTCTGCAACCCTGTATCTTTCTTCACAGTGCTATAGGGCCAGTTCTCACACACCATGGCTGGGCTGTTTTGAAACAAGGCTGGTGAGTTAGATTCTTTCAGTTTACTTTTCCAGTCTTATGTACTTCACTAATAGTTCATTTTCATGATCATTTCTTACTAGAATCTTTATTAGTTTTCAGACACTGGTATCATAAATTATCCCATTGTTGATGTATATTTATTGATTTATTTGCTTTAAAATGATATGTTTCATATAGTGTTGGTTCCTGGAAACCCTCATACAAGTATAACATGTAATAAGAAAGAGAAAAATCCCTATCAATAAAGTTAAAGTATTAGAGGGTAGACAAGATTGCTCCACAGACTAAGAGTTTTCTTAAACAAATGTGGGGACCGGGGTTCAATCCCCAGCACCAAATGCCCTGCTTGCTTGCCAACAGGCACGCTGAGCCAGAGACTGAGAACAGGCATGGTGATGCATGTCTGTAATCCCAGCGCTGGAGAAGCTGACAACAGGAGGATCACTATGAGTCTGAGCTTCGTAGTAAGAACCTGTACAAAATGCATTACAAAAATAAAAAACATAGGGCCAGTGAGATAGCTCAGCAGTCTAAAGTGCCTGTTTACACAAGCATAGACTGTGGTTTGATCCCCAGCACCACATGCTGCTTAAGTCCCCCTCCCAGGGCAGGCTGAGCCTGCCACAAACTAAATAAATAAAATAAAATAAAATTTAAAAGTTTAAGTATTAAAATGCACTACTGTAGAAGTTAACAAAATTTGATTGCGCTAGGAACTTATAAAGTGAGCACTGCTTAGTTTAGACACCAAAAGAAATCAAAACATCTGTTTTCAAGATTTTATCTTCTTTCATTGATTAATTAGTATCTTAATTTCACAATAATTATAGCTAGTCACACACGTGGACAATTTTTCTCCAGATGCCAGAAAAAGCCTTCAGATAAAGACGTATAGCTGCCACCAACTGGAATTCTATCCAGTGTCTTCAGATATCTTAAGGACAAAGAAGGCACAAGGTCCAGTACTTAGAGCATCTACTATATGGATTAATTCCATTTTAATATGTCTTAAAATTTATAAGCAAAACAATTAAGATGACATTTAATTTTGTAATTATTTTCAAAATATATACTTGTGTCATATCTGAAAGAACATCTACATGAAGACAAAAAAATTATGGCTGAGTGCCATGCTAGCACTGTTTTAGTATGTGTTACATAGGCAAATTACTGATTCTTTCATTATTCCCCTCCTCATAAATCTGGCTGCTTCGTGTCTCACTTGTTGCAAAGGTGCTAGTGCATATATGATCTTCTGCAAATTGCATGAAAATACATATGTAAAATGTTATTTATCTTAAATAACTTAAAAAGAGCAAATAAAATATCCAGTAACAGTAGATAGCACTTATATTGTAATTATTTAAATCAAACTCTAAAATTCTTTAGTGATCAATCCCCAATTCAGCCAATAAATAAATAAATAAATAAATAAATAAATAAAATTTTTTAGTGAATACAGAAATTGTAATTAAAATTATTTTCTGCTGTATAAATATTTTTAATACATCCATATGTGTGTGAGGAAATTATGTTTCAGGTGATCCATAGACACTTTGATATCGAAATTCCCCTTAAGATAAGACGAATCACTAAAAATAGACTCAGCATGTTGAGGAAATTGATTTCTCTAATTTGCATCACAGCAAGCTACAGTCAGGATAATTAAGCCAAAGGATATTATCATTTATGACTGCTTCTTGTCAGGAACTGTAGTGTTTTCCCCATTGGCAAGGGAGTAGGTTTAGGGCAATTAAAGTTAGTGTTAGAATTATTCCCGGTTAGTCAAAATTAGCCAAAACCAACAGTGAATTGCAAAATGACTAGTAAAATAGATAGGAAGAGATGTTTGTCTATTAAGCTCAATTTAATGTGTCTAGACCATCAGAGAAAAGAAACGTTTAGTAAACTGGATAAAACAAAATATTCCAAATATGTTGTAGTATGAGGCAAAAAAAAACAACAAATTGTAATCATCTTAGAAGTTTATAACATCTATACAATTTGTCAGTTAATAATACTTTACTACAGAATTAACACACAATCATTTAAAGCTTAAAAGAATTTTGTTTGTGAATATAGAATCCAGTCCAATATTTTAATAATTTCTCAAATTTTTAAATTATTGATTTGAGGTTTTCTATATTTAAACTTTTGAGGGCTGGGGAGATAGCTTGGCAGTCTAAAACCCCACCTGGCAAGTGCAAGGACTGGTGTTCGATCCCTGTACCACATGCCATGCAGGCCCTGGGCACTAAGCCAGTGACCTGGGGTGGTGGTACATACCTATAATCACAGTGCTGTGGAGGCTGAGACAGGAAGTTCACTAGGAGTCTGAGCTATTATCGAGACCCTGTACCCTATCAGTCACTCACTCAATCAATCAACCTTTGATTGCCACAAAAGTATGTACATTTATTTCTACCTTTAGTAAGCAAAGAACGTAAGTATTTCTTGCTTATAGTCCTCCCATTGTAATTATTTCTAATTTTGCTAAATAGGGAGGAAATCTATACTATAATTTTTATTATTTTAGAGGTAAATGATATGTAGAAAAGTTGTTTAATGGCCTGTTTTTGGATTTGGTTGTGAATTACTTGTTCATATTATTTATTTATGCTCTTGGTATTCTGTTCAATTATGTATTTATCACATTGTTAGACTTTATTCATTTATGGCAAGTTTTGGGGTGTATATTTTTTAAATGTAGAAAAATTTCTATGCTCTGTGTTCAGTAAGCTGTGTTCAATGATTTTGAGAATTGAAATGCTACAGTTGTGTGGATAACTGAACCTTTTTCTTTCTAATAAACTTACATACAACTCAAGCTTACATACTATGTTCTTTTAAGCCTTAATTCATATATTTAAGTAAATAAAGATATTGTCACCATCTTATGCATTTTTAAGTAACACAAATTGGATCTGACTAGCCAATGACTTAACCAAGTCCTACAGTGGAAACAAAACTGCTTCTAAGGAAAGCTTCCAATAACCCCCTAATACCTATGTTATGTCTATTTTACTGATAAAATAGAGTTATACCCATTTTCATTTACCTAAATATTTCATATTATACTCTTTATTAAATGTAACCTAATTTAATTAAACAGGTAAGTTTCTTGGCTATTATTTTTTTAATCTTTTGTGTGTGTGTGTGTGTGTGTGTGTGTGTGTGTGTGTGTCCAGCTCAGCCCACCAGGGGGCGGGCTGGCTGGTATGTGGTGCTGGGGGATTGAACCATGGTCCCTGTGCTTTGCTTAGCTTATCTTGTTCTAGGTAGGTGCTTTAGACCACTGAGCCATCTCACCAGCCCCTCTTGGCTATTATTGTTTATTTTCCACTTTTCATTCTCATTCCACATATGCCTTTATAAATTAAATCCCATGTCCCCTGCTGTTGGAAAAGAAGGAAGGAAAAAAGGAAAGGAAGAGAGTAATCAGAAAGGAACCAAAAGAAGGAAAATGTTGAAAAGGCAAACAAGAAGGGAAAAATAACCAATGTGTCTATGAAGATCAAGGGATCGTTATCATTCCAATAATATTTACACAAAGAATGGAACACCAGCTGGATTGGTCACTGTATGATTTATGCCACTGTTTCTCTTGCTACAATTCCTAGACAACAGGGGAGGCTCTGTTTAGTCAAGGAAGGATCTTGTCACCTGAATATTTAGGGATCATGAATACTTTCTTGGTATAGTATTTTCTTTCACTCCTTTGTACTGTAAGATTCAACTTATATTGTCTAACTATATTTTTACAACTCCACTAAGTAAACTACTTTATTTGTAAATGCCTCCATAGTTACTTATACATCAGTGGCTCTAATTATACTTTTCCTTATTTCCTTATTTTTCATACCCACTTATTTTTTTTTCGGAACCAGGGATTGAACTCAGGCCCTTGCACTTGACAAGGAAGGGCTTATTCCACAGAGCCATCTCCCCAGCCCATCACTTACTTATTTGAGTTACTCTTCTAAAATGAAAATGACTATGTGCATTTTAATATCTAACTAAAAGTATAACATTTAATTTGTAAAAATGTTTAATGTACAAATAAAACATCGGTAGTGTTTCATGTTGCTTTATAGAAACCTATTAAAATACAGCAGATGAAAAAGAAAAGAAAATGTTTTAAAGATATCATCACTCAATAATGCATTCACGGCTTTAGTCATGCTACAAGGTATAGAAATATTGCCAGTTAACTTTAACAGATAGAAAAACATAGAGGAAATGGATTTAAAATCACTTCATATTAGTTTTATTTAATAAAAATGTAATATCTTAGGATCACCCTTTGTAATCCTATCTACTTTTAGATTCTGATGGTCCTTAGAAAGAGTGTTTCAATGACTGAATCGAAACTTACATCTGATTTTGTGTTAGAAAATTGAAACAGCTTGTGATCATGGCTAAGCAAGAGCTTTATGGCAAGAGAAAATAGTTACATGATTACTGAACTGTAACTGTCACTGGAAATAGAAACCTGCAAGGAGCCTATCATAAAAGTAGCAATTTTAGATGCACTAGTGTTTAAAATTAAAGTTTAGTAATTCACTGTGAATGTATCATCTTAATGGCTTCAGGAAATTTTCCTACGTTCATTTAGTACAATCCCTATTTTTATATCCTTTTAATAGGAAATAGTCACGATTGAAGGTCAGTAATGCAATTCTTCTAAGACTATAAAACTAAAACACTGAAATATATGAATTATGAAATAATACTTAATGAATTTTTATTGTTAGAATGTGATAATTCTAATTACTTGAGAAAAGCTGTATGTCATGTTGTGCAAGCCAGTTCAATCAATATTTTCTTCCCTATTCTAAAGTATAAGTAGTTGATAGTATGTATAATTGCAGGAGTGACTCTTCTGCAAATAAAATATATAGTGGATATTTTATAATTTACTAAATAAATATTAACATTTTGTAAATATATTATCTTTAACTTTGAGAGATAAAAAAATTTTAAAAAATGACAAAACCCAAAGCAAAAGAAATGAAATGTGTTCGCTTTCTTTTTCTTAGTGTAGAAAAAAGACACTTGGACTAAAATGTGCATTGAGATATAATATTGCAAGATGATATTGACAGAATTAGTCTGAAAAAATGTGTATTTCCCATAATTTAAACAAAATGTAAAATATTAAACATAAGTAAAATAAAAATCCATATTGAAAATACTTAGGAAATAATGGAGTTTGGCATCTGACATTTTGTCCATCTAATATTTTAAGCACTGAAGAAATTTGTCTCTGTGATTAACATTTAAGAAATTTTCCAATGTAATTCTGAATACAAAGGCATAAGCATTGCCTAATCAGGGCATCTTAACATATACATGATCATGAAATAAAGCTTCTGGAAGATTCAAAGAGTTCATTGCTATCAAGTTTAAGACTTCTACTAAAGAAGTAGAGTAGTAACTTCCCTGTAACTTAAATAAAATCATGTATATAGGTTACATAAAATTTTGTATTCATTAGGCGCTTTTTCTTCAGCATTAGGTTTTTCCTCAACTTTCCTCAGTTTTAACATTATTTACTGTGTAGGAAGCATCTACCTGGACCCACTTACAGTCAGAACTTTGGATCTTGGGAATTTGGGAAAGAGAGAGAATAGAGAAGCACTGAATTCTTCCTGCCTCTTGTGCCACAAATAATAAAGTACACATCCAATGTCTTCTGCCTGAGTGTGTGAGCCTGTACTTCATAATCTCTTAGTTTAGAAGTAGCCTAAAATCTCAGAATCTACATTTCTTGATAACACTCATTTTTATCTAGATTATTTTTTGAGATCCTGACATCAATAATATGTTATCCCTAACCATACCTGGCATACAGATTTTCATCTTTGTATATCACTTAAAGTGGAATAGACTCTTTTAGAAAATACTGAATTCAATACTGGTGAAGAAACAGAAAAACTAAATATGTGCTAAAGAATTATGGGAGCAATTGCTATCCAAGAATTACATGACATCAACAATAGGAAACCAACCAATATTGTTTGCCAAAAGTGCACACTGAATATAACATGTCAGTAGCATATAAATTTATGTGCAAACCTAAATCTAATGGGAAATGGGAACAAAGCCTAATTTTTTATATAAAAGTCTTGTGCTCTTCAGAAAATAAAGGTCAAAAAAGACATAGAAACCAGAAAAATCATACCAGGTAGATTAACCACTTTATTACAATTACCTTTTTTTTTTCAGTACCAGAGATTGAATTCAGGACCCTGTATTTGCCAGGCAAGCACTTATTCTACTGAGCTATTTCCCTGGCCCGTTATTACAATTACCAAGTAGAGGCTGGAGATTGATGATTTGGTAAGTCATAGTGTCTAATGAACTGAAAACACATGGAAATGGTCCAGCTGGGTTTAAGCATAAACAGAAACAGAGAACACAAGCAAGCTGTGTGAACTGGGGTCAAGAACTCTGCACAGTTTTACCATTAACTTTCTCAGACTTTAGTCTTATTTCCATATGGGGTTCTTCATTTGACAGCTGAGTAAAGAGGGAAAGCTTGTTGAAAGTTTATGGTTGTGTTGGGTATGTGTAAACTGCAAATGGACAACAGTTGTCCCCTAACCACATTCAAGAATGGCCCTGGGGGATGTTAGAAAGAAAAGAAATATCCCGAAATGCACAGCTAAGAGTAGTTTATCCACATACTACGAAAAGAGGAGTGGCTTTGAGGGGGAGAATATCACACATTTGTAGGAATTGATAAGTGGCCACATCAGGAGCCTGAAAGGATATGCTAAGAATAGTGGACCAATGAAGATCTATGGCCAAATCATGTGTACAAAGACATGAGTGTAGAAATACCAAAATCATACTTAACTCCTCAATTATACAAAAGTGATCTATGGTCTGAATTATCCAGGTGACCATAGTTCTGTGACCTCTGAAACAGGCAAAGGGCTCAGTCAGTTCACATCAGCCAACCATCATCATCAGCTACCTCAGAACATGTATTTCAGCCAGATGAATAGACTGATGAAAGGGTGGCCACAAGCTTGGTAGATCGGATAACATCAATAGATGCTCACAAGGATATTTCTTAGCCATTATTACAATACACTATTTTTACAGATTAACAAAACATGCATTTAAATTCAAATTTACAATACATGTTGATTTGATAAATTCCTTACACATAAAGCTGCGTAACAATGTTGAGTAAATAAATGAATAATTCAGTGTAAGTAAATTATTTTTCCTTTCTTCAATGTATGGTAAATCTGTCATAGTTGATTTTGATCTAATACC
>NW_004524823.1:54139-61952 GCF_000260255.1 Octodon degus
ATTTTTTTATTATTGTTTTATTTTATTTTGAAGAGTAAAATCAAAAGCAATAACAAAATTCAGAAACAAAGACAGAAACAGGGTACCATATGACAATACATATTTTTTGAGGTTATGAGCAGAATATATTTATTGAGGGAAAGAAAGCTCCTGTGGGAAAGAGGGACAAGGGGGGATCCTGAGCAGGTTGTCTCCAACAATACGTATGTTACAGATTTTCAAAAGAAGAAAAATTGATTAACAATGATTGGTATATTACCTATTTTTATCAACAAATTTGTAGCTCAGATTAACAGATACATTTATGTCAGATTAGACATAAGTGAATCCTACAACTTGCTTTCAAGAAATACTAATCTTTTTCTTGTCTCTCTTTCTTTATTAGCTTTGTAGTACAGATTTGATTATCTTCAAATCATATCAATTACTCTCTTTATTTTAAAGATAGCAGTTGGTATAACATTGGGAATGGTACAGATTTAGAGGAGCAAGATGACAGGTATTCAAGCATGGTTTTTGTATTAAACATTGCTGTCTTCAATGCAGTTGCTTAGTTCACAGATAACAGCACTCAGAGTTATTCAAAGTGAAAATTCTACAAAAATAACTGATATTTTCAAAAAACTGATAAAAATTCTTAGTACAATCGCCTCAGCCATCCTGGACATATACTTACATGTTTTATCCACCTACCTTTTTACCTATCTTTTCTCCTTTCTCTCCTCTTCTTTATTTAATCCTTAAATTCTTTTCTTTCTGTTTTATTGTATCTGTTACAAGTTTTAGGTTTTATTTCTTCTTTTAGGTGCTTACACTAGGGAGACAATATGATATTTACATATGTGGGTCTGGTTTTGTTTCACTTATGAACATAGCCACCAGTTGCAACCACTTACCTCTGAAGGCTTTGAGTTTATACTCCATTGTATAAAAATACTACTTATTTTTAATCCATTCCTCAGGTGATGGGTATTTGGGTTGTTTCTAAGATTTGGCTTTCACAACTTGTGCTGCTAGACATCACTATGGTATGATGTTTTCAGTATTTTTGGGAAAATATACAGAAGGGGAATAGCTGCATTGGTGAGGATTTCCAGTCCTAGTTTTTGGAGGAGTCTCCACACTGATTTCCATAATGGTTGCACCAGTTTAATTTCCTGCCAATAGTGGATAAATATTCTTTTCCCCCCGCAGCCCCTCCAACATTTGTTATTAGTTGATTTCTTTAAGATAGTCATTCTTTCTGGGGTGAGTTGATATCTCAGTGTTGTTTTAATTTGCATTACTTGAATGAGGCCACTGATGTGGAGCGTTTTTCAGGTATTTATTTACCTCTTGTTATTCTTCCTCTGAGAAATGTGTATTCGTCTCAGATGAACACTTTTGGATTGGGTATTTAAATTTAGGTCCCTAGTGGTTCTTAATTTTTTATATATCCTAGATAGAAGACCTTTGTCTGCTTGATAATTACTTAAGAATTTTTTCTATACTTGTAAGCTGTCGATTTGCTCTGTTGGTGATTTATTTTGAGGAGCAAAATCTTTAGGTCCCAGTTGTTAATTCTTTGAAGTATTTCCTATGCAGTTTGATTTTTGTTCATGAACTGTTTGTTTAACAGTGTATCTTCAAGATTTCCACCTATAATTTCTTCCAGGAGATTTAGTGTTTCTATTTTAATGTTTAGATTTTTAATCCAGTTTGACTTCAGTTTAGGGCACGGTAATAGACTCGGGTCTAGTTTTAGTTTTTGGCATGTGGAGAGCCAGTTTTTCCAGCATGATTTGTTAAAGAGTCTATCTTTCTTCCAGTGAGCATGTTTGGCCCCTTTGTCAAAGAGAAGATGGCTGAGTGTGTTTGTAGTTGCGTCTGTATCTTCTGATCTGTTCCATTAATCCTCAGGTTGGTTTATTTGCGAGTACAATGTTGATTTTGTCACAGTAGCTTTGTAGTACAATTTCAAGTCAGGAATAATAATGCATCCTGCCTTGGCTTTGTTGCCCAGGATTGCCTTTGCCATTCTAGGACTTTTCTAGTTCCACATAACTTTTAAGAATGCTTTCCTTGGTATGTTGATGGTATTTTGAAAGGAATTGCATTAAATCTGCATAACAATTTTGGGAATATTGTCATTGTCACAATGTTGATTCTTCTTACCTAGGAGCAAGGAATTTCTCTCTATTTTTCTGAAATCCTCTTGATCTCTTTTTCAGAGTGCTGTAATTTTCACTGTTTATATCTTCTACTTTCTTTGTTAGAAAAATTCCTAAGTAGGTCAGTTTTTTGGAGGTTGTTGTGAAGAGTATTATTTGTCTAATTTTTCCTCATTGAGTTTTTTATCTGTATAAAGGAATGCTATTGATTTTTGTGTGTTGACTTTGTAACTTGCTATGCTACTAAATTTGTTGATTAATTCTAGGAGCTTCTCAGGGGAGTGTTTTGGGTCTTTCAAGTAGAGTATTATGACATCTGCAAATAATGTTAATTTAACTTCTTTATCCATTCATATTCCTTTTATTTCTCTCTTGTCTAATGGCTCTAGTTAGTGATTACAGAACTGTATTGAATATGAGTGGAAATAGAGATCATCCTTGTCTTCCACTTGATTTGCGAGTAAAAGATTTCAGTTTTTCCCATTTAGAATTACATTAGCTGTTGGGTTGTCATAGATGGCTTGTATCAGACTGAGGTAGAAGCAATCTATTCCAATTTTTGTACGGCTTTGATAATGGATGAATGGTGCCTTTGTCAAAAGCCTTTTCTTCATTGATTGAGATGATCACGTGGTTTTTCATTTTGGTATATTGACATGGTGGATTACATTTATAAATTTGCATATGTTGAACGATTCTTGAATCCTGGGGATGAATCCTACCTGGTCATGGTGTATAATCTTGATTTGCTGCATTCCATTTACAAGGATTTTTTTGTAAAGCATTTTAGCACATGGTCTACAGACCCTATACAGATCAGACTCTTAGTTATCCTTCTGCTTCTTCCTCCCAAGCCCCGAGAGTACAGGTGCTTGCAACCACACTCAGTCTCTGTCTTAGTCATAGATTGCCTCAGGGACAAGGCTTGCAAGGCATGCCAGGGATCAAACTTCAGTCCATGTGACTGCCCAAAAAGGTGCTTTAGTCCACTGAGCTATCTGGCTAGCTTGTATTTACTAGGATTTTATTGGAGATATTTGTATCTATTTTCATGAGTTAGACTGTCTTGTAGTTCTCTTACTTGGTTAAATCTTTCTCTGATTTTGGTACAGTATGATCCTTGCCCCCAGGAAGGATTTGGGAAGTGTTGCTTCCTTTTCAATTTCATTGAAGAATTTGAGGAGTATTGGGATTATATCTTTTGTAACTTTCTTGTTGAAGAAAGCTGTGAATCCATCAGGACCTGGTCTATTCTTTTACAGTAACTCTCATTACACTTTCAATTTCATTGGATTATAGTGGGTTATTCAGAGTTTTTTAATTTCTTGATTCAGTTTTGGTAATTCGCACCTTTTTAGAAATCTTTCCAATTCTTCTGTGTTTTTGATTATGTGAGTGTAAAGTATGTAAGTGATTACCACTTGAAGATATACTCATAAATGAAATAAGCCAGACCTCACATGTGTGAATATTTATAGTCTCCCTAGTGTAAGAACTCGAAAGAAGAAGTAAAAATAGGAAGGTACAACACAATGAAGAGGAAAGTGAGAAAGTAAGGATTAGACAATGAAGAGAGAGTAATGAGAAATACTAGGAAACATGACAGGGGCAAAGCCATATGTTTATTGCACAAGATGGTTAAGACAATGATCCTGAGAATCTTCAGCAGGTTTTTGAAGTGAGCAGTTAATTGGTAAGATTCTCACTCTGATTAACTATATATGTTGATATCTGTGAACTAAGCAACTGCACTGAACATAACAATGTGTACTACTAGGGCTACGCTTGGAATGGTCTTCTAAATACGTACTGCTTCTAAGGTCATATCAATTACTAGTATACTCTCTCTCTCTCTCTCAAGCAAATATTTGTATAAAAAATGGGGGTAATAAATGAGAACAGCAGACAAGAAAAAAATCATAGTACTGTCCTGCTGCAAAAAATCATAGTACTGTCCTGCTGTATGTGGTTAGATTTATAAATTTCTATGTAAATATGTAACTGTTTACTGATGATCTTCTGAATTTCTAGAGTCTGTAGTAATTTCACACTTTTCATTCCTATTGACTGAATTTGAGTTTTTTCTTTCCTTTCTTTCATGAAGTTATCTATGGGTTTTTCAATTGTATTTAATGTTTCAAAGAACCAGCTTTTGATTCATTAATTCTTTGTACTTTTTTTGTCACAATTGCTTTACTTTCTTCTCTAATGTTTATGATTTCCTCCTATCTTTAGGCTTTGGGTTTGGTTTACTCTAATTTTTCTGGACTTTAATTATACAGCATTAGGGTATTTATTTAGTCTGTTTTAGTTCTTCTACCTCTTTGCTAATTTTTTGTCTACTGGACCTATCTTTTGGAGATAAGGGAGTGTTACAGTCTCCTGTTAAGACTGTGGTATTGGATATTAGATTTTTCATGTCCATTAAGATTTATCTTATATAGTTGGGTGTGCTCATGTTTGGTGCATACATATTTATGGGTGTTTCCTCTTCCTCTTGAATTTTTCCCCTAACCAGTATGTGGTGGTCTTCTTTGTTTTGTTTGATCATTCTTGGTTTGAAGTTCAGATTGGCTGTGAACAGGATTTCTACCACTCCTTTTTTTTCTTAATCCTGGAGAATTAAGTACTGTTTTCGGTCCTTTGACTTTCAGCCAGTGAATTTCTTTATGAGTTAAATGTGTTTCTTGTATATAGCATATTGTTGGATTTTGTTTCTTAATCGACTTTCAGTTTATTTTATTTTATTTATTTATTTATTTATTTATTTATTTATTTATTTATTTTGCGGAACTGGGGATTGAACTCAGGCCCTTGCGCTTGCCAGGGAAGCACTTATTCCACTGAGCCATCTCCCCGGTCCCTCGTTTATTTCTTTTAATTGGTAAATTTATTCCATTTACATTAATCGTTATAATTGACATGTATTGCCTTATATTTGACATGTAATTTTCCTCCTGCTGGTTGCCTACTTTTCTCCATTGTTTAATTGTTTGCCTTATTTGGTGGTGAGTTCTTTCATTCTCATTCTTGGAGTTGCAGTCACGTTGATCCCTTTCTAGAATATTTTTTTGTACTCTGTGTAGAGTTGGCTTGGTTGTCATGAAGTTTTTTAGTTTTTCTTTTTCATAGAAGTGTTTCACTTCTCCATGAATCTTGAAAGAGAGTTTCGCAGGGTGTATGAGTCTGGGCTGGAGTTTGTAGGATTGAAATACTTCACTCAGTGGTCTTCTTGACTTGATGGTTTGTGAAGAGAAATCTGCCGTTATTTTAAAGGGTTTTCCTTTAAATGTGATCTGTTTTTTTTCCTCTAGTACCTTTTAGTATGCTGTTCTTGTGCTGAATTTCTGGGATCTTGACTGGTCTGTGCCTGGGTGTGATTTTAATTGGATTGATGTTATTTGGAGTTCTATATGCCTCAGTTACTGAATGTCAGATTGCTTCCTCATATTTGGGAAGTTTTCTTCTATTACTTCTGCTAATATTCTTTTTATATTATTTGTTTGGACTGCTTCTTTCTCATTGATTCCTATTAATCTTATGTTGTTCATTTTAGCTTCATCTTGCAGCTGTTAGATTATTATTTCCTGGCTCTTAGTTGTTCTGAAGATATCTTTCCTTACCTTTTTCACTACCTACAACAGTGTCTCCAGGGTCTGAAAGTCTATCTACACTTTCATTCAGACAGTTTTACCAACTTTTAATTGTTTTTAATATATTAAATATCTCTTTGAATCTTCTTCCTGCATTCTATTTCTTTCCTATATTGCTTGATCAAGTTATTCATATTTTTCTATTCTCCTTATTTTATTATCTTTGTCTTCTTTAGAAATACTTAGTAATTCTTTCATTATTGTTATCATATCTTTTTTTATTTGGGTGATTATTTCTGGTCTAATTTTCTTCTATACTCTTCTGCAGTTGACTGATAGTAGTTAGCTGTATCACTATGATCAGAGCCATTCTATTTACAGGGTGTTCTTTAGGTATCTTTTGCTTTGTGTTTGTAACAAAGTTTTGCTCTCTGTATTGACTGATAATGAGATATTGGTTTTTGTTTGACATCGTTCTCTGCCCTTTGGTGCAGGCTTTGGTTAGGTTATTACCCAAGCACATTCTGATATCATTACCCAAAATATATCATGTGGGTAAGGCAGATATAGTTTACTATTTACAGTACTACAATTAGCAACACTAATAATAGGTAGTGAGATTTAGCAGTTGTGAAACTATTGAAGATAATGGGTTTGTATTTTAGATAATAAGAACAAACATTATGACTGTATAGCTAAGATATTAAATTTAGATATTGCGTTTAAATTAGTTCTCTTAAGTTCTGTCTGGTCACCTCCCCTTGATGTACTTGGAGTCTTCCGGGCAGACTAGTTCACCCTGGTTAACTGTTGTCGCTTCTGTCTCCAGAGGATGCTCTCATAGATCTGGATCTATGTCTGTGTCCCACTGGGCCAAGCAGCATTCCTCAGCTCACCAGGTCAGCATCTACCAAGCCCCAACTGAACCAGTAGGGCCTGGCTTGGGTCTGCATGCTGTGCTTATCTTCCTCCTGCTGTGGCCCATGGAAATGAACCGGCTGTGTCTGTCTGGCTATATGTTCTACTCTTCGTTTAGCTAGCTGGGTCTTTCCCCTAGCCTCTTTACAGGAAGTTCTGCTGCAGAGTTCCAAACGAAGACTCTCTGCTGAAGGTTGGCTGCTCAGTCCCAAACCATGCCTCTCCACTGGTGGTTGCTCTCAAAATAAAATATTTTATTTCACAATAATCAAAAAGGTGTTCTCTACATATTCTGTCTTCCATAACAGGGATTTACGTGTAAATGCAGTTTTAGGGAAAATGGCTGAAGTGCAAAGATACATTTACACAACAGAATAATTCCAACTTGGGAAGGTACAGGAAAAGTCACAGTTCCATATTACCCCCACACACATACACAGATTTTGCATAGCCAGTTGCAATACTCACCAGTTTTAAACTCCTCACTGCATTTTCAGTGTAGCAGAAGTAATTAATCTGTAGTCTGTTGCTTTGTGCGATTAAATAAGGATTTGAAGGATAGAAATATTAAGACCATAATCATTTTGCCATTGGTCTCACATTAAAGAGTATTTGATAATGGAGTACTGAAAACTTTTTTTTAGGAAAATGAGAATGAAGAAAATAAATCCCTCAGTAGCTTTGGCAGAGTACAAATGAAGAGCACATTGTGGATGTTTTATTATGAAAGGCATGGGCTATATTTACAAAATATTGAAAGAAACTCTTCAAACTCACCAACTTTTTAAAGAGAATGCAAAATAGGAAGAAAAGTTAGAAATCACAAAGAATTTCATTAAACAAAATAATAGGAATTTGACAGTGGTTGTTATAGAACACATTGTTGCATTCAACCAGTTGTTTAGATTGCCAGAATGAAGGTCTGACAAGAGAGCTGAGTAGACTAAGTACCTGGTTAGACAAGCACAGGTGCCAGAGTTTGATTCCCACCAACACATGCTGCACCAGCCCCACCCCTGGGAGTGCTGAGCAGGCCACAGAGAACGAGCAAGGTGAAACTGCCTGTAATCCCAGCATGGGTGAGGCTGAAAACAGGAGGATCCCTATGAGTCTGAGCTGAGTAGTGATATTCTGTATCAAATACGTAAAATA
>NW_004524823.1:69712-77948 GCF_000260255.1 Octodon degus
TGCGGAGTGGTCGGGGGCATCCCAAGGGGGTGGGAGATGGTCTGGCCCACGCTGTGCCTGGGCTGGGACTGGTCCCACAGGTGCAGGGTAGCAGGAAGCTCTCCCACACACTCACTGGACCTGGTCTAGGACTATGTTTGACTTCTTGGTGGTAGCCATTGTTTCTGTGATGAGATAGAACTTCAGTTTTTTGGTTTTTTTAATTTCTATTTCTCAAATGGCCAATGATACTGAACGTGCTTGACAGTTATACCACTCTAGTGACAACACACGTATTAAATTTGTGAAGATGCACTGATAACATCACATTTAACCGTGCGAGACTCTGCATTCATTGTTGTCCACTTCTCTCCCTCCAAGTCCTTTTCAAAACCTGAGGAGCCTTGCACACATGGGCACAGGTACCCAGCCTGCTTTATATGCAGTGCCCGTTTTCTGAAAAAAACCATGATTGGGTCACATTACAAACCCTAGGAAGTTAAATCAGGTAGTATGTTACATTAAGTGATATAATGCAGACCAACAGAAAGGCCTTTCAAATGGTTTAGACCAGAATATGGAGCTCTTTGGGCAGAAAGCCTGCTCACAGTGATTGCAGAAGAGCTAAAACTGGGGATGCCAGTTCCAGGTTGCTCATGTCCCATAAGAAATATAGAGAAACAGTGTGGCTACAGTTAAGGACTTCTTGTTTATCAATGTATGTTTGTGATGCATAAGCACCACATGTACAGGACTCTTGTTCAGACCTATGATGCTATGAGGTTCCAATAAACTTGATCCCTGATTCTGTTTTTCCTAGAGTTCCCTCCATTTGTTGAAACTGTAAGTAGGTTTCTTCTGACTAAGCTCAGACCACCTTTTACTGAAACTATTAATTTTGGTAACTCCTTATGTGCCAGTTCAGAAGTAATTCTTTGCTCAGCTTCCTGTTTCATGGTGCAAGAGTGCCTGTCTCTAGGGTTCAGGAACCATCCCTTTGGAATGGATCATCTAAGTAGTAAGGGCCTTGCCATCTCTATCAGAGGGCAGGAATCTAGAAGTAATAACAAACACAGAACTCCGGTCTCCTGGTGTTGTCCCCTAGGACTTTTCCAATATCTCACCCCATATGTTAAACATACTGCACATTTGTTTCATCAGAGTTAAGTCCAAGAATTAAGTCTTCTGCTCCCATTCATCTCCATTTTTAACCCACACTACAGCCAGAAACTACAGAGCTAAGTTTGCTCTAGGGTATGCAAGCATAAGACAAATCCACTAGCACTTCACTGGGAAACCTGGGGTAAAGGGACCACTTTTGCTTAAGTAAAGTCAAAAGCTAATGCTTCCTCCAACCTGATTGCCCAAGTTCCTGAACACTCTTCCTCTTCTCAGCTGCATTGTTTAGAATTGAGAGTTGTAAAAATAGACAGTACATTAGGTAACCTATCTGTGCATTCTGTTAATGGAGGTTGGCCAGGTACACTGAATTTTTTGAGAGGTCCAATCACTGTCTCAAGTTCCTGAAAACACTTGAGTTTGCAAATGACTGGGGAAGACTCTGCCTTTTGCATCAGCCAGTGTTACAACTGATTCCTATGCATCTACTCTTTACTTCCTGAAAGCAATTTGGAGGTTCTTCTCTTCTCTATCCTTGAATGCTGATTTCATTGTGAAAGGTTGTACAGTATTATAGATGTTCTTGTTAATACTCCTTGTAGCTGGGGCACTCCAGTGACCCATTCCCAGCAGTTCAGATCATCTCTTCTCGAACTCTGCACATGATTGACCAGCATCCAAACACTGACCAGGATAGAAACACACACTTTCTTTACCCACTTATCTATTGATATGCATCTAGGCTGTTGCCAAATTTTAGCTATCATAAATTGTGCTGCTGTACATATGGGTGTGCACATGTCATTGTGGTATGAAGCTCTCAACTCTAATTCTCAGGTGAAGCTATTCAACTAGCAAATAAATATATGAAAACATGTTCAACATCATCATTTATTCAAGAAATATGAATTAAAATAACCCTGAGATTCCATCTCACCCAAGAAAGAATGACTGTTCTCAACCAATAACAAGTGCTAGAGAGGCTGTGGGGAAAAGGAGCCCTGCTCCAATGTTGTGGGGGGAGTGCAAGTTGAAACAACCAATATGGAAATCAGTATGCATATTCCTCAAAAAGCTGAAACTAGAAGTCTCATTCCTAAAAGACTTAAAAGCATCATTCTCTGCATTGTTATCATACTTCAAAAAGACAATCACAAAATTGGACATTTGGATCAGCTTCAGAAGGTGGCAGGAAAGATGGATGAGGACCATTGCTGGTAATTATTCTCTTACTTTAATAACTAGTTTTCTTTCTCAGCCTTCTATCTATGGTTTAATCATACCTCATGAGTTCTCTTTATTTTTTATTTATATATTTCCATGTTTTCAGTACATAATTATATTATCCTGGGGAGCTGGTACTGGTACATAGTATGCCTTAATTTTTTCATATCCATTTTCTTCTTTTCTTCCCCCATCTCTTGGTCCCATTCCCACACTTAAGCTCATCACATTGACATTTTGCTGTCTTGGTATGAATTTTCATTCTTACTCTGCCAGGATTTCAAAAAAGCCTTGATTTTCCACGGATGAATGATTAACAGGAATCAAAGTGGTCGAATCCTGAGAAAACTCAGGACCTGAGAGAGGAGCTTGGTAGATGTCATTAGCATCTCCTGCTGTCCCAGTTAGGAAATACCAGTGTGCGAACCAGCTTCTTTTCAGACATTGGCTTCAACCAGTGATTTTTCTCCTTTGATAGCACATTCTTCTATCTCAGTAACCAGGCACATTGCCCCTGAGCACTGGAGGCACACACTGGTCAGTTGTGTCCAGTCCAGCCTCATACTGAGGCCTCGCAGCGTGATACTATGTGATGATAACTCAGGTTTCACTAAGAACAAATTCTCTGAAGGATGGTTATTCATGTTGAGAGATTCAGCAGCGGCCCTTCAGTAGGACAGACTCTTGCCCCCACATCTACCATACACCTCCTAAAACTCTTCTGCTGCCCTTTGACCTTTGTTCATCTCTGCCCTTTTAGTTTCTTTTCCTGGCCAGAGACAGGAAAACACTGGAGATTTCAAGAGAAGATACTGGCTCTTAAACATTTATATTAACTTTTATTCTTACCTGCATCCAAATTCCTTTAGACATTACAATTGCTCAACAAAATTATTTTTATTACAAAGAAAACCTATTTGATTTAACATACATTGGAATTTCAGCTTTGAATTTAAGAGTATCACTTTCCCCACTTTTCTGCATGGCATGTAACTTATTCTAAGCAGTTACAGATAATTATGTGGAAATAATGTTCTTCCTCTCTGAATATACAGTAGTGTAACACTATTTCAATTTCATTTATTTTTGCTGTCTATTCCATCCTTAATCACAAATATTTCTTCAGCATACAATCCTTATCACGCACATTCTAAGTATAGGCAACGTATTATGTGTTACATTTAAAACAATGAAAAGCTGGTAATTTTCCACAGAATCTGCCCTCCAGAAGTAGGACTCCTAAAATCCAAATATAATAAGCTGACATCACACTCTATGATCTGGTAAGTAGATATAAACAATTAACTTCTGCAAACACTCACAAAAACAAAATATTTTTTTCAAGTGTGAAATATCATGAATGCAAATATGCATGTGAGAATAATCTGCTTTATATAAAATAGATAGGGAAGATTTTGATAAACTGGGGATCATTACTATTTTCAAGGCTTTAAAACTAAGCCTTTTCCCATAAGCTTTAAAACTAAATTTGCCTTTGAGTCACGATAATTAATTCAATTCCAAGTAAGACATGAATTCCTTTATGCAAAATTAAGAAGAGTTTTACTTTGTGGGCTTTGGATTTGACATATAATGTTGCTAGACTACTGCATTAATATATTCCACTGAATAAGTATCAAATAAAATGTATTTTAAATCTTGTTAAATACAATAGTGATCAATTCAACGTTTTCAAGAAAGCTTCGTTTGAAAGCAGTTAAAATAGATTTTTGACCTAATTGTATTCATGCAGAAGTATATTGTGTGGCAATAACTGTTAAGGATTAAATCATAAAAATTTCTTGCAAAAAGCATTTAAAATCAAGATTATTCTCACAATCCAAGAAAAAAAAATAGGGTCTTTGAATAGAAAATTTTAAAGTAATTCAGAAATTGCCTTTAATGATGTTCATCTAAGTGATTTGAAGCACACACAAATTGATTCTTATTTTTAGAATTGTCAGTCTTAATTGCATAATTAATAAAGCATCTTAAGTACCCTCAGGAAAAAGAGCTTGTAAATATTATAGATTTTCACAGGGTGACATTTTTATTGTACATTAATTGTTCTGAAGACGCTAGTAGATACAGTTCCTGTGAAGCTGCATTTCAGTTCAGTTGGGCAAGCCTGGAAACTCCTCTATCATGATTATATTTTACTAGCACACAAATGAAATGAATGAACAAGATTTAAGTAACACTGTAGAATTCACAGACATTTTTCACTCTCTCGCTCCCTTCATACGTAAGATTTCTATTTCTGTTAAAGTAACATCCTCTACCCCATTCTACTTTATAATGAATACAGAATGTTCTAGAAATGACAAATTTTAATATTAAATTTTCTTATTTCTAACATAATATTTTTAAAGCTCTTGAATTTTGTATTGAAAAATTTATCTCAAGATTCTAAAAACAGCAGCAGAGTTGTGTAATAAAAATTGTATTTTTTTGTCCTTCAGATAGTGTCATATGCATGCTTGATCTTGTAAATTTACCTGTTTTAATCTTGTTTTTTTCCATTTAATTTATGATGCTCAGCTCTATTATTGAAAAAAAAAAACACTTTGGCCTGCTTCTCATCACCCTCCTATGAATTCTCCTGAATTAAGTGCATTATTAAGGCTCTGGGACAATCCCTCTGCCTCTCGCTGAACACTGGAATAGGAAGGAAAGAAGTTGTCTGGGACATTGTGCTGGATTAGAAGGTAAGTGAAAGGTCAGTGTTATAGCTCAATGGCACAAGCACCTGCCTTGCAATTGCAAGGTCCTGAGTTCAATTTCCAGGAACGAGAGAGAGAGAGAGAGAGAGAGAGAGAGAGAGAGAGAGAGAGACAGACAGAGAGAGAGACAGAGAGAGACAGAGACAGAGAGAGACAGAGAGGAAGAGAAGAGAGAATAATAACCATCTTCCTACAAGATCACATTTTGTTTTTAAAGAATGCTGTAAATAAAAACATAAGCAAAAATAAGTTTTAGCAATCCTCAAAATTATTAAAATTATAAAATAATTTTCATTGAAAATCAGCATTTTCATGACATTCTTTCAAGTTATTCAAGGTATTCTGAAATATAAATAAACTTTAATTAAATTTGTATAATCAATTTTGGTGGGGGGGGGTTTGTTGTTTTTTTGTTTGTTTGTTTTGGTACCAGGGCTCTAACTTGGGACCTTGCATTTGCCAGGCTGTATAAGTAACTTTGGTAACATCTACAATATCAGTGTGTTAGTACATTATCATAAATATTTTGTTTAGATTTAATTTAAATTAATAAATTAACAATTATTTTCATAAACTAGTGATTTCATGTAACTTCAGTATTTCAAAGTAGTCAGTTACCCTTTTAATAAAGCATTCAAAACTGAAAAATTTGTTCTAGGTGAGAAAAATGAATGAAATGTTCATAAGTCTGTAAATTTTAAAATGCATAGAAACACTAGACCTAAAAGTGTTTTTGGAGAAATCACTTTCTAAGTGACATTTTTGAATTTCAAAATTACTATGTGAGGAAAATGTTTAACCTTTATTACTGTACTAAGAAATAGCATCTAAAAGTCCTCAGAATGAATGTAGCTAGAAAAGTCCAAAGAGCAAGGGGCAGCTAGTGGAATGCTGCGAGGTCATGGGTGAAATGCTAATGAAAGCTACTCTATCGTGACACCCCAGGGTCACTGGGAGAATATATGGCTATGGTGCAAGAAAAACATCTGCTATGCAGGACAACTGGGATTGTTTTGGGTGAAATAATCCTAATTGTACTCAACTAGTAATAATAGATTATTTAATAATAGAAAAATCATGAGAAATACTTCACATATTATCTCATTAAAATGTCTTAACATATTGGTAATTAAAATACACTTAAAATAGACATAAAAACTCAGTAAACTCTGTATATTCATTGAGTAGTTTTGAAGGTTTGTTCTAGACTTTGTTTACTGTTTGCTCGTATCTGTTATCCTAATGTGTCCCTCTGTACTACTCTATGTGGAACTCTCTTTGGCTTGTGTGAACTGATTCCCAAGTAATGAATATACCACTTAGCTTAAAAGATTAAAAGCAAAACAAATCCATGGTAGCCAGTTAGTGTCTACAGTTTTGCACTTTAGTACAATAATGTTCACAACAATATAATTCCACTCAACATTTACTTTCCTTTTTTTAAAATTTTTTTTGACTTCTTCAGACAGGATCTTGCTGTGGTTCAGGCTGGCCTTGGTCTTACTTTTTATCCCAGGCTGGAACTCATGAAGATCTCCTGCTTCAGCTTCCTGACTGTTGGGATTATAGGCATGCGACACTACGTCTGGCTCCTTCTCCATTTCCTGACACAAATGTGTTTTAATGCACAGCTACCTGCTCATCACCTTCATTCCTCCAGCATCAGGTGGCCTGAAGGATGTACAGGAGAACATTTGACTGGATCATCTTCAATTTATAATCACTAGATTAAAGTGGATACAACCTGATAATCATATGGTTTTTGGGTGATTCACTTCTATGTTACACTTCAAAATAATTTAACAATCTGCATTCACTTTCATTACAATTCTATCAGTGCAGCTGGGAGATATCTCAGCAGTCTGTGTGCCTGCCAGTCAAGCACAAGGACTTGAGTTTGATCTCTGGTACTGCATGCCCTACTTGCTCCAGAACCCCAGGTGTGCAGTGCTGGCCACTGAAACTGGGCCCTGTAGTGCACACAGGTAATCCCAGTGCTGGGGAGGCTGAGACCAGAGGATCGCTATGAGTCAGCTACATAGCAGGGTCCTATGACAAAAAATTAATAAAGGATGAAAAAGTTAAAAAATTCTATCATACATTTTTCTAGCCTATTTCAGATAATGTATTTTTGCCTCCTACTTTTCACTGGAAAACATATTAGCATTAGAAGATAGCTTTCTAGGGCAGGTTACTTAGCTCAGTGGATTAAAGTGCCTTCTTAGTCAGACCAGGGACTGGGGTTTGATCCCAGGCATGTCATGCTGGCCCGGCCCCCAAGGCACACTGAGACATGACTGAGACTTGGCATGGTGGAAAACCCTGTAATCCCAGTACTTGGAAGCCTGAAACAGGAGAATTGCTAACAGTTCGATCTGTGTAGTGAGACGCTATAGACACTTTTTTAAAAAGAAGATACTGAGGCCTAACCCAGGTCCAGTGAGTATGTGGGAGAGCTTCCTGCTACTCTGCCCTGGCCGGATCTATTACTGGACCCAGCCCAGGCGCAGCATGGGTGAGACCCTCTTCCATCCACTTGGGATGCCACCTACCACTCCGCAGCACCTCCCCAACCCCACCCGCCGAATAAGAATTTCTGCAGCTTTTCAGAAACCCCCAGACACAGTCCTAGCTCAGGTCCGGTGAGTGAGCTTCCTGCTACCCTGCGCCAGGGGGAACTACTACTGGTCCCAGCCCAGGCGCAGTGCGGGTGAGACTCTCGTCCAACCCATTGGGACACAAACCACCACTCCGAAGCCCCTCCCCAACCCCACCACAGAGTAGGAATTTCTGCCTTGTTCCAGGAACCCCCAGACCCAGTCCTAGCCCAGGCCGAGTGCATGTGTGGGAGAGCTGCCTCTCCACCCTACTCCACTTTGTCAACTCCAGGCTCAGCTCAGGCCTGGCATACAGGCTGGGGGTGGGGGGAACCCAGCTGCAATCCCTGCAGAGAGTGTAGAGGATAAAACCACCCAGCTAGTCCAGGAGCAGAAAATCTTGCCAGAGGAGCACGACAGGTTCACCCCCAAGGGCAGCAGCAGGAAAAAACTGAGCACAACAGCCAGACAAGGCAGGTACAGCTGGATAAATCCAAACTTTGCAGATGTGCACCTAAACTTCAGTACATGCTAAGGTTATAACTACAACGAAGATCTACAATAAAGGTCAGAAGACAGTGCTACACAAAATGA
>NW_004524823.1:78048-79011 GCF_000260255.1 Octodon degus
TATACTTCTCATGTTTGCACATAAGTCCAAAAATGTCAGCATATACAACCTTCAAACAGGACAATCCCACATATTCCTTTTCCTGTCTCTTGCTTTCATTCACCACCCCCTTCTTCTTGAACATCCACCTACCCGAGAGACACCATGGCAGAAACTGGCCTGTCATATTCAGAATACCAGAATGACAGGCACTCCAAACATGAAACCACTATTACAAATTACTATCTGCAGTGCAGTAGCTTAGTTCACAGGTATCAGTATATATAGTTAGTCAGGGTGATAATCTTTCCAATTAACTGCTAGATTCACAAATCTTCTGAATAGCCTCAGGATTATTGCCTTGCTCATCTGTTACATACAAATGTATGGCTTGACATTGTCAAGTTTCCTAGCTATTCTCCTTTCCCTCTCTTGATTAGTTAGTCCTTGAGATCCTGCTTTACTTTTACTTGTATTATATCTTTCTATTTGTATTTCTTCTTTTGAGTTCTTATACTAGGGAGACTATACGATATTTACACATGTGTGTCTGGTTTATTTCACTTATGAGTATATGTTTAAGTGGCATCCACCTCAATATAAAGGCTTGGAGTTTATCATTCTTAACAGTTGAATAATACTCCATTGTGTAAAAATACCACATCTTTTTCAACCATTACTGAGGTGATGGGCATCTTGATTGTTTCCAAGTTTGGCTATCACAAATTGTGCTGCTATTAACATAAGCACACATATATCATTATGATATGATGATTTCAGATCATCTGGGAAAACTCCCAGTAGAGGAATAGCTGGTTTAAAGGGGACTTCAAGACAAACATTTCTAAGGAGTCTCCATCCTGATTTCCATAATGGTTGCACCAGTCTACATTCCCACCAACAGTGGAGAAGGGTTCCTTTTTCCCCACAGCCTCTCGACATTTGTTGTTGCGTGATTTCTTTATAATAGCCAATCTTTCGGGG
>NW_004524823.1:81039-82911 GCF_000260255.1 Octodon degus
AGGAAACCCAATATGAAAAAAAAACACTGCAGCAAAAGAATATATAACTACTTCTAAAGAAGACATTGATAAAAAAAAATAGAGGAGATTAGAAAAACGAGGGATTCCTTGAATGAGCAATAGCGGAAAGAAATAGATCACATGAAGCAGAGTCAAAGAGATATAGAGGAAATGAAAATTTCAATCACAAGCTTGCAAAACCGTTTAAGTGAAAGTGAAGACAGAGATTCAAATCGTGAAGATGCTGGTGCAGCTAGTGAAAGGTAAGAAAGGATCTCATAAAAACAACAAGGATGCAGGAAAGAATAATCCATCACCTGCAAGATGATGCAAAGATTAACAATGTGAGACTAATAGGCATCAATAAGAAAGAAGGAGTCAATACAAATGACATTAAAAAAATATGGGCAGAAGTAATAGCAGAAAACCTCCTAAATATGAGGAAACAATGTGACATTCCAATAACTGAAGCACACAGAACACCAATTAACCTTAACCCAATGAAAAACACAACGAGACATATAATAGTCAAGATCACAGAAATTCAGCACAAGAATAACATACTAACAGTTGTTAAAGAAAAGAAGCAGATCACATTGAAAGGAAAACCCATCAGAATTATGCCCGTTTTCTCTTCACAAACCATGGAGCAGAGTACTTCAAGTCCTCTATGAAAACAAATTTCAGCCCAGACTACTATACCCTGCAAAACTCTCTTTCAAGTTTGATGGAGAAGTGAAATACTTTCATGAAAAAGAACAGCTAAAGAATTTCATGATGACGAAGCCAACCCTAAACAGGCTACTGAAAGATGTTGTAGAGAGGGACCAAAATGATCAGAACTCCACGAATGAGATCAGAAGCAAACAACTAAATAGGGCAAGCAATTAAACACAGGAGAAAAAGGAGTAAAGGACAACAGGTATATAACATGTCAATCCTATGTTAGTACATCTCAATTCTAGCCATCAATGTAAATGGACTCAATTCACCAATTAAGAGAAACAGACTGGCACAGTGGATTAGGAAATTAAATCCAACAATATGCTGTATACAAGAAACACATTTCTCTCATAAAGACATTCATAGACTGAAAGTCAAAGGATGGAACAAAATACTACATGCCCCAGTCCCTCAGAAAAAAGCAGGGATAGCAATCTTATTCTCAGACAGTCTCAAATTTAAACCAACAATGATCAAGAGAAGTAAAGAAGGCCACTTTATACTGGTTAGGGGAAAAATTAAAGAGGAAGAGGTAAAACTCATAAATATGTATGCAACAAATATGAGAGCACCCAACTATATGAAGCAAATCTTAATGCACATGAAAAATCTAATATTCAATTACACAATTTTAACAGGAGACCTTAACACTCCCTTATCTCAAAAATATAGGTCAACCAGACAAAAACTTAGCAAAGAAATAACAGAACTGAACCAGAGCTTGAAACAAATGGACTTGGACATATACAGAGTGTTCCACCCAAACACAGCTGAATACACATTTTTCTCAGCTGCACATGTGTCATTTTCTAAAATAGACCACATACTGGTCCATAGGTCATGCATACATATATATAAGAAAACAGAAATTATCCCATGCACATGATCTGATCACAGTGCAAGGTAACTGGAAATAAATGACAAAAGAAACCAGAAAAAAACCTTAAATACACGGAAATTAAATGACACACTATGCAGCAACCAATGGGTCACAGATGAAATTAAAGAAGAAATTCAACAATATGTACAATTCAATGAAAATTCAAGCACAGCTTATCATAATTTATGGGATACGATGAAAGCAGTTCTCAGAGGGAAATTCATAGCTGTGAACTCACACATTAGGAAAACAGAATGGGAAAAAATAAC
>NW_004524823.1:84655-85723 GCF_000260255.1 Octodon degus
ATCTAAACATTAAGGCAGAGACACTAAACTCCAGGAAGAGAAATTAGGAGGAATTTTTGAAGACATTGTGGTAGGCAAAGACTTCATGAACAGAAATCAAACTGCATGGGAAACAGTTGAAAGAATTAACTGGGACCTGCTCTTACTGAGAAGTTTTCTTCATGTCAAAAGAAATTACTAACAAAGTGAAAATGCAACCCACAAATTTGGAAAATATCATGAAAAATAAGTACTTGGAAAAATGTCTGCTCTCTTGAATTTATAAAGAACTAAAAAACACTAGGGCCCCAAAATTTAAAGACCTAATCCAGAAAGGGGCATCCAAGATGAACACATGCTTCTCAGAGGAAGAAATTAAAGAGGGTAATAAATATATGAAAAAATGCTCCACATCACTAGCCATCCACGAAATGCAAATTAAAAGAACATTGCGATATCATCTCACCCCAGAAAAATGGCTATCATAGGGAAATCATCCAACAACAAATGTTGGAGAGGCTGTGGGGAAAAAGGAACCCTTCTCCACTGGTGGTGGGAATGTAGACTGGCGCAACCATTATGGAAATCAGTATGGAGACTCCTGAGAAATGTTGGACTGGAAATCCCATTTCAACCAGCTATTCCTCTACTGGAAATTTTCTCAGAGGATCTGAAAACATCATATCATAGTGATATATGTGTGCCTATGTATATCAGCAGCACAAATTGTGATAGCCAAATCTTGGAAACAAACAAGATGCCTATCACCTGAGGAATGGTTAAAAAAGATGTGACATTTTTACTCAATGGACTATTATTCAGCTATTAAGAATGATAACCTCAAAGCCTCTATATTGAAGTGGATGCCACTTGAATATATACTCATAAGTGAAATAAACCAGACACACAAATGTAAATATTGTATAGTTTCCCTAGTATAAGAACTCAAAAGAAGAAATACAAGTAGAAAGGTATAATACAAGTAAAAGGGAAGCAGGATCGCGAGGACTAACTAATCAAGAGAGGGAAAGAAGAGTTAGGAAATAAGACAATGTCAATACATACAGTTATATGTAGAAGATGGGCAAG
>NW_004524823.1:87068-89560 GCF_000260255.1 Octodon degus
CAGCAATTAACCACTGGGAGGAATGTATGCAATGTCTAATTATTGAAACTGTCCTACGAATTTGATTTGAAACTGTCTCATTGCTATTTGTTTATCAGTAAAAGTATGGAAAAAAAATTTAAAAAATAAATTAAAAAAGAAGATTGCTTTCCTAAAAAACTTAACATATGAGTATTATCTACCTGCATCCATTGATTACTTACTTCTCATTATTTACCGGGAAGACTAATTTTTATCCTAAAGAGTCTCAGGATAAAAAATTTTGCTAAAAATCCAACATTTTTCTTGTTAAAGGCAAAACCTCATGAATTTTCCTTTCTCTCTTGAATCAGAGATTTCTCTTATGCTTTCTGGATGACTAAAATCAGTATACAGATGTGCTATATCTTCTTACTCTGAAACAGGTCCAGAAAATTGTCTGTTATCCCAACCCTTGCTTTTACTTCTTGAGAAAGCAAATATTTGTTTCTTTTTTTCCACAGAATTTAACCTCCACCTTGCAAAATGTGAGTGTCAGATGACATTTGACTTTATTGACCACTGTTGACATGCATACATCAACTCTCCACCTTTAAGAGCCTGTCTCTAATATTGTGCTAATATTACTATCCTCATTTACATCTAATTTACTGAATACTTTTTTCATTTATTACTATTATAAAAAATCTTAAAAATAAAAATTCCTAAATTTTGACCTAAGATTTTAATTAGCTTGGAAATAAGTGACTTAGTCACTATACACAAATACAATAGGAATTAATTAGAAATATATTTGAGGCAAATGTTTCCATGCAAGAGTTAGCCTTTAAATATAGCCAAAGTCAATACATGTGAAATATATAAAACGTGAAAAATTATCTCAGATTGACTGCCACATGTATGACTAAGAAATTAAAAGAAATTGTTGTCAGTATTTAATATCATGTATTTAACATGTACAGTAGTAAGGTATATGGGTTTTGCACATTAAGGATACATTAAGTGAATGTAATTTACCTTGCACTTACATTAATGCTGCACATTTAGTTTCAGTTCAACTTTTGCCCCAAAATTTTTCATAGGAATTCCTAGTCAGTTAATTCTGTCCCATCCTAAGTTTCTGTGATTGGATTTTTTGTAAATTAAACTCATAAGCTTAATTACAATTAAGATTATATTTAGTTTCTGTTGGGAGACAGAAAGCTAAAATTGTTCATATGTGGAAGGACAGGATGAGGCCTTGCTGAGTCAAGTCACCTCTGTCTTGAGAAAAACATCCTGCCTGGACACTGTGGGCTATTAGTCTCCAGGCAACCTTGTGTCTAGCAATTTTGTAAAGGTGTAAATAAAGGCCCTAACTGTTGTTCTGGGGTTTACTTTACCAACCAGGCAGAGGAGTCACCACCTAACCCAGCTCTTGGGTTCTTGTCTATCTTTTCTTCATTCCGGCCATCATTTCTCCCCGGGTAAGAAGGGTCACACTGAGAGACCAACTGATCCAAACATATTTCTATTACTTTAGTCTATTACTAACCTTACATATTACTATGTCTACAAAATACCTAACCCGCTTATTTGATAACTACATCTTTCATGTTATCATTATCTGTAACACTAGTAAACAGTTTAATTAAAATTATCAAAACGGTCACCCCTGAATATCACAAGCAATGTTTATCAAGGTTAAAACTTTATTTAGACTTGTTCAAGAATTAAAATCTAGGAGGGGAGATAGCTCAGCAGTCTAAGCATTAGTCTTGCAAGCATAAGGACCCAGGTTTGATCCCTGATACCGTGTTGGTCTCAGAAAAGCACTCTGTGCCATCCCCCAAAGCTGAATGTGGTGGCTCATGCATGTAACCTCAGATATGGAGAGGCTGACAAAGAAGGATCATATGAGTCCAAGCTGCATAGGGAGATCTTATACCAAATAAATAAAACATTTTTTAAAACTAAAAAAGAATTAAAATCTAAATCAAATTGTATGATCTAGGTGATGGAAAAACTTAAGATATTTGAGTTTTTATTTATGTATGTAAGTAATTCTATGATCAGTATTTCTAACAAAATTACAATATTGGGACGTAACATTTAGTAAGAAAATGATGTTTATTTATAATTTTTGTAAGTATTCAAATTTTTTTTTTGTTTAGTTACTCATTTGCTGAGTTTTGTCTGTACCTATTATGAGTGGAACATCGTTCTTAGTAGGGGTGAGGTCAGTGTAGTTGCATACTTTAGGTTCTATAGTGCAGATAGGAATGAGTTGGTCATAATAATAAACCATCATAGTCCTTTAAAAAAAATATTAATATTAGTTTGGCCAAATTTGTTGGGTTATGTGTTGCTTTCTTTCTGTTTAGTTATTTTATACTCTGGAATAAATTCTTTTTTTAATACATTTATTTTATTTATTTATTTATTTATTAGAGAGAGAGAGAGAGAGAGAGAGAGAGAGAGAGAGAGAGAGAGAGTGGTGTGTGTGTGTGGCCAGCTCAGCCCACCAGGGGGCG
>NW_004524823.1:89660-115948 GCF_000260255.1 Octodon degus
TTGCTAATTGTTCTAAGTAGGTGCTTTAGACCACTGAGCCATCTCTCCAGCCCCTGGAATAAATTCTTGAATGTGGAATGCCATTTTAGCTCTTGGTTACCTAGATTCATTTTATATTTCCCCAAAGAAACAGAAAAATCTCATGTATTATTTTCATATAAATAGATAAATCACAATAAATACTTATTTCCCACTTTCAAATGTTTAACTTAATATTTTAGAATATTTTTAATCAGCATATAATGAAAAGTGTAAAGGCAGTGATTGAGAAATACAAGTACAGGAATAGAGTAGCAGGCTGCTATGGATTATGTCTGAGGCTTGAAATGTAAAAGTTTTCATTAAATAGAAAGTGTCACTACTGTGATGCTTCTGCAGCACATATACCGGAAAGTGTCATATCTGTTTGCGTTTATGTGACTAGTAGCTGACCTGTTAGGAAGTGTGGCTGGCCTGGATCAACATTGCTTATGCTATTGCAGTGATCTCTGTTGGCAGTTTACAGCTTTGCGGTGAAAATTGGTACTCTGTACACAATGTGCTGATCAGTGGCATGTTTTGTCTGTCCCAAGCTACGGATAGAAGTTTCAGTTGGAAGAGTGCCTCCACTCTTTGGCTGAATGCTCTCCAAGAACAATTGCTCCAGATACTTGTATTGCTAAGAGATACCCAAGTGCTCCAAATGTGAACTGCAATTGCTTGATGCTTCTGCATTTTTTTGTATGTAACCAAAAACTAAAGTATGAGCTTTAAAAATATAGAAAAATTGTGCCGTAACTCCAGGGGTACAGTTTCTAAAGAATCTCAATTTTATTTGGATCCAAAAAGATTAGTTGCTTTCATGATTTTTCAGGCCACCTGTTACTCTAGTTCATTTTGCTTGTATATAGACAGAGATCTGTCTATCTGTCTATCTATCTATCTATCTATCTATCTATCTATCTATCTATCTATCTAGTGTTACCATTGGAGAGCAGCCACTGAGTACATATTTAACCTATAATTTTACTCTTTTATTCATTTGGCTGTTTTTAATTGCTTCTTTTTCAATTTTTATTGTGAAATAACTTGGCCAGGCATATTCAATACTGAATTAAGTGCTGAGTGTAGTTTGATAGGCTGAAGGACACCAGGGGGTGTTCTAAACCTCAGATTAAAATGCTGAAAGGAGTTGAAGGGAAGCATCCTCAGCTGTCATGGAACTCAGCAACGATATTGCTGTCAGAGAAGCTGAGCCCTTTAGGAGGGACCGAAGCTGAATGGGAAAGACCTGTGCTCTACCGAATGGAACAGAGCCCACAATTTCATGAAAACAATGGTTATAAAAGAATGAAATGGACTAGTTTATGACTAGAATGGTATTGCTAAAAAATTAAAATGCCTGTTGTCTAAGATTTTATAAGAATAATAACCAGGGAGACCTTTTCTGCTGTAACAAAATTAGAAGCACCTGCTGCTGCTGGTAATAGCATGCCTTGACCCAAGTGTGTCAAATAGATTTTCCAGGCCTTGAAAATTACTGTGGTCATGGTAAATTATAACTGTTCAGAAATGAAAAATACACTTTTGTAGGTTTAAAACTGTTCACTTCATTAGTTCCTAACCTTCTTGGCATAAGGGATGGATACATGGAAGACAATTTTTCCAAATTTGGGGTGTGGGGTATGGTTTCAGGATGACTGAGACACACGACATTTACTGTGCACTGAATTTCTATTATTATTACATTGCGACAGATAATACCATATTTATAAAACTAAACATAATACAGAATTAGTGGGAGCCTTGAATTTTTTCCTCAATTAGACATTCCCCTCTAGCTGTGGTAGGACACAAGGACAACTTAAGTGTATTATTTACATCTGTGCTTTTCCCTGATCTTATTTGGTTGTCTTGATTGCAGAAAATCCTGCTTCAAAAAGGTAAGACACCAGAAATGAAGTCAGGTCTCTCAGTGTTTGTGTAGCAATTTCAGAATATTTCTACTTGACTTTTATTCAGAAGGCATAGATATTTCAAGGTACTTCGAGAATCATTTTAATGCTGCTATCTCTGACAATTTAAAGCAGGATCTTCTAAACTGAACAAAATTGGTTCCTCGGGCTTAAGCACAAATGAGTTGTGTGTGCATTTCTCCCCAATTTAAGGGGCTATTGCAGCTGGGAAGTAATCATCCAACACTTTGGAATGCTGATATATGTGATCACACGCTAGTGGGAAGACAGGCCTGGGCTAGACTTGTTCAATACTTCTGCTCTTATTTGAAATACATCAGAAATCTAACGTTCAGTCTCCTCCTTCCCAACAATTTCAATTTGGCCTTGAGTGAGCCCACTTTACCTGCCAATATGAAATCGATCGTCATTTTCCCTGAATTACAAATTTTTGCAACTCATTCTCTGTCACTAAAATGCTCTCCAATGATGAATGTTTTTCTGAAAGAAATCACTGGCATTGCTGTCTTCACCTAAAGCCCCTGACTCGTAATCTGCTTTAAGAAGTCATCTCACTTTTTGTATAAAAGAAGATGTGTGGACTTTCCATCTGTCTCAGCACAGAACTGCATGCTATACTGGGGTGAGTAAAGAGCATATACTACAGAATGGCTGAAAAATGCAATCACATCTCTCAAATTGTTAAGTTCAAGTGACATTTTCCACCAGCTAACACTTCTGCATACATATCACAGTGCATACACTCATATTCACAAGTAACCACTTTAACATAACAATGAAAGTAGAAACCTGACAAGTCATCACAGATGTTGCATTTCTCCAGATACAGACCCAAAATAACTAATTCAGTTTTCCGGATATGTAATCACTAAAATACATTCAACAGTTATGTCAGTTGGAAACAAAAGCGAACATAAGTTATCATCATTCCTAACTTCCCCAAAATTATATTACACAAAGAAAGAATTGTTCTCTTGTCATCAATGTCAGGAGACTTGTTTATCTGAACTGTGTAGTATAGGAACTCATTCATTTTTTTCAACAGTTGTGCTCCAATGTCTTCTGCTATTCATCAACTCATATTGTTATGCTGCTTGTCAAAAGAGGAACATGTACCACCATGGAATACAGTCTTTCCTTAAAATTCACAGCAAATGTCCATAACAGTAGGCAGAAATAGCTCTTCATCAATAGTAATGGGGATTATTAGCATTAGAAATGTGGTTAGCCGCTAAGAATGACATACTCAGTGCAGACACTACGGAGCCATGGGAGTTGGTCACTACACTGCATATGCAAAGAACAAGTTCAGTGGGAAATGGTATTACTTTGATGATGGCAACGTATCCCTGGCCTCTGAGGACCAGACAGTGACGAAGGCTGCGTGTGTGTTGTTTTACCAGCATCAGGATAAAGTCCAGTACAAAGAACCTCTGCTCCCCAGCTTCCCTGGTTCCTGTGATGGAGGGATAAAGGAAGGAAGCTCACAACAGGGACTGGGGGATGATGAGGCTTGCACCATGGACACCAACTGATGTGACTCAGGAACCCTGTCACCCCACAACACCATTGTCACCTCCAAGAGATGGCCGCTGAATGTGCAAAACACTAGGAAAAACCTCCCTTTCATTGTGAGAAGAAAAAGCCCCATTTCCTCAGAGGTAAAAGTGCTTTTAAACTGTGTGAGAAGCTTGTGGACTTGAACCACAGTGTAGGGCACAGTGGAGCAGCCAGCTAGAGACCCAGAGCCAGAGGACATGGGGCAGGGCTCAGCAGGGCCTGTGCTTGTGGTGCCCATCCACATCACCATCACAGTCAGGCCATGGCAAACCAAGCCTCAAGTAAACTTGATGTTGTCCCCTTGTCCTTTGCTGTTCATTGACATGGGTTTATAATTTTATAAAAATTAGCTACTGAAGACCCCCAAAAAATTATATACTTAGTGCAGACACATTAGATAAAGTGTGATGTTTAATGATTGCTCTTGGTATTTATCTTTATAGAAAGAACCCAGTGGCTTGTTTTTCAACATGACTTGCATAGTCTCCACATAGGATGACAGTTTGGAAGCTATCGTGTCTTCACCAGGCCGCTGATGACCACACACTGTGCAAAGTGGGCTGAAAATATGAATCATCTCTTGCAAGGAACCTATCATTTAAGTAGGACTCTTGATATTTCATTTCAATTTTTTGGTCTTTTTGAGGCAGGGCACCTCTGTGCAGTTCAGGCTGGCCTTGAACTCACTTTCTATCCCACGCTGGTCTCGAACTTGGCAATGATCCTTCTGCCTCAGCCTCATAAGTGCTGGGTGATATTTCATTTTAAATCCAGTTTTCATTTTGTTAGTAGTATATTAGATTCTTCTGGTGGCTTCTCTCATTTTCCAAGATGTTTTCCAGGGATATTTGTGTTTTACTTGGCTTTGGTTTGCTTGTGAGTTTACCGAGACTGTGAGTGAAACAGTGTGAAGTACGGGAAAGTACGGGATGAAACATTGACAAAAGTAGGGGAAAATAATGGGCGCCCCTCAGGCAAAGAGAGCAATGTTGGATTCTAAAACGTGTGCCACCAGGTGGACATGTATGACTGAAATACATCAAATTTCTGACCTCTAAAATTCATGGTACTAGATGCCTTAATTGTCATTTTCCATTTATTCTCTAATAAGGATTTGAGTCTTCAAGCAACTGATACATTTTCAATGCCATGCACACAAATCCTTCTCTTAATTTTAACCAGTATTTGCAGTCACTTCCCATCATGAGCAAGACCATCTTAGGTCCACATCGGATCTTCAGGCTATAGATTTTGTGAAGATCAAATCCCAGATCCTTTGCAGGCCCCAGTTCACAGTAGGGTTTGCACTCCTATGAGCCTAATGCCCCCGCTGATCATGCAGCAGGCCAGACTCCAGTGGTGCACTGAGTGAGGAAGGGTTGCTGTAAGTAAGGCGAAGCTCTGCGTGCCAGCCTTCTGCTTAAATCCTGTTGTGCAAATTCTGGTTCCTAGTGAGCCTGCTAGTGAAATGCAAACCCTGCACGGAATGTCTTGACTTGAATTATTGCTTGTTGATTTTACCATTAACAAAGACGATTCTTTACTCTGGACAGAAAGTTGCTTATTATTCAAATAATTGTTACTAAATATGAAACAATCTAGTCAATAATCCAAAACTTGCTATTTGTTTTTCAATGACTTATTATTCTCCTTGCTTTAATTTTGCGTTAGTCATATAAGGCAGGGTATCCACTACCATTAAGTAACTAAATAAATATTTAATTGAAAATAGGTAGTAGGCAAGTTGAAATAACTTTAATTAATTGGACATAAAAGCATTAAAACTAAATGATACTGAAATTGAAAGCATAACGTTTAGACAAAATGGCTAAATTAGATATGTTTGCAAAACATTGTTTAGCAGAATGCTCTGTTATGCTGATATTTATTTTTAATCATTGAAACATTCATTCTCTGTAATGAAACCAAATGAACTTGCAAGTAAGGGCGTGTTTAATAAAAGCTGCTTTTTTGTCATTTTAATTGACTATATTAGGAAATTTGAAAGACAATGAATAGACTGTTGAATAAGCAGTTACCAGTGCAAGTAATTTATTTGTAGTTCATCCATTCTATCTAAGGGCATTGAGCAGAGAAATGTTGGTTCCTGTCTGTAATCCCAGCAGCTGGAGGCAAAAGCAGGAGGATTTCAAATTTAAGAAAGGTCTGAGATACGTAGTGAGACATAAACTCAAAATATACAAACACATGAACAAACAAATTGAACATCCAACCTATACATTGGGAGATATGGAACAGCTATAATTACAAATCTAAGAGAGATTAATTAGCTATATATTACATTAAAATCAGATTTATGACTTTCCTATTAATAATGTTTTGCCATTTAATTTATAAGATCTATAAAAATTACTGTTAGATTGTTTCCATCACGCCAAGACGTGCATTACTTCCCGTATAGCAGAAGTGTATATCTTTTTTAAAAAACACAGAATACAAAGGATAGCTAAGACGATTGTACTACTAATTTCTATCAGTGTTTTGAAGGTATCAGTAAACATCTAAAATTTTTACTTTGACCAATCAGAGCAACTGCACTGAAGACAACAATGTACAATATAACAACCACTGTTGAGTATCTTTCACTTTGCTCTTTCAAACGTATATCATTTCTAATGTCCTACCTATTAGTGTTAAACTCTCCTTAAAATAAATTTTATAAAAATCAAAATGGCAAGGAAAAAATAAGATTAAAAGAAGAGTAAATGTTTGATTGATCAGTGCCTACATGTAGTAATCTGAGCAATAAATTGGATGATAACAATATATAACAACAATTGTGAATTTTCTATTCTTGTTTTGAAATTCTGTTACGTTTTTATAGTTTTATGTTGCTTTGTTTCTGTCTTTGTTTTTGTTGTTTTTCTTATTTATCTCCTTAACATATTAAAAAAAAAGAGCAGAATACATTTACTAGGGAAAAGAAAACTTCCATCAAAAAAGAGACAGAAGGGAATCCAAGTGAGTTCCCTGAAGCTCTGTCTTGCCAAAAGGAATAAAGCTGTACAAATTAAATTTATGTTTAACTGTAGAGTTAATAGTATAAAACTGAAACTAAATTTAAAAGTCTATAAATTCTCACTAGTGTGGACTTTTAAGTTATTGAGGAAGATACTTTTACTTACATATTAATAAATTCTTATATGCATACATGTATATTTCAAATAAATGTGTATGCAATGAAAAGGGAAACAGAAATTCATTGGAGTACATTTTGATAAAACTTGCAGGTTCTATGTCCACACTTACTGCACTTGCTTCTTGTGTTTTAGGATATATTGCTTTTACTTAAATGAGATTTCTTTAATTCTGTGTGCCCTTCAAATCCATGCGATGATATTACTGGTTATTCAAACACACAGCATTCAGAAGGGCTCCTGTGAATATCGGACAATTTATATAAAATCACCTTATCTTATTATAACCCGCTTACATTTCATTTGAACTTTCATTTTAGAATTATTGTTTAAAAACGTTATTTTTGAAAAGAAAAGTAAAAGCTGGTTTTCTCTCAGGTGTGTAATGCACATTAGTTGTGCAATTCAATTGTTTAAAAGGACGAACCCAAAACATATCTTACCTGTGCCTAGTAGTAGAATCAGTTGGAAAAAAACACTTTTAAAACAAGTTGAATAGGGCTGGGGATACAGTTCAGTGGCATACTCACCTGCCTGGCAAGCACAAGACCCAAGCTCGAGCCCCAATACCGCCAACAAATAAATAAATAAATAAATAAATAAATAAATAAATGCGTACCACCATTGCAGCCAATTTGCAATTACATCCAATTGCGACTGAGAGTGCATCATGACAGAAAAGCAGGAGCAATGGGACGGTGCACGTGGCTACTTTTCACTGACCCAAAAGACTAATATTGACCCAAAAATCGGCATATGAGCATTTATTTAAGAATGTTTAAATTCCATAACACTAATAAAATCAGAAAAAAATAGTTCTACTCTTTTCTAAAATTTGTTTTATAGAATAAAATAAAGCCTTTATGTCATAATTACATAAAAGAGAACGCTGTACTATATCATATTCTCCTGAAATAAAATAAAAAGGGACAGCCAGATAGCTAAGTAGTCTGAAGCACCTGCTTAGGCAGAGCGCAGGGACCAGGGTTCAATCCCCAGCAGCCTTGCAGGCCCCGCCCCCAGGGCACTCTGAGACTTTGACTCTGACTGGGCATGGTAGTGAGCCTGTAAATCCAGTACTTGGGAGGCTCAAAACGGGAGAATCACTATGAGTCCAATTTGTGTAGTGAGACCCTGTACATCCTATACTAAATACATTAAAATAAATTTTAACGAAATAGAAAAAAAAAAAAAAACAGGATGAGTGACTCAGAACAAGCTTGTCAAAGTTTTGTATTTTTTTAAATGATTTTTTGGGCTAAGAATAATCTTTTATCGCAGCTTTATTTCTGTACAATTTCTCTTCTCTTTTGGAATCCTTTATCTGTATGCCCTTTAGTCCTTCTTACCTACCTGTACATGTAGACTTATATTTCAGAATGCACATCACATTTTATTTTCCCTTCCACGAAGCTTCTTGACTTCAACCCCTGTTTTGTGCGAGGAGAACTTTCATGTTGTATGTAACAGCAGTATATTTTTTCAGGATACTTACGATATGGTAATGGAACTTTGTGGTTGTTGATTTAGGTTTATCACTAGTGGGAAACTCCGCATTAAAATGAGCTGTTAAATAAGCAACTCTCCACAAGTCTTCCCTCAAATATTTGGGAAATGAATGAGCAAATGAGCAGCTACTATATTAGCACTGCTTGTCCAGGCGACTCCACGTTGCTCAGCTCCAACACCTCAGGTAATCAGAAATGAAGTTGCGCCGTACTAGAGAGAAGAAAATAAAGGGTATAAATGCTAACATGCAAAATTCATCAATCGGAATATGTAAATTATCAGACGCTGTATCAATACAGCTAGAGAGCAAGCTTGGAACTAAAAATTGAATCAAATCTTCTATGCTTTTGTCTGACTTTGCCAATTTATACTCAATGATTTGTCACTTCATTTTAAAGAGGACTCAAATAGACAGATTTAAAATTTGACAGAGTATATGCTACATATTCTTAGACATGTAAAATTTGCAAAAGTGTGAGATGATGGATATACTAAATTTGGTAATTACTTCACAATGCACACATATATAAAAATATGATGTTCTTTTTCAATATATAAAATATTATACATATAATTATTTATTAAATGTTTAAAAAATGAAATTTAAAGAAAACTAAAAGGAAAGAAGATAAAGTATTAACAATATAAAAGGAAATGTTTTCTTCAAAATAATGATAAACCTTTTGGAAAATTCTCACACATTTTCTATGCCTTGTATAATGAAATTCCCTTCTCTGTAATCTAGAGATTATTTCTGCTTGAGATCAGTAATAACTACAGAAATAGGTAACATTTATATTTATACGTTACTGCCTAAATGACAAAAATACTTTCTAGGTTCTGCCAGGATCTGGGCTTCATATTATTTTGGAGGAAAAACAAAGGACCTGACCAAACTCCTTTATTCAGACAAATAGATATATGAAACTTAAAATTTTTACTGTTTGAATGTATATTTCAAGTTAGCATTTCAATACAAATATCTTTAAAAGAATTCCAACAATCAATGAGGTAGATATCTTAGAAATTAAATTATAATTATGAAAACTTTTTTTAAGATTGTTGATATAATTTATAGTTTTTAAATATACATCATGCCAATCAGTGTAGCATTCCTATTGTAGGCAGCTGAATTAGATAAAAATATTATACTTAGTCAGATAGAGTCACACCTTCAGAAGGAGCCAGTACAGAAGGCCAGACACCTTGCAACTGGGAAAGACAAACACTCCTGCTGTGGGTCAGACCTCAAGCCAAAAGACTAAATAAAATGCTCACATCCCTGCCCTAAAGACAAACATCTGGGATTGATAATCTTTTTTTTTTTTTCCCTTCTCTTTCTTTCTTTCTTTCTTTCTTTCTTTCTTTCTTTCTTTCTTTCTTTCTTTCTTTCTTTCTTCTTTTTTAGTGTATTTGGCTGTTACAGAGTTGCACTACACAGCTTGAACTGAAGGTGGTCCTGCTGCTTTCAGCCTCTCTGTGTTGGGATTACAGGTGGACACCAAGAGGCCTGGACCCTGGCAGGCTCAGCCTGCCCTGGGGATGGGGCTGACTTGTTATGTGGTACCAGGGCTTGAGCCATGGTCCTTGTTTTTGCCTAAGCTTGCCCAAGTAGGTGCTTCAGTATGCAGAACTATCTCACCAGCCCCCTAGGATTGATATTCTAATAGGTCTTTTACACATTGAGGAAGCTACAAAGAATTGCTAACCTGATCCCCTACAGGAAAAGCCTTCGTTCTTTTTTCATGTCAGCTTGTTACATGATTCGCTTCTCCATTTGCCCTGGATTTAATCAGTTTTACCTGAACAATTGTACTTATAATCTTAGTGACTGACATAGTTTTATCCCTCCTCATGCTCACCTATGGAGTCTCCATGTCTTTCATCTTGGACCCACCCTATCTCTTTGTATTGCTCTATAAAATTTTCCTTCTTCTTCTTCTTCTTTTTTTTTTTTTTTTTGGCTGAACCGGGAATTGAACTCAGGTCCTTGTACTTGCATTTTTCATTTTAGAAGGGAGGAATAAAAGCCTAAAACAATCTCAAAGACTAAATTGGGTAAATGTTAATAGGGAAAATAGTTTTATAAGTATGTGACACAAAGTTCTTGAAGTAAAATGATTGATGTTCAGCAAGGGTGAAACAGATCATGGAAAAAAATCTCAGACAAAATACCAACCTCTGGAGAAGTGCTTCATGCCCTACTTCTCTCTGCTTTTTGCTGTGCTCTGTCACTGTGACAGAGAACAGTGAGTGGACTAGAATGCTTAATTGAAAAAAAAAATACATTGAAGGGAATATTTTGTTGCTAGTAATAGCAAATGCTCAAAATTCCATAATTTAAATATACAGAGGGAGCATAAAAACTATATTGTAAGCATCTTAATTATTCATAGGTAAGCTTAGAATGATCAGATATTATAATACTAGTAAGAAAAGTCCTTAATCTTTGACTGTCAAAAAACTATACAGGTGGGGCCGGGGAGATGGCTCAGTAGAATAAGTGCTTCCCTGGCAAGTGCAAGGTCCTGAGTTTAATCCCTGCTTCCACCCCCTCCCCCACAAAAAGCTATAAAGGGGCTAGAGAGAGAGCCCAGCTGCCTAAGTGCCTGCCTGGAATGCTCAAGATTCTGAGTTAGAGCCTCAGCACACAAAAAAAAGTAAATAAGATGCAACATCATCATCTATATATTACTATATCTTAAAATTGTGCATATGTGATTTCATGTTCAAGAAGGATGACTTTAAGAAAAATCTTATGAGTGCGATGGTTCTAATGCTAGAATATGGAATGATGTGTCATTTCTCCACCCCTACAGCTGCTGTAATCCAAAGGTTACTAATAGAACCATTGAAGTAGTACTCATTTTACTCAGATTTCTGTTTATACAAATGTTTATTCTTTGTAAAATTATTCCTGATTTCTTTTAATGATTCCAGAGCAACAAGATGATTCCTCCATCAGAGAAGATCTTTCTAATTATTGAATAGCACAGTGATATTGATCTAGCCAGACGTTATACCCAAGTAAACCCATTAACATTTACTTTCACAAATGACAATTTTGGATACAGTTTCTCCCATTGAATCTCTATATTATATTATGTTATATTATATTAGATATGTGATAGGTTATGGCCCTAGTAAGAATTGCTGAATTATTATGGTGGTCATCTAATATGACTGAAGCCCTTAAAACAACACATCTTCCCAGAGACCACCTCCCCTCTTCTCCAACTCAGCCCAGGATGCAGTTTCCTTTCACGTTTCTCTCCACCTCAGGGAAGGTCCCAGTCAGCTCCTCAGTTATCTCTAAACTTCCCCCTCTAGCCCCACCCCTGTCAAAGGCCTTAAAGCTTCAGTCTCCTGTTGTTCCAATCCAGAGAATTCCTTATCTTCCCAAATTCTCTCCATGTCCTCTAAGATAATGAAGTCCCTTTTCCTTTATAATAAAGCCCCTTTCCCCCTTTCCTTCTGCGTGTTTCTCTGCTGTGACACCGTTAAAACTTATCAATATGAATGATAAATCATACACATTAGAGTGCATTTTATGTTAACAAAATTTATTATTTGATAGTTCAATCTCAGAGAATAAATCCTTCATTGGCTGAAATGTGGAGTAACCACTCCATGGGTCTCCCTAACATAGTTAAAACATTTTCAATGTCTCTGTAGCCAGTAACCATGGAGACTGTTATGTCCACAGAAACAATCCTCTCAAACGAGATGTGAAAAGAGGTCAAGTAGGGGATTGTAATTTACCTTTTAGTACACCTTTCTAGGTTACAGAAACAAAAACAGGGTAAATTATATTCTAACAAACAGAGATAATGTTATTTCACCATAAACAACATTGTTCTAAATAGTTGAACTTCAATTAACATTTTCAGAAAACTTCTATGACATTTATATGTATGTTACTGTTGAAATATTGTGTCTTATATAGTGATTCAGATAGCTGGTTCTTATAGACTTGGAAACATGATAGCATAAAATCAAATTCATTTAGAAGGGAAAGAGAAAGTTCAAAGATATTTATAAAGAATCAACACATATTTTAGTCCATTAGTGAAAAGGAAGGTTTGCACTAATATCAATTGGAGAAATCTTAATGCCTATCTCTTGTACTCTGAATACCTACTATGAAGATAAAAATATGTAATACATTAACTCTTGTTACTCTATTACCTTTGTTTTACCTTTGTTCAATAAAATAAAAAAGAATCAACATTCACTGTTTGCTTTAAAAAATCTCACATTATCCACCAAAACATTTCATCTCATTTATGAAATATTTAATTCTTATATGACTTCACTATATATTATGTGTTGCAAATTTTCTACATAGTGTTTAAGAAATAATATCCTAAAAAGTCTTATTAAATTATTTTTTAAATGCTTAAAAGTTAGCCACAGATCATCGATTTCAATTAACCACAAAAGGCTAAAGTCTTCCCAGATCTAAATATAAGCAGATATTGGTTAAACATGCCAGATCTGTGCAAGATTAAATCTTAAAACCATATGCTGCATTAGCAACAGATGTGACATTTAACAACTGTGCCTTAATTAGCTTCAAACACACACACTAATTCCCCTTTCAAGCCACCATAGCCATTAACGTCCAGATGAACTAGCGCCCAAGGTCTCTTCTATTTTCCAAATAGTTGTTTTGAAGTGCTGACAACTCTAATTGCTCTAAATATCTTCCCTCGCTTAAACTATAATAGTTAGCATTATTCTTTAGTTTACAAGTAGTTAGGCTTGAATTAGTTTGAAATATTAAGATAAAAGTACAATCAATTTTTAATCATAAAAGAATTCTTAGTAACTTGTTAAATCAATAAATATTTTGAGTCATACTTCAACTAAATACAAATTAAATGAACACAAATTCTTATTTGCTAACTTTAAAACGGCCCATGGCTTTGGAAGAAGTACATATGTGGACATATGTGTTTGCCTGCTGTTAGTGATCCTAAATGAGGATGGAATGTTAAATGATTACATATCACCACAGTAAAAAGACAAAATTTATTTCCACAATAATAGCATTACAGCAATTGACTATTGTTTAAATAATATTTAATAAAATAGTTAAAAAGACAAAACATGGATATATATACATATATATCTTCATATATACATATATATATATATACACAGAAGGAAAAGTAAAATGAAGTAATAAAATGTGACTTGAAGTGGCATATTTAAATTTAATTTCATATTAAAATGAGTGAAAGTATAATAAGAGACATGCTATATACGGATTTAGTTAAGTTGGCATGTAGATGATAAAATATAGATTGATGATAAAGATACAGATAGATAGATAGATAGATAGATAGATAGATAGATAGATAGATAGATGATAGATAGTCAGGCTAAGTAAAATTTTGTGTTCCTAGAACTAAATTTTTAGATCAATTGATTACTTTTTAAAGTAAAATTATACGTACATATACATATATATACATATGCTTAATTAAATTTTGAAGTGGCACGCAAATTGTGCCTTTGAGTTCTTAAGATTACATTTAATTCAAATAGTAACAGACAGATAAACATAATTGGAAAAAATTGCTACCTAGTGATTCAATGGGAGATTTCTTTTTCCTGGTAGAATTCCTGCATCCTTATTATTGTAGTGAATCTGTATGTTTTCAAATTTTATATAGTAGTACTAAAACACAAAGAAAAGGAAAAAAGTGAGCTAATATAAAATTGTTGAAATCGTAAAACAACAATGGTGTTAAGTCACATTGCACTGTTATGTATTTCTTGGTTGTCTAGTATAATTAAATAAGATGTATGCACTAAGAAATAAGTGCTATATGACTTCCCTGTATTGCTTTTGCAAATAAAGTTCAACTATTTTTTTTAATTTTAATGTTTCTAAACCCTCTTTTCACTTCTGACATTTGAAGAATTTGGATATCCAAAAAAACAAAAGTTGAACTCTGTAAGCTGAAAAGAGCAATTTTTTTGATAGGGTCTCACTACACAGCTCAGACGTGTAGTGATCCTCCTGTTTTCTGCCTCCCTAGTACTGAGATTACTGCCATGTGCCACCATACCTGGACTCCATCTCTGGCTCAGCATGCCAGGGGATGGGGTCAGCACAGCACACAGTGCCCAGGACAGAACCCTGCCCCCTCTGGCTTACCTAAGCAAGTGCTTACTCTGCTGAGCTATCTCACTGGCCCAAGAGCAACTATTCTTGGAACTATTAGACATTTCAGAATTTAAGACACACTACTACCCCAAAATTTCAAGGGCCAAGTATACTAGAATGACACAATTGATACTCTCTAGAACTAAAACAGAAAAATTTAGAGCCAGTAGCTATAGGTGAACCTCAAAGGTAATTTTATTTAAGTTCTGGAGATATGGTGTTGTCTGATGTGAATGAGAGTATTTCAGTGGTTATGTATTTTAGAAATTCATCATATATATACATATATATAGATATATGTATTCATATATCTATATATATGAATTCTTATGAATTAAGGCATATATATATATATATATATGATTTAATTCATAAGAATACCACTCTGCCCTTACAATGAAGATGCAATAAAAATCTTTTCATGTTCCAAGTAATTGAGGAGAAACTATTGTAAAATACTTCCAGAGAACACTCCTTAAAAAAGTCACACTGCAACAAACAAAACAGCAAAACGAAACAAAAGATCATTGCTTGCTGTATAGCTCTTACTTAGAAGAATACTACCATGTTCTCTCATTTAGCTTCATGAGACTCAATTAAATGAGGTTCATGTAATCTTTCAGTCCCATATTCAAAGAAATCATCATTTTGTGAAACTCTATCTTGATATTTTCATAGAGAAGAGACAAGGGAAAAACATACCACTTTTGGGTTATATAAATGAGGTTATATCATCAGACCAGACCTGAAAAAACTTAAGGCTTAATAAAATTACAACCTCTCTTTTGCCTTAACTTATGCCAATAAGGCTCCAATAATAAAAACATGGTTATAGTTTTAAAACATATTGATGAAACTAAGAGTACACAAAAATATGTATAAAGGATATGTTGTAAATCACACTCAGATTATGGGAAACCAAAGAACTTTAAAAATATTGAGTGACACTAAAAGGGAAAAAATGAGCTACAACAGAATAACAATGAGAATTACAGTGAACCACACAAAACAAAGAAATTTGATGGGAATACCTGAAAGATTAACAAGGTAAAATATATGTATTGTAGATTTCAAAATGACAAATTTTTTTTAAGATTCCATAGACATGAATTGATTAAACTTTGAGAAGATGAATATATTTCCCTTAATTTAACATTATCAAAATGTTTAACATTTTAATGGATGGTACCCTATTAATATATAGAACTATTGTGTATAAGCTAAAAATGTGCTAGAATTTTAAAACTAGAAAATTTTACTTTAAATGGAAGGACATGTGTAGATTTGTCCCTGCAATTAAAGAGAATCAATCAGAAAGACTCAAAATCCAGTCACTAAGATATGTGCAAGCTAGTTCACTAAGAAGGAAAATTACACGGAATAAAAATGTAGATTCAACATAACTAAAAGGAAAGAAAAGAAATCGGTGGAGACAAATTTTGGTGCTTGATTTATAGGTAAGTGGTGTTCTTTGTCAGTAATAATTTTAAAAAATGTACAGGAAGACTCTATGGTGTAGAGAAAATCAAATGGCTTCCACAGGGATGAAAGGAAGGAATAAAAACACTCATGGTGGGTCAACTGCATAGCATGTGAGTCAGTGTCAATGAAAGAGGATTTGATTGGCTGAACTTTTTGTGGGAAGCTTTGTAGAAATCAGAACAAGTTTTGAAATTAGATATGCTTGTTAAGCTATGAGAGAACATATGATAGAATCAGGTCAATTTTCAGTTCAAATGCAAGTTAATATATGAATGGGAAAATACAAAAAATAAAATCTCAGATTCTTTGACCTCAAGTTAATAATACTCAACTTAAATGTGACAAATCTATATGTATTAATTAAAATATAATATAAATAAATTAATAAGAATTATAAAGCTTGTAAGGAGTGCAAATTTTAGAAATTCTTTAAAGGTTTACAAAAAAGTTTTTCAAGTTAACATTATCAATGGAAAACTTGTCTACTTTAATTAATTTCAAAAATCTCTGACTGTAATTCAAGTAATATTATTAGAAATGAGGAAGGCCTTTGCTAGGTGTAAAAAGAAAAGATTCTGTTCTCTGAAACCATAACCAAAATGTGTGCACATTTAACATCAGAGTCAAGGTGCATGTGCTAAAACTAAAAGAAATTAAATGAGAAATAAATCTGCATTTTTGGTCTATGAAGACTATGACACCTTATCATTGCTTTATAGATTAAGCAGGGAAATTTTTAAATAAAAATATTGATATTTTGGAGAGAACTATGGATTGACTTTAGAAGCTGATTGATTGATTTTTCTTCTGTATTTAGAGAAGGGTCTACAGGGTGTTCAGGGTCTCACTACTAGATCAGACTTATAGTGATTCTCCTGTTTACAGCCTCCCAAAGGTTTACAGACATGTGCCACGCCCAGTCTCAATTGCTGTTTCAGCATGCATGCCTGGAAGGTAGGGCCAGCACAGCAGTTCTGGGGATCAAAACCCTCGTCCCTGCACCTGGAGAAATTTATATTTATATGACACTAGAAGTCTTAGTTACTTTTCTTGTTGCTGAGACAAAATACCCAACACACAAAGGTGAAGGAGGAACACTCATAGGGATTGTAGTTCACAGTTTGTAGTGGTTTCAATTCATAGCTGTCTGGATCCAAGGTGAAGTGACATGGCAGGGGTGGCAAAGCAGAACAGCCAGAACAGAGCAAGCAACATAAAATGGTACCAGATAATCATTTCCCTCTAAAACATAGAAATAAGGGAATAAAAAGAATAAAAGCCATGCAAAACCAAAATTTAACAGGGAAAACACTGAATCCCATATTCCATTCCACCTTCTGGTGCAATCTGGGACAAGATGATAAACCCAGAGCTTGTGTGGCTTTACCCACATGGCAGTGACAGGGGTTGTAACTCCACTGGCTTCTCTCTAGGGCCAGGTTACCTTGGATTATCCATATTTCTGGCTTCTCAAACTTTCAGAGGTCTCTACTGCAGTTTTGGCTTCATGCTCACAGCTTCACGCACTACCCTTTCAGAGGAACACTTAATAGCCTCCTAGGATTTCCTTTACAATTTGAGTGAAAGCCTTCCTGACACAGCAACTTCGCATTCTGTACACACAAAAAACTAACAACATGTGGATGCTGCTAAGTCTTCCATGAGCTAGAGTAATAGCTACATTTCCTTCTCTCTTAGTTGTACATTTCCTTCTTTCTTTGGTGTACAGAGATTGAGTGACTGAATTTCTGAGTGCTATATACCCAATCTGAGGAGAAATTCCCTTTGCTTCCACCATGCAGACATATGGCATGCTAAGACTTTTCTCAAAGCAGTCTTCCATCATTCCAATTTTGACATTACAAAGGGAGAGGTATAACTGGTTCTTGTATGAGAGAGATAGGGATAGAGTTTAAATTTTGTGCAAGTGGATATCGAATTGTTTTCCAACATCATTTGCTAGAGAGTGTGACTTTTCTCTAGCATAAGTTTCGGCCTGTCCATGACGATTCAGATGGTTGTAGGTACTTGGGTCTTCCTCTATTATTCTATTAAACTTCATGAGTCAATCTATCTGCTTTTGTTTCAGTAGCACACTTTAGGTTTTTGTTGTTTCTCTTTGTTTTTTACCTATAGAACTAGAAGTCTGGTAAAATGTCTCCAGCATTGGTCTTTTTTTGCTAACTGTTGCTTGGAGTATTATGGCTTTTTTTTCTAATTTCAAATAAAATCCAGAAGCTTGATTTTTCTCATTCTGTGAATAATGTTAATATTATATTAATAGGGATTGCATTGAACTTTTAGTTCTATTTGTAAATATGACCCTTTTTAAAAAGTAATACTGCTGGCTTAGGAAAAATAGATGTCTATTTTTTAATGTTCTCTCTCATTTCTTTTTTTTTTTCGGAGTTTGGTGCTTTTAATTTTTGGTTTTTCTCCTCGTTGAGGTCTAAGAATTTCTATATTGAGTTAAGTTATAGTGACTCAAATTGTTTTCCTGATTTCTTTTTCACTGCCTTCCATTTTGGTGTACAGAAACATGGTTAGGATTGGGGAGTTGATTTTGTATCATGACAGTTTACCAAATTTCTTCCTTAGATGTAAAATTATTCTGGTGAGCTTTTGGGGTCTTCTGTATAAAGAATAATGTAATCTGAAAAGAATGATAAATTGACTTCTACCTTTTCATGCAAATATTTCTCTCACTTAATATCTTTCGCTTGCATTATTTCTCCATAAAACTTGGAGTACATGTAAAACAAGAGTTGGCAACAGCAGACACCATTGTCTCACTCCTGACTTTAGAAGGGTCTTTCTTTCAGCTTTTCTGGATTCAAACTATTGTTGGCTGTACATTCATGATGTGTGGCTGCTATCATTTTAGGTGAGATCATTTTACCCGTATTTGTAACCTAACTTTATCATGCAGGGATTCTGGATCTTGTCAAAGACTGTTCTGCTTTTATTGATATATTGATGCAATTTTATTCTTTATTGTATTCTTGTGGTATGTCAAAATAATTAACTTACATTTGTTGAGCCATTTTTGCATTGCAAGGATTAAAAAGATTGAATGCAGTGTAAAATTATTGAGCATGGTGTACAATAGTTAATGTATTATCTTTTCAGAAGGATCTTAGTAAGCATTTTTTGCATCTTTATTTGTCAATCATGTAGGACTATAGTCCTACTATTTTATACTGCACACACTTTGGGGTAGATTATAATTATGCTTGCACTGTGTTGCACAAAAATAAGATTCATCTGGAAAGTAAATTTCAGCTACAATTAATAGCAGAATCCTACAATGACAATGGCCAAATTATATCTCACTATTGTCAGACTGATTGGTTACTTTGTAAAGGCAGAAAGGCAAGGGTAGGCAGATTGGATTGGCACTTTTTTAACCTTTTTATTTTTTTTTATTTTATTTTATTTTTTTGTGTGTGGCTGGCTCAGCCCATGCTGGGGGTGGGGCTCATGTGCTATGTGGTGCCTGGGATCAAACGGCAGTGCTTTAGATCATTGAGCTATCTCAGTGGCCTGGACTGACCTTTTTTTTTTTTTTTTATAAGTGCAAAGATTTAATACAGAACATATGATTTATAAGATTATTTTATAATATTCCAAAGAGTCAAATGCAAAAACTGCTGAAGATTTGTTCACATAGTAGAGAACCAAAGAATCCAGGTAACTGCTTAGATAGCACAGTAATGTCCTCCATGAATCCAACTGAAGAGCTAAAGCCCATGTTTTATGTCAGTCTGTATCAGGGATCTGATCACAGAAGGCCCAAAAGTCAGTGTTAGAAGCTATTTTTAAAATCTATATTAGTGGGATAAAGGATCTGTGCCAGAGGACTGAGGGATCTGCCCTGGAGCCAGGAAGCAGCGCTCAAGGTAAGGACCACAGTATACCATGAAAGACTCACACTCATCCTCAGCAACAGCGATATTCCATGATCCTCTGACAGTGAGCATGGCTGAGTTCATACCAGGAAACCGAGGATAATAAGCTTCTCCAGGAGAACCAACAGCATATCTTCTTCACTTCCAGTTCTTTTTTTTATACTGTTGGCAAAAATCTTCAAGTGGGCCTTCCATACCCAGAACCATGCTGATTCAGTTCAGCCGGCTGTTGCAGGTTTGGACTGACCTTTTTGATGTCCAGTTACCTCTTAGTTTCACAGAAACATGACAGCAGTGCAGCTGAATTCTAATCTGGGACAATAGCTTCAATGTCCATAAACAGGTGAATAGATGAATAAAATATGATATATTACTCAGATGTAAAAGACAAAATTGCAACAGAAGGAAACAGAAAGTAAAATTAGTCTGACTCAAAAAATTAAATATTTTACCTATATGAGAAACCAAATAAATAAAAAGAAAACAGAAAACCAAGAAATACATTTCTGACAAAGGAATATGGTTAAATGAAAATGGAGAAAGGATAAAATGATTTGAAATTAAAATGTTAAAGGCACATGCCAGCTTCATAAAACAAAGCCCATCTATATACACTAATAACATGCTCTAATAAAACATTTTATTAAGGAAAGAATAGACTATAGAAGAACTCAGTGATGAATAGTTTATATAAGCCTGGTCTTATAATTTCTTCAGTATTGACTGAGTTTGCCTTGAGCAACTTCATGAAGCTCTTTCGGATTCAGCTACAACAGTTGAGAATTTGTGGAAATACCTTATTTTTTTCTTTGAGAATAAATGACATTACACAGTGAGATAATCTTCCAAAATCCAAAGAATCACATCAATTTTAAGACTAAAATAAAGTATCAAATTTTATGTACTGAAGAGTGGTGTAATCTATGATACAGATTTATGATTTCACTGAAAATGTATCAGATATCATATAATGACTTGAAGGTTAACATGTCACATTTATTCATACTTTCTCTCCTAAAAGGACATCAGTTTGAATATAAACACACACTTAGCAAAACAAAGGTTTTCTTTATTAAAAATCTTTTCTGAATCTTCAAATTTTAGGGACTGTATATTTAGATTCTAGAAAACACTATTTCTAAATGGTTAACACATGAATGAATTTAGTTTAGAAAGTGCTTTCACTATTTCTAAACTTTGTATAGTATTTCCTTTGAATATGTGGGGTTTTTTTTTAAATAAAAAACCATAAATTTAGGCTACTTTGTTATTTTCATTTCATTTTATATTAATGTCCATGAAAATATATGAAGAAATACAAAATATGTTTAAGTTTTGGCTTTTTGTCCCATAAATAATAATTCCAACATCTTCCAAATAATGATTTAAACCTAAAAACTTAATTTTAAGTGCATTATCAAAGGAAATTGCAAAATTTTAATACTTCCAAAAGCGCTACCATGTGCTATTTGGGCCTACGTCTGTGGAGTAAGTGAGTGGCTGGCAGGAAAGGAAACTTTAGTCATTAAAATGGATTATTTTACCTACAAAGCCAAGAGCATCACCAAACAGTGCAGAGGGTCTTTACCTCTTCCTTTTAGTCCTACAATCAATTCGAGAGTTGCACTAAAAGCTGTATAAGGTGTGCTATCCTCTGGCACAAAATCAAACAGCACATTTAAATTTGGCTGTGCTATAAAAATCCCGAACATATGAATGTTTTTTATGAAAATATCCACAAAATAAAATATGTAATTGACTTCTATAATGAATCAGAAAATAAGAAATTCTTAAAATTAATTTTGAGGGAAACTTTCCTATTTTGTTAAAAAATGTATAACTTGAAAATGAATTGTTGATTTTTTATTTTATTAGTTATAAAGTTACATTTATTTAAAAATATAAATAATAATATCTTCCATCTTAAAGGTTGGAAAATCATTCCACTAAATTATTAGTTATACTATCCTAATTAATTTCCACATAAGTTTTTTTAATTTAGATTTAGTGTTATAGAAAATTTATACAAGAAGTATTATTAGTCAATTAACTGTTTAAGTATATTTGGAGTAAATTATGGAGCAGAGATTTAAGTTTAAGAATTCTTCAGCCCAATCACACATTATTTAGTACTGTGTTATTCTGATTACAGAAAATCATAACAAAATGAATATGAAATGAAAACATTTTTTGCATTCACTTTCCAGTTATTCAAATTTTTTGTTGTCAAAATGGTGTGTTTAAAAAGAAGACAATTTTTGTCATGTATTACTTTGATACCTTTTTCAGTTAAACTTTATCTCAGCTTGGAATATCCTCTAACAATCTCTCTGAAAGAAATTTTACAAGTATACTGAAAGCTTTGTAATAAATACAGCACTTAATCCAGAAATATTATTCAGAAAAGTATATACATCAATGGCTAGTAGAGTAAAATGTAATCTGTACAGACTGCCATCAGTGAAAGGAACTTGGTACATTGTCTATTGAGAGAAAAGAGTTCTTATGAACATACTTGAAAAACACACAACTTTAGCATGTTATGAAGTAATTATAGAAGTCTTTTGTGATTGTTTTAGTTGTGTAGTCATGGTTTTCTGATACCCTGAATAAATCTGAGGTTTTTAATACAAGGTTTTTACAATCCTGCATTTCTGTTGGATGGTACTTGGCAGAAGCACTCACATAGATTTCGTCAAACTGTATTAATACTTTCAAAGAGGACTTTAAGAATTGTTTGAGTTACAGGAATGGTGGATAAACCTTTTAGTAGGGGAATAGTTTGAGGGAGATTAATAGTGATTATTCTTTATTTAAATGTATTTAGTATAGGATCTACAGGGTCTCACTATACAGCTTGGACTCACAGTGAGTCTCCTAATTTCAACATCCCAAGTGCTGGGATTACAGGCGTGTGCCACCACACCCCACCTCAATCTCAGTCTCAGCATGCTCTGGGGGTGGGGTCAACATGGCATGCCGGGATATCCCCATCGCTGTACTCTGCCTAAGCAGGAGCTTTAGTATGCTGAGTTATCTGGCCGGCCCAGTGATTTATTTATTCTTCTATTATAAATTTTAGAGAAATGTAAGCATTCATTTGTAGTTTGGTCATCTTTGTAGAAAGTTACATTTCCTAGTGCACAAAAGGCAGGAAGTATTGAATGATGATGTGATAGAAACATTGTATAATTTATATGTCAAGAATTTGCTCCCATTATTTTAAACCAGGTAGTACCAAAATCACATAGGACCTTTTTAATTCCCTGCTCCTTAGAGCAAAAGTAAATAGAAACTTTCATTTATGACCACATAATGTCAGTAACCCATCTTATTCAACCAGGGTAATACAGCTGTTACACTGTGGATACCCTGTGGTCTTTAACTGGCAGGCCGAGATACCAAGTTAGCAGGCTCTGCTTTTTGTTTTCCATTTGGGGGCAAAGATCAGAGATGGCCAATAAGCTGCCAATTTATATCCTGCAACATCAGAGAAAACTACAGTGAAAAGGCAGGGAGACCTCAACTACTTTTAGAACTAGCACACATCTAAAATTCTTGTAATTTGTGAATATTTTTATTTCTTTTATCTCAGAACCTGCCTATCCACATAGAGAGGCACAATATTCTTCATAGTATTTCATTGCTCCAGTTGGGCAATATCTTGTGCAAGTGACCTGAATTTGTTCTTTTCTCAATCTAGATTATGATTTTAATGTACACATGATTTCAATTCCCTTAAACATTTACTCTAATGTCAACATTGTGCTGATATCATTGGTGTTTATAAATGCCTCATTTTCCTTCCATTTTGAGTGCGGAGAAAGCTACAATGCCCTAACTTGTGGCTAAAACCCATCATATCTAGGTAAAGACATGAGAAAAACTTACAACCAACATGACCACTATTTTATTCTTCTTCCTTAAAAAATGAAGGTCACAATTTTCATGATGGAGTCATAATCTATACTCTTGTAACAACCCAGAAGATGCCATACAGAACTTTTGCTCAATAAAAGTTATATAATTAAGTTTTTAATCCAATTTACTTGACATGAATAATACATTACGTTTAAAATGATCACCATTTACACAGGTTCTCTTATTACTATGTTATGGCACTTGTCATTTAATGTGTTCTACCTTTCCTTTTAGTCTAGTTTTTACCACTGCAGACTGCCTAAACTACAATCACAAAAGTAAAAGTGTTTGGGTCTATTTTGTTCAGTTCTATATCTCTACTATGTGGAACCAAATTCAGTGTACTTGGGAAGCTCCATAGGTCCTTGAGCAGAAAAAAAAAATTACTAAGAAAGTCTTAATTTTATTTATTTATTTATTTTGCATTTTAGGGAAGGGTCTATGGGGTGTTCAGGGTCTCACTACATTAGACTCGTAGTGATTTGCCTGTTTACAGTCTCCTGAGAGCTGGGATTACAGGCACGCACCACTACGCCCAGGCTCAATTGCCCTCTCCACATACCCTGGGTATAAGGCCCCCTCAGCAGGCTCAGGGATGGAACCTCCAGACCATGCACCTGCTTGCAAGCACTTTGATCCACTGAGCTATTTGACCAGCCCTCTAATTTTATAAGATTATAAAATTGAATGTGGTTCATATGAGGTGTCTAATAATTTTTCTGCTCATATTTATTATTTGTGTATTTAAGGAAGCATCTTCATACTTTACTTTTTGTATAATTCCCTATGGCTTGAGCAAACTCTGCCTAATTAGATGGTGCTCATAAATCAAGAAGTAATTTTACTGTTCCTTTAAGTTGGTACTACGAGTACAAATGCTATAATTATTGCAATTAAGTGTACTCTTATAAGCTAATTTTAAATTTTCTTTCTTTGGATATGATCCAAAACATACACTTGCAGATTCATACACTTAATAGTGTTTGAAAATACTTGATGATTTTTACATCATAATATTTTGAAAGTGGGTAAAAATTTAATTTTCTTGAAAATGTACTTGTTCTGAGGGTAAAGAATTTTACATAACTTTTGATTCAGTATCCCTCCTTTTCTTGTGTCATTACATATGAATATATAAGTAATACATCTTTTAATTTATATATTAAATAGGCTTTGTTAAATATAATAAATTTGACATAGGTGAAAAGAAGAAATTATAAAAAGTGAAAAAAGATAAATGTGTCTACTCATTTATGGCATGTTTTAAAGACAGATTATTTATTTAATGAACTGATAATGTTATTAGTTTTATCAGACATCCCTATTATCTTAAAGTTCAAAGAATTAAGAGTAATAATCAACAGCATTTTAAATATCACTTTATTCATTGTTAATATTATGTAGAAATGGAATGGAATTATGCACTTACATTTATTTTTCTTAACAGATTTTACTTTCAGAACTCAAAACTAGTACTTTAATCCATTATTTTTACTTTTTTTTTCCGAACCGGGGATTGAACTCAGGCCCTTGTGCTTGCCAGGGAAGCGCTTATTCCACTGAGCCATCTCCCCAGCCCTATTATTGTGTCTTGATATTTCTAAACTTGCTACCTGTTTCTGAATTTTTTTTCTTATCATGGAAAAGAGAATCGAATGTTATTATCAAAGATCCTACCTATCTCTAGTGTATATAAAATGAAATTTATATGCCATAACGCAGTATTTATTTTAAGAATGACATGATAAAATATCTTGAAGAGAAATATCACTATTTGAAGCTTTAATAAAAGATTATCTAGATGAAATTGCAACAATAGAAGCCTGGATCTATGTTTTTCAAAACTTGTCTTTCTTGTTTTTCTCAAGGCAACAAAATATGTCAGTATAAACTGCTTACTGTACATAAGTTAATAATTAGATAATACCAAATTATTGCTCTTTAATATCATACATTATCATAACTGGGTTGCTATGCTCTGTTGTATATCAAAAATTGTACAGCTTGGCTCTTTTTAGTTGACCTTAAAGGACAAACACATAACTTCTATATGTGTAATACATAATTTGTTACTTTGAAGAAACACTTTGCCACAGGGGAAGTATTTATTTGTTTAATTTCATGGGTAAAGCTACTTTCCGTGTGCTCTCTTTATTATCTATAACCAAAATTGCTCATAATTTGGCTCTCTGAAGCATGGAAGTGCTTTAATCATTAATGCATGGAGCTGATCTCATATTATTCAGACTAGAAAGTTCTGCTCCATGAATTTGATCACTCTTGAGTAATATTTCTCTGCTGTAGAATTTTACTTGATTATTGATTCTGCACTGGGATTTTCTTTAATCATTTAGAATTAAAATGAAATTTAGAATTTAGAATTTTAAATTTAGAATTTAGAATTTGAGTCATAGACATGAAAAAAAATGAATCATAGACATGAGATCTTATTGAATTATTTAAATGTGCAAAAATCCCTTAATACTCAGAATATTAAATGAGAATAAATAAAATACTGAAGTACTTATACTATTAAAATTACCAAAGGAGAAAACAGTCTGGGTAGTGGATACGGCATAGAATCACAACGTTAGACATTAAGTGTTTTGATATATAA
>NW_004524823.1:117589-122642 GCF_000260255.1 Octodon degus
CTTTTAATTTAAAAATTTTTTAAATATATTTTGTTTTTACATGGTATCACTATGCAGCTGAGGCTCATAGGGATCCTCCTGCTTTGAGCCTCCCCAAGGCTGGGATTGCAGGCATGCGACAAATGCCCAAACTCTGGAAGGCTGAGCCCACCCTGGGGGTGGGACTGGTGCAGCACGTGGTGCTGGGGATGGAACTGCCATTGCTGAACTTACCTAAGCAGGCTCTTTAGTCCACTAAGTTATTCACCAGCCACTTATCATCTTCTTTTGAAATTATGTATCATTGCAAATAGTTTTTGTCTCCATAAAAGAAAAGTAAATAAATAAATAAAAAGTTGCAGGCCAAAGGACATAAAGAAAAGTTCAAAGTTCTTTTCTTCAATTTTAAAGAAATAAACATTAAACTTTTTAGTAAATTAGAAGTTTTAGAGTCTAAATGATATAATAATGAGAAAGGAAAACCCTTCTTTACAATAAAAAATAAGTGAATAAGAGATTACCTCTTTGGAGACATCATTACAATAATTTATTTAGAAAATAATTCTCAAAATGCTAAAGATATTTGGTGAAAATATGAAGAGTAAATGCACATTTGTATGAAGTTAAAAGTATTCTATCTAGAGATATAATGTGGTATGGCCAAATAGCTCAGCAGATTAAAGCGCCTGCAAGCAGGCACAGGGGCTAAGTGTTCAATCCCTGGGCCTGCCATGCAGTCCCCATCAGGGGGGTGCGCTGAGAGGGCAATTGAGATTGGGCGTGATGGCACGTGCCTATAATCCCAGCACTTGGGAGGATGTAAACAGGAGAATCACTCGGAGTCCGAACTGGTAGTGAGTCCTATAGACTCTTCCCTAAAATGCATACACACACACACACACACACACACACACACACACGCACGTACACACACGATATAATGAAATGCAAGGGATTACAAATACTACTCTCTGCTAGAGAAACCTCCCAGTCTCTATTTTAAAAGTATGAATAAAATCAATATCACTCTGCCTGAACACATCAATACCAAGAGGTTTTCATTAAGATGCAGTTTTGGAAGATTATCACATTGATTATATATTACGCAAGTCAAAAGAGTATAAACAAACTAACTTTCAGGTAACATTAGAAACCTCAACTTGAAACATTCTACAGAACAATCGATCACTTTTCCATAAAAATATCAATATTAAGAAAAATAAAGGTCAACCAAAGAACTCCTTTCATTTAATGAACAGTAGTGGGAAAGAAAAGAAAAAAATTTCAAAACATGATTCACATTTTGTATTCTGATGAATAAAGTCTGTTGGTTAGAAAATAAATTTTAGGACTGGTGAGATATCTCAGCTAGCTAAAGCACCTGCTTAGGTAAGCTTAGGCAGGAACACAGACTGTGATTTGATCCCTGGCTCCACAAGCCATGCCAGCCCCACACCCAGGGTGGGCTGAGCCAGCCACAGAGTCTGGGCAGACATAGTGGCTATGCCTGTAATCTCAACTTTGGAAAGACTGAAAACAGGAGGGTCACTGAATCTGAGCTGTGCAGTGAGACCCTGTAACAATGAAACACATTTTAAAAAATGAAAATAAATTTTAATCATTATTAATTTTCTGACTTAAAGCGTGGCAACTTGGTTGAAAATATTTATAAAATAATATTCTGAAATGTTTAGAAAAAAGACATCAGTCTACTGCTTATTGTCAAGACATTTAGTAAATAATATATATTCAATTTAACATATAAAATCTAAATATAGAAACCTAAAGTAAAAATAGAAATCATATAGGAATGGCTATATGTATATGTGTATGTGCAGAAAATAGACGTCATATTTTAAAATTTTGGGAAAGTAAATGAAAATGGAATTCATGTTTTTCTCAAAACATTTAGACGTGTATAAAATTTTTAAATAGTTGAAAACAATATTTTCTAAAGAAATGAAAATGTCTTATTAACTATTATGTAGTACAAACATAAACACAATTTCAAATTTTAAAGTTTGTGTCTTTTTATACTCTCTTTTGTTATTTCTCTCCTTATTTTGATTTTTGTTGATAGGAATAATATTTCACCACCTTTGGCTTTCTGACAAGAAGATAAACACTTGAATTAATTTTAATTCATCTTTTCAGCTCTTTGTTAGCATATTTTGTAAATTAATTTAATAATAATAGTTACATGATATTATCATCATGAACTATCACTTTCTCCTAAAGCAATGAGATTTGTGTCACGTCTGCTTCACACCCAAAATTGCTACTTGCATGAATTGGAACTTCATCTGATAGTGAGCAATTGTTACATGTTGCTAATCAATAGATATTAAAAGAGTGCCACATATTTCTGTCAATAGCCTATCACTCTTAATGGTAGGGTATGGTCATAAGGGGCCTGGTAGATAGCTCAGTGGAATAAGTGCTTGCCTGGCAAGCACAAGGTACTGAGTTCAATCCCTAGTACCACAAAAAGAGAGAGAGAGAAAAAAGAGAGAGAGAGAAAAGAGAGAGAGAGAGAGAGAGAGAGAGAGAGAGAGAGAGAGAAGAAAAAAACAAAAACAATAAGGTATGCCCATATGGAGAAACATGTTAAAGAACTGTGGGAGGATGGCACCTTCTGTGTCCACCAGTTTCTACCTCACAACCCAACAGACACGGCATGTATGGGACCCTCCATGCCCATGGTTTTTTTACGCCATCCCCCCAAGGTCTGGTGTGTCTGAGACCTTCCATGCCTACTCCAATGGGCCCTCAGGTCTAGGGTGTGAGTGGGGCCTTCTGTGTACTTGCTGGAACTTCCTCCCTCACATAGGCCAGATGTCCTGCAGAGAGGCATGGGGTGAGATCCACCCAACTAATACAGGAGCAGAACATCTTGACAGAGGGGCACAGTGAATCCACTTCCACAAACTGCAGCAGGAAGAAGTGGAGCAGAGCAGCCAGACCAAGCCAGGCCCACTTGGACGAGTTTGAACTTGGTGGATCTGGTTCCAGTAAGCTGAGACACTTGGCTAGACCCAGATGTATCTCTTTTGCTCTTGATTGAGAGAGGGAGCAACAGGTAACCAGGGTGAACTAGTCTGCCTGGAACTACAGGCACAAAAGGGGAGGTGACCAGATAGAACTTAGGGGAACTAATTTATGTACAAATTCCCAATCTAATATCTGCTAAGCTATACAATCATAATGGTGGTTCTTAGGTTTCAAAAGGCAAACCCATTAGATACAAAAGTGTGTCAAGTGCTAAATCTCACTACTCATTATTAGTGTTGTTAATTATTGTTCGGTAACTGCCTTAATCACATAATCTACTTTGGGTAACCATATTGGTACATGCTAAAGTAACAATAGCACCAAAGCTCTACACCAAAGGTCAGAGGAGAGTTCTACACAAAATGACAAAGTGAAAGAGCAAAATGCATTCTCAGGCCCTAAGATTACTCAGAACAAATGTAGAAGATGCCAGTATAGAAAAGATAGAAAATGACACACCTGAAATCTCTCAAATAATGGTGCCTGAAGTAAAGAAACAACTGCAGAAAAGTATAGAGGAAATCAGATCAAAAATAATCTTTGAAGTAAAAGAAAAGATAACTATAATAGAAGAATTATTAAGTGCTTCTAAAGAAGACACTGATAAAAAAATAGAGGAGAATAGAAAAATGAAGGAATCCTTGAATAAGCAGTTCAGGAAAGCAAAAGAATGCTTGAAGAAGATTCAAAGAGATATATAGGAAACTAAAACCTGAATAACAAGCTGGAAAAACTGTTTGAATGAAAATAAAGATAGAGTTTCAGACCTTGAAGTCACCATTGCAGCCAGCAAAAAGGTAAGAAAAGATCTCATAAAAACAACTAGGATGCAGGAAAAAATAATTCATCATCTATAAGAAGATGCAAAGAAGAACAACGTGAGACTAACAAGCATCAATGAGAAAGAAGGAGTCAATATAAATGATATAAAAAGAATATGGGTAGAAGTCATAGCAGAAAACTATCCAAATATGGGGAAACAATCTGATATTCAGTTAACCCAAACATATAGAACTCCAAATAACATCGACCCAATTAAGACCACAACCAGATATATAATAATTAAGATCCCAGAAATCCAGCACAAGAACAATATACTAAAAGCCACTAGAGAAAAGAAACAGATCACATTTAAAGGAAAACCCATCAGAATAACAGCAGATTTCTCTTCACAAATCAAGTCAAGAAGAGCATGGAGCAAAGTACTTCAAGTCTTTCAAGATAACAAATTCCAACCCTGAATGATCTACCCTGAAAAACTCTCTTTCCAGTTTGATGGAGAAGTGAAATACTTCCATGACAAAGAACAACTAAAGAATTTCATGATGACAAAACCAATCCTACACAGACTACTAAAAGGTAGTCTAGAAAGGGACCAAAATGACCACAACTCTATGAATGAGAATGGAAAGAACCCACTGAATAAGGCAATAAAATACAGGGGAAAAAAAGAGTATACAACAACAGGTAAATAATATGTCAATCATAAGTCAGTACATATCAAGTATAACCATCAGTGGAAATGGACTCAATTCACCAATTAAAAGAAATGGATTGGCACAATGTATTAGGAAACAAAATACAACAATATACTGTATACAAGAAACACATTTAACTCACAAAAAATTCAAGGGCTGAAAGTCAAAGGATGGAAAACAATACTATATGCCACAGCACCTGAGAAAAAAGCGGGAGTAACAATCCTGTTCCCAGACAGTCTGAAACTTCTAAATGAGAATGATCAAACAAAACATTTAAGACCACTACATACTGGTTAGGGAAAAATACAAGAGGAAGAGATAAAACTCATAAATATATACACACCAAACTCAGGAGCACCAAACTATATAAGCCAAATCTTAATGGACATGAAAAATTTAATATGAAATATCACAATCTTAACAGAAGGTCTTAACACTCCCTTATCCCAAAAACATAGGTGAAGCAGACAAAAATTAGCTAAGAATTAACAGAACTGAAAGAGAACTTGGAACAAATAGCCTTCATGGACGTATAAGTAGAG
>NW_004524823.1:126710-127788 GCF_000260255.1 Octodon degus
CTTTCAAAAAGACAGAAAAAAACCTTATCTTCATGAATGTGGATTGACTTTGCAATACTGTATAATCTTTGTCCACAGGATACTAAATACAGTCTTCTCCAAGCAGAAGGCACTATGGAGGGTAGATGCTTCATTCTGGGTGAGGCAATTCCCTTTTCATTTCATTTTTCTACTAGTGAAATGCTTCTGCTCCATGATGTAGCTAGGCTCAAAGGAGAAGATATGCATTAGCTGTGCTCTCCCATCCTTTTCTTCCCCTACAAGAGACTTTCTACTCCCTTTCACAGACTTTTATAATGCCTGAGATCTGTTTTTATGAGTACATAATGAGATCAATGGAAAAAAAATTCACATTCACCAGAGTATAACTATGCCCACACCAGTTTTTCCAAGACTGTGCTTTGTCCTTCTGAGTCTTTTAAACATTTCTGTTGAATTTTTCCATTGATCTGTAACCACTTAGCAAGGGCCCAAGATCAGCGTACTCTCCCTTCTCATTCTTATAGAGAAGCAGCCAACATTCATGGACTTCAAGTAGATTTTACTGCAATATTAGTTGTGTAGGAGGCCTCAATAAAAGCTACGATTCTGCCTGTTATCTCAGATATACAATGTTATTAGATGAGATTGTTCATTTCATCTTTCTACATTACTCCTTAAGTCGATGTTAGAGGAGTTTCAAAACTGAAAAATTATAACTAGCTCTAAATGAACATAGCATTTATTCTCTCAAATTGTTTAATTTAGGATGGAATGAAATGAGTGTTTCATTTTACTTTTCATTTTCAATACATGGGATTAGGTACATACAGGGTCTTTGTACACTTCAGTAGCAAATGCACCATAAGACTCACTGGTGGCCATTGTTGTAACATAGAACAAGTGGGTATTAATCATGAGGGGGATTGTAGTTCCATCAGAAGCAAATGGCCCCAAAGGTAAAAGACAACTACAGGATTGTGAAGACAAAGGATTGCATATTATGTCCTATACAATATTCTGGTGGCCAGGGAGATGGTTCAGTGGAATAAGTGCTTCCCTGGCAAGAACAGGGACCTGAGTTCAATCCCCGGTTCCA
>NW_004524823.1:128138-149659 GCF_000260255.1 Octodon degus
CTGTATAATCTTTGTCCACAGGATACTAAATACAGTCTTCTCCAAGCAGAAGGCACTATGGAGGGTAGATGCTTCATTCTGGGTGAGGCAAAATGAAAGAAAAGGAGAAAAAAGCAATCTCAGGCCCCAAGCCCACCAAGGACAAGTGCAAAAGACACCAGCACAGAAGAAATTGCGAAACACACAGCTGAAATGTCTGAATTAATAGAGTCTGAAGTAAAGAAACAACTGCAGAAGGGTGTAGAAGAACTCAGATCAGAATAACCTCTGACATGAAAAAGAGATGTCTGAATTACCTTTTCAATTAGACACAGTTTGTTTATTGTGAGATAGAAACATTGTTGTATTGTGTATATATTTATATGTTGTATCTGTATATTGTATACTTATACTTAATCCTGAAATATTTGATAATAATTGAACTGAATTCTAAGTAATCTTGTGTTCCCATGTAAGATTTAAATTGCTCTAATTGATTGATGTTTTATAAAATAAGAGTACACACAACTGCTATTCAAATAATTTTATTTTTAAAAAAAAATTTTTATTTGTTTGTTTTTTGGCAGAACCAGGGATTGAACTCAGGCCCTTGTGCTTGCCAGGGATGCGCTTATTCCACTGAGCCATCTCCCTGGCCTCCCAATTAAAATAATTTTAAACTATGTGACTGCTCAAGCCACACTGAATGAGGGAGACACTGGCATGCAGATCAAGCTTCCTCACAGCCTCTTTAATCCAAGAAATCTATTTCAAAGCTCCCAAAATTCAAGCAAGTGTTTTCTCATTTCTCAAAGAACACAAGAAGACAACACAACATAAATATTGATATAAACTTAGCTTCATAAACCCTCTTTCAAAAAGACAGAAAAAAACCTTATCTTCATTTTCTTCTTTTAATGTTCTCCCAGGAAAAACTGTCCTTTATAATTTTAAATCAGAAACTTTATTACACTTAATCTATCTATTTTTGGAGTTTGTTTAATTTCATACTCTACTGCTTGCCTCTCTGTCTATAAACATGGCAGAGACTATTTCTGGAAATTGTCCTCATTCCCTCTCTCATCTAAATCACTCTGCTGGGCATGGCGGAAAATGCCTGGAATATTAGAACTTCAGAAGCTGAGGCAAGAGGATCGCTGTAAGCTCCAGGCCAGCCTGTGCCACATAGTGAGTTCAAGGCAAGTGAGAACTATACTGCAAGACTGTTTCAAAAAACAGCAGCAACAACAAGAAAAAGTAAATAAATAGACAAACTAACAAATGAGTAATATCCTCCTTTTATTTGACATAGGTTTTTATAGTGGTAAGAAAATTATACAAGTCACAACAGAAAAAAAATATTGGGAGTTGATTGCAAGAGAAATAGCAAAAGCAAAGTGAAGGCTTGTCAGAAGTCATAGGGCTGACCAAATAGCTCAACAGATTAAAGCGCCTGCAAGTAGGCACAGGAGCCAGGGAGTTCCTTCCCCCGGCCTGCTGTTCCGGCCTGGGATGCTCTGAGACTGCAATTGAGAATGGGCGTGGTGGTGTGAGCCTGTAATTCCAGCTCTTGGGAGGCTCTAAACAGGAGGATCACTATGACTCCAGTCTAGTAGTGAGACCCTGAACAGCCTGTAGGCCCTTTCCTAAAAATGCAACAACAACAAAAAAAGCCATATCTTTATCTAAATAATCTCTTGTCTTTCTGTCTCTCTGTCTCTGTCTCTGTCTGTTCTGTTCTCTCTCTCTCTCTCTCTCTCTCTCTCTCTCTCTCTCTCTCTCTCTCTTCTCTCTCTCTCTCTCCCTCTGTATCATCTTTAGGTCCATATATATACTGAAGGTACTGCATCTATGGATACACATTGGGAAACTGGACTCTGGGAACTAAGTGCTTTCATTCATATTTTCAGCCTGAAGAATAACAAAACATTTGATATCAAGAGTCTACTGATTTCTACAACATTCATCTAAGCAACTGGCATGAAAGAGTTGGATCAGAAACCTTTAATTGCATGAAAGATATGTTAAGAATATACCCTACATTAGAACTGTAAGAGAAATAAACAATGACTTTCTGTTGTTTAATTAAAGGGCTATGGACAAAAATAAATAAATTTATAATTGTGTACTGTATTAGAAAATGATAAGCCCTAAAGAGAACAAAGAAAAAAAATGTAGAATGAAAAGGAAGATTCTGGTGGGGTTTCACTCTTTAACAGATTTCTTAAGGACAACATGTGAAAAAGATGAGAAGGAGATGAAGTAGGCAGTTTCAAGGGCAATTGAGATGAGATCTTTCTAGAAGAGAGAATTTCAGGAGCAAATCTTGTGGAGAGAGAAGTTCTGGTAAATTCTATTATCAGGTAGAAATCCTGTTTGTCAAGATCTAAGTGAGCAAGGAGACAGTGAGAAAAGGTGATACTGGTCTGAAAATTGAATACCAAGTTTTCTGGGGCTTTTCAACCTTTCCAAGAACTTCTGTTGCATCTCTTACATGGAATGAGAGCTCCAAAATTAATCTAAATGATTTTTTGACCAGTCAAGAATTAACACTTGAAAGCTAAGATGAAGCTGAGGTTTTGGTGAAAAAAAAAATCTTACAAATAATGATTTTCCAATGTTGTGTGCCCTCTCACTATGTATCTTTATATAGCATTCCTCCAACATAATTATGTTAAATGAGTAATTATGTTGTTATATGTATCAACAAATATTTAATTTATTTTAATTTTCTAGGATTTCATTTTCTAAACTAAACCTAAGTAATTTACATATAATCTGGCAGAGGCATTGTAGTTTCTAATTTTTTTCCTAACTAAATAAGTCTGGCATGGATGATTTTACCATTTTTGTATCATCCCCTTATTCACATGCAGCAAATAATTTTTTACGTACATGTCTAAGAGTAATTTTTGAATTGCAAGGAAAAATTAACAAATGCAATCATTTATTTCAATGCACATCTTTGTGATATCATCCACACACTTACATATCTCTACTTTTTCTTAATTACTATATCCCAATATGTTCAAGATTGTTGTTGGGCAAAGACATAAGTACAGTGCTTGAGCCGTCCTGAGTATGGCTGAAATACCATTCTGCATTGGCCTACTACATGAACACCACATCATCAATGTATCATTTTAACCCAAACCCCATATCCATCCTTCACAATTCTAAACTATTGAAAACAGTTAGCATTTTTATTTTTAAAACACTTTTCCTCACTTTAATGAGATCTTGGGTACTTTTTAATGAGGATGTGCTCTATGTGGAAGTCTCTAGCACTTTGTGTCCACGTATTCCAACTATCTGAAATTTGATTTGTACCATGATTGGTGAGAAATGCACATGGTGAAGGTACTTTTACATAATTCCAACACAGTCTTAAATATTATCTCTGTTGAACTCATAAGTATTTTGGGAAAATGACTACATTTTATAAGTTTGTCTTTTAATTTTGTTGCTGTTGATGTTCAGGGCCATCAATCAGACCACTTGTGAATACATAAAGACAAGTAAGGATGGAAGTATTGTATATACATAATATCTTTTTAAAGGATCAAAATGAAGAATGTTTAACATAAGTTATTATGGAAAGATAAAGATCAAATAGGTTTGCCTGAGAAGACAAACTGAGTAAAGATCAGTAAGTGACACGCCTAAAGAAGTTGTTTACATTTTAATTAAAAAAACAGTAATGAAAGTTAAAATTACTCTAAAAAAGTGTTACTACAATAACAATCTTTGAATTTTAGATTGGTTTATTTTCCTCCTAATAATTTTAATGAGTAAAAAGAATACATCCTAATAACATTTTCAAGAAAATCCCTATCATCATATTCAAAAATTGTACTAATTTTTCATAACATCGAAGTGTCAGGAACTGAGATAAATAGTTTATTGTGGAAATTTCAATGAATATTTATAATTTAGTGTTGGATAGTCTGAGAATACTTCTTTTTTTCTGATACTACTGCTGCAGTCAATATGTTATAATTGAAGATGCCTCCTGAATGAAATATGCATAATTCGTGTCATCATTTTTCTCCCTGGGTGTTAAGCAGGAAGCTTTGCCCGAATATGTTACATCTATTCAAGACAAGAATAGAACCCGTCACACAAAAAAGAAGACTTGCTCCCTTAATATGTCTAAACTATAACCAAATAATAATACTTAGTAAATAATTACTTTAGTTACAAATAGAAATTTGCAAAGCAACAGATGAATTCAATAGTGTAAATAAAGGAGATTTGTTCTAAAAAATCTAGAGTATCATTTTCTCTCAGTTTGTTAAAAAGTTGTTGATCACTGGAACGCATCCACCTAGTACAGGATTGGCTAGGGCATACAGGAATTTACATATTATATTTTTTTCAAATTGTTCTAATCACCTTGTATCTCAGTAATCATAAGGTAAAGCATTGATGTTCAGAAAGATAATATATGAATCTTACTTTTATTGCTTTTAGAATAATGCTTTCATAAAATGCACAGGAGACCTAAGTCATATGTTTATCTTGTTGCAGTTCTGGATGTTAGAAGTTTGAAATAAATCTTTGGGGACAGAAACCAAGGTTTCATAGAGGTTTATTCTTTAGATAGTTTCCAGGAGGGTCATTTCCTTCTCTTTTCAAATTTTTAAAAATTATTTTAAATTCATGTTTCAAAAGAAGTTCTGGTTTCACAAAAATTAAAAATACAGAGAGTGTTCATGTTTTCCCTGCCACCACACATTAGCATCCCCACTCATCTTCCACTAAAGTGGTTCCTTTGTTATGCCTGAGGAGCCTCGTGGACTCATCTTTTTCACTGAAATTCATAGTTTACACTGCAGTGCATTTTTGGTTTTATCAATTCCAATAATTGGGACAAGTGTGTAAGGACATACATCTATCATTATAGTGTTACACAAGTTTTCATTGGCCTAAAAATATTCTCTGTGCTCCACCTGTTCAAGTCTCTGCCAATACACAACCTGTAAAAAGCAGATCTCTTTACTGTCTCCAGAATATTGCCTTCTCAGGAATGTCATTTGTCAAAATCATAGAAGGCCTTGCTTTGTCACATTAGGTAGACTGCTTAGAAATACTATTTCAGAGGGCTGGCAAGATAGCTCAGCAGACTAAGCACCTACTTTGGCAAGCTCATGGACCAGGATTTGATCCTTGATCCCACATGCTGCACCAGCCCCACCGCCCTCTTTCAGAGATGTGAGCTGGCCAATGATACCGGGCATGGTGGTGCACACCTGTAATCCCAGAACTGAGGAGGCCAAAAACAGGTTTACTATGAGTTTGATCTATGAAGTGAGATCCTATACCAAATACATAAAATAAAAAAAGGAATTATTATTATTTTTTATTAATTTTATTGAGACACAAATAGCAATGAGATGTGATTAATCAGTTTCAAAACTGATTAATAGGACAGTTTCAATAATTAACACATTGCATATTGTTGTCTTCTTGGTGGATATTCATAGTACAAGATGGCAGACATAATATCCTGTCCAAACACTGGTAGTAAAAATCTTTCTTCTCATTGAATTAAAAGAAAGGAGCTATATATCTATCCTATTTTGTATATACAGATACAATATGGTTGTTCATTGGTATCCCCCCCTTTTTTTTGTCGGAGATGGGTGGCTTCAAGGACAGCCAACATTTGGGCCTAGCCTTTCAAGGTCAGTGAGGACTTAGGACATAGGAGAACCTGTACTATAATATCTTGTAACTCAGTTGTGTCTCAAATTTTCTGATCAAGGAGATTATGGGGCCACAGAGGAAAGTGATCAATGATGTAGAGTGTGCCTAAGCAGAATCGCATGACATTCTCTCAGGCTTTCAAAGACAGCAAATTGGTCAGGCAATGGCCGTGACTCATCCACATGGCTGACACTGACAAATGTTCTTCAAACTGCAGTACAGGGTTTCAAGGTAAATGCTGAGGGGATTTGACTGACTTTGTATCAGATACCAAAGTTACATTTCTTGTTGTATAAGTCTTTCTTTATCTTGGTCTTAACCATCCAGCAGAAAAGGATTAAATGAGGTATAAAAAGTAAAGCCATATTGTAATGCTGAGCTGTAAAAGGCTCAAGTCAACAACTTCTGACATTGCCAGTCCTATAGATAACCCACTACTATTACGGACTACTAGACTATATTGGATTTTTTTTTTTTGCCAAATTCATGCACCTACAATATTTAAATTACAAGAAATATTATTGTAGGTCCCTCAGTAGATTTTTCAGGTAGATAATTTGTTTTTAACACTTAATTTCACTACCTAGGTTTTTTTTTTTTTTATATATATCCATTTACCTACCAAAGGACATCTTGGTTTTTTCTAAGTCTTGACATTTCTTGCTAAATCTTCTATAAATATCAGTGTTCATGTGTGTCTGTGGACATATATTTTCAAATGTTTAGAATTATATTAGGGATTATGATAATATAGGGAGAAAACCTGACCTTGGGTGGGTGACCTCCAAACCATACAGGGACCCTCCAAATGACATAGGGAAAAAATCATCTCCCAACCTGACCTGCACGAGTTCATGTTCTCTAAAATCGAAGAATGAATTTTAGGAACAAACGGAGGTTATAAGTAGAATATATTTACTGAGAGAAAGAAAGCTCCTGTCCGAGAGAGGTACAGGAGGGGGACCTGAGAGGTGTTGTCCCCTGGAAGCTGTCTCTTCCAGGGACTTTTATAGTGTAAAACCACGCAGGGCTAAGGTGGAAAGAATGGAACTCGCTTAGGTTGATGTGGGGTGGGACAAAACTTGGTCAACCAATGGGATTACAAGCACCATTGCTCAGGTAAAATTGATTAAATCCAGGACCAAATGGGGTAGTGAGTCACGTAACAAGAAGGGCATGAATGTAAAACAGGACCTTATTGTGGCCTTCAGACAATGATTCTTCCTGAGTGATGATCAATCCTGGATGCCAGTCTTTAAGGAGTTAGCGTTTGTTTGCTCTTTAGGTCTGGCTCACAGCAGGAGCATCTGTCCCTCCCACAGTTGTAAGGTGTCTGATTTTTGTTATCTCCTTCAAGGGCCTGACCCTCTCGGACTGCCTACAATATTTCTGTCTAACTCAGGCTACCTGAAACAGTAATTTCTGAATCACATACTAACAGTATGTTCAATTTCTGATTTTGGGTCTTATTATTAATTTATCTATTAACATTTTTATTAACATATGTTCATGATACATAATGAATTTATCCAGGGTATCATGTTGATCCTTATTACTAGGAGCTATATCAATATTTTGTTTCTGAAGCGGCTCAGCAGCTATGAACTTGGTTTTCTTTTCCTCATCATTGTTTGGCTTTGTCAGTATTCCAGATAAAGATATACAAGTGTCCAGTGTCTCTGCCCATGTCAGTTTCTAAATCTACATATACCCCTTGGGTCACTGTATTTCCTGCCAGCTTCATCCCCAGTGTCCCCAAAGGTTGGTACCATGGTATCATTTCCTTTTACTTCCTCTTATATTATCATCTTCCACTTACAAAACCTATAATGATGACCAACTATAATGAGAACTCAGAATAATCCTCCCATCGCATCTCCCAGAAATTGGTTTCCATGTTCTCGTATTTTGGGTGGAAAATGATGTATTCAATTGGGAGGCGTTAAATAGGCTTTTAAGTCATAGTTGTTATTCTCTTTAACATAGTTCTGAGCTAATTTTAACATTTTAATTACAATGGACAGCATCAGTGTGTTTCAGTGTGTGCATGTTACGATTTGTCTTTAGGTGTCCCCCCCAAAGCCTCATGCAGTCATAGGGCCGACTTTTAGAGTTGGTGATTAACTCATGATCCACTGATATTATGGGTGATCCAAGGCTGGGATTATGGGTCTGAGAACTGCTGGGATTATGGGTGTGAGTGCTACACCAGCCTGATGCGGGTAGCGTGAATGTAACATGAGACAGAGAGACAGATTTCCTCTCTGTTACCATTGTTGCTGCTGCTACTCCTCCCTGGGCTCCCCTTGCTCTTTGCCACGCCATGAACGGATGCTCTCTGCCCTGTGCCACTCTGCCTTGGGGCCAGCTGAGTATGAACTGAAGCCTCCAGGAACTGTGAGCTAAGTAAACCTTTCTTTCTTTTATTTTGGGTGTCAGGAATTTGTCCCAGCAATTGGAGAAGAGTAACTGAGACAGTGTGCATTTGTTCTTGAAGTGTGTGTGCCTGTGAGCTTGTAACCTTGTGCGTATAACAGAAGCAGTGCATTATGCTCACTGCTGAGGAAGTCACCATGCGCATCACTGAGCTCAACTGTTTATAATTGGAGAGAAGGCACAACTTTCCTGTTTTTTTTCTGTTTCCTTTTGTAGTAATTTTGCACCATTTTATTAAAACTAAAAAAATTAGAAGTGTGGTCGCTCTAACCTATTTAAGACCCAATAATTACTTCTAAATTTGTGTTCTCTCTTACTTCTGAACTGGAATTTTTTACTCCAAATTTTTGTTCTCTTTTCTTTCATTGTATTTATTTTTATTTTAAAATAATAAAGGAATCTAATTTTGAAGCTGAAACCTTGATTATATTTTTTCTGAGACCTTTAAACTATGTTCATCATATAAATTATTGCTATACTCCCTCTCTACTAAATGTTTGTTTTTAAAAAGGTAATAAAGGAAAACAAGAGATAAGAAAAAAAATTAAATATAAACTGTGTTTAGTCAGCTGAAGAATAAACCTGGCAAGTGAAATTAACAGATTTTCTTAACACTATCAATTACTTCCCAAGAAATGGTTTCAGGAAGGTTTGCAAAGTTCTGTCACATTTTAAAGATTTCCTTAGGGACTGGGGAGACGACTTAATAGAATAAGTACTTCCCTGGCAAGCTCAAGGGCCTGAGTTCAATCCCCAGTTCCACCAAAAAAAAAAAAAAAAAAAAAAAAAAAAAAAAAAAACTATTATATATATCCCAAAAGGTTGGTACCATGGTATCATTTCCTTTTACTTCCTCTTATATTATCATCTTCCACTTACAAAACCTATAATGATGACCAACTATAATGAGAACTCAGAATAATCCTCCCATCGCATCTCCCAGAAATTGGTTTCATATATATATATTTTTTTTTTTCATTAATCATGGTTGTTTGTAGCATGATTATTTTAAAAGCGAGGTAAATAAACTTTATTAAATTTTATCCATTAGTCCTCTAACCCCTTCTGAGATCACCTTTCGCCTTCCATGCACATACAACTGCATATAGTACAATATATAAACAGGCAAGCATGAAAAGTGTGATGTACTAGCAATGTTTTATAGCCATAGATACAGAAGGCATAGACTTAGGACCTGAGTTAGAATATGAAACAAAACTTACGTACTAAATATAAAGCACCTGCTACTTTAGATGATCTTAGGAACTAAATTATAATATGTAATGCTCTATTTTATCTAACATCTATGATATAACATGTTGAAAATTAAATATACTTTATTTGTATATTTTTTAATATTCATAACTATATTCTAATATTAACTCATAGTAACTACTACTCTAAGTTACTAGTAGTTATTTTGATTAATAGTTACAGATTGAAGTTAATGTCAAGATCATCTGTTGCAAATAACATTTTAAATATGCCTTCATATTCAGGAGCCTAAAAGAGTTCTGCGTGACCTCTTAGTTTGGCACAAATAAAATTAATTTCTTCTTCAATGGCTAGCTGATTTTATTTTAAATAATTTTATTTCAATTGAATGTCCCATTAATTTAGTTCTTAGACTTTTTTATTTCTTTTATTATTATTATTTTTTTTTTTTGCCTGCCCAGCCCACCCTGAGGGCCAGGCTGGTGCAGTGTATGGTGCTGGGGATCAAACTGCAGTCCTCCGTGCCTGCCTAAGCTTGCCTAAGCAGGTGCTTTAGACTGCTGACCTATCTCACCAGCCCCATTCTTAGCCTTTAAAGTGCTTTGCATAATGGTATCTGTCCATTTAAATTTGTTTTCCACTGAATTAGGCATAAAAGTAGTGTAAGAACTTTGATAGGAAAATAGAAAAAAACTTGAAAACGGTAAAGTAAAAAGATATACACTTGATAGACAGGAATATTCATCTAAATCATTTCAAAATTATTTTTAAGGTATTGGGTTATCAAAATACACAAATAAATAACTTAAAATGATCTAAAATATAAAGAAACAAACTGTGGAGTTTCTTGTCTTTGGCTAGTTGACATTTTGGCTAGATCACCTTTAATTTTTAAAATATTGTATTCATTTTATTTTGGTTCATCAATATCTTCAGAAATAAAAATATAAATCATGTTTAAATGGCAATTTGTTACCAACTAAGAAAGTTAAAACTTTGTGAATACTGTGTATACAAAACCACTAACATATAAGTTCAGAAGAGTCATGATAGATTAATTATTAGCATTACAGAAAATGAACTTTGGAATTTTCCTGATAGAGACCATTTAAAACCAAAGCAGAAAACCACTAATTAATTGGACTCTGAATCTCTTTAACTGTCTAAAATAAATATGCACTAGCTGAAGAAACTGACCAGAGAATCACAATGCCATCACAAGTGGAACCATGTATAATTTGTGTTACTGTAGCTGAACTGACACTTCCATTCTATCTTCCAGACAGTAGAAAGGGGCATCTCCTCCTCCTTGGACACTATGTCCATGCGATCTAATAATATATACACAGAAAAAATTATGTGTCTTCCCTTTGGGTTCCCAAAATCAGTCATTTTTGGTAACCTAGAAGTTCTGTAACAGCTGGGTGCGTTTGCCCAGGTCTAAATCTCAAAATTTATGGTGATATATTATAAAAATTCCATAACTTTTAAGGAAAACTCTTGCCATTTTTATAACCATACCTTTCTCAGAATAATTCTTAATCAACTTGAGTGGCAGAAATTCATTAGAATTCTCTAAAGTACTGAATATGAGTGTTGAAAAATTACCAGTATCTATTGATTTGTCCATTTCTGAAAGAGATTTCTATGGCTGTCAATATCTTATAAAATAATGAAAATGAAATTTATTAGAGTTTGATATGAGAATATAATATATAAGAAAAAGTTCAAATGAGAGAAAAAAAGAGAAAGAAAGAGGCTGGATTGAAACTGATTAGCAAAACTACACGCACCATAACAAGACAGGTATTGTGTGAAAGAAACTCTTCTGATCTGAGGCACTATAAGCCTGATTCATACCACTGTCATAATGCATGAAGGTGACCTGGAGACACATTAGATCTGGATTAGCTGTGCTAAATTGGAACTTCTTTGCCTAGCGTGTAGTAATGATATACTGTTACAGGGACTTGGAGTTCCTTAGAGATCTCATGGTAGAAAAATGTATAGCATTGGATTTGGGGATACATTCATCCAATGCCTCTATTGTTCATTAAGCAGCATTCATGATGACTGATGGAAAGAAATTCTATAAATATTAATAACTTGTGTCATTACATGTAGAAGTTTCCAGCTTATTATTCTCAATTATTTTCTAGAATAAGGTCATAAAATTTATAAGGTTAAAAAATTGTTCAATTGTAGGAAAGTACTGGGAAAACATATTAAGCCAAATTATTATCACTCATGACAAAACAAGTCACATTAAACTAATTGTATTTTTTGAGCCTTTATCTTATTCTAACTCTTACCAAATGTCCATCACAGCTAGTTAGAAATACCATATGTTTTACAGTCAGAGGGTTTCAAATTGAAGACCTCATTCTCCAGTGTAACACTTTGGTTTTATTAAACAGTTATGCAATTTTTAGACCTAATTTTCTAAACTGTAAAATTTGGCCACTTATTTTGTTTTAAAATGTTAAAGATCATATATAAGGCACAAAGAAAATGCTCATATTACTGCTACTCAAATTTGTTCAAAAATCACTAGTCGCAAGACAAAAAACATCAGTCATTTATCTTTTCAGTATGTGACTTTTCTGAGTTTGTCGGATCTCTCTGGCTTAGGTGAGAATTGAAATTAAAAGTATTCCTCTTTCAAACATATTGCAAAAGGGTGAGGTTCTCGGTAAAAGAAAGCAAGCTGCATGCTGTTTTCCCACTATATGGTAGCTGCTTATCCAGCATGGTCATAACTTTTCCTGACTGGAAAACTCATACCTGTAGGGTCATGGTACTACTTTTTATTTTGTAACAGCATTTCTCTAAGTGTCTAGTATTACTATTTGTATGACTAATCATGTATATGACATGCACAATATATTTCACTGTGCATAAATGGGCTGTCATGAATGAAAAAAATGTACTCTATAAATGTAACAGTTGCTCGTGTTAAGTAACAGTTAATACCAATTTGCTGAGTTGCTAGTACCTGAAAACATTTTGAGCAAGAGGCTTGAGCGTTCTCTCCCTCTCTCTCTCTCTGACTGTCTCTCTCCCTCTCTGCCTCTCTCTCTCTCACTCTCTCATTGCTTTTGCTGTCTTCTCCCACCATGAGCTATTGCACTTCAGATATGTGTCACCTGCCTTAGATCCAGCTAATCATGTCTTAAAATCTTACAAACTGTGAGCTAAATAAATATTTCCTTCTTCAACTTGTAGGTGTTGGCTTTTTTGTCTCAGTAATGAGAAAAGTAACTAGGATTGATCAATAGAGAATATTTCATTAGAAAGTTTATTTTTCAAAATTATTAATTGAGCTTATTGATACATTTTAGGTATTCATAATGACCACATTCATTATAGGGAATTTGTACTATCCATGAAACAACTTGATTCATTCTTTTTTTCCATTCCTTATTTACAAAAGCTTTGCTTCCATTTTCTTCACTTTTCAATTACTTTTTTCTTTTTTCATTTTATTATTATTGTTTTTTAATGTATTCGGTACAAGGAGCATAGACCAAATAGCTCAGCAGATTAAAGCTGTGGGCATTCAATTCCCCAGCCTTCTGGCCAGCCCTGCCCCCAGGGTGCACTGAGACAGCAATTGAGACTGGGCGTGGTGGTGCATCCCTTAATCCTAGCACTTGGGAGGCTGTGAACAGGAGACTCACTATGGGTCCGATATCTAGTAGTGAGACCCTGAATACCTTGTAGACCCTTCCCTAAAATACAGAAAGAAAAAATATATTTGGCACAGGGTCTCACTATGCACCTCAGACTCACAGTAATCCTCCTGTTTTCAGCCACCCCAGCGATGGGATTACAGGCATGAGCCCCTCCACCTGGACTCAGTTACCCACTCACAGCACCTGAGGGCAAGACCGGTGTGGTATGTGGAGCTGGAGATCAAACCCCAGTCCCTGTGCTTGCCTAGGCAGACGCTTCGTCCACTGAGCTATTTTACTAGCCCTATTTGTCTTCTTTTTTATCCTTCTTTACATTTTCTCCCTCTATATCCCCTTCCCATTTGAACATTTTCTTCATATTGCACAACATCTACTGTACATTTTGGTCATTGGTTACACTCTACCTGTCATGACTTACCAAGCTGCAGGCTTGAGGGCAGTGGCATCAGTCACCTGTGACTCCCCACAGAGGTGCTAGCTTGGCTGACGCAGTTTGCTTTGCTCTCTCTCATTTACCCTCTCATCATTCCCTCCTGATTTATGGTCTAATTAATTCTTCTCTTCATTAATATGTTTCTTTTTAAATACTGTAGTTTTTTCTTTAATACTATAAGTTTCTTTAAATATGATATTACTATTGTATACAATCTCTTTTCACTAATTATGTATTTAGTATGTCACTAATATTGAATATCTTCTTTTCTTTTCTTTTTTTTGTGGTCAGGAGTTGAACTTAAGACCTTATGACTGTGCTGCTGAGCTATATCTCTGACAACAAGAAAATTTATTACTTTACTGGTTAAAATAAACCAAATGTTTATGAGTATTTTTATCTTTTTGCTTTCTACTTTAATTTTGAATTTTAAGGATACAGCAGTAAAAAGTTTTCAAAAGTCTCTATTATGAAAAATGTTCTGAATATCTACTGCTTCTGGAGGTGCTGTGTCCGATATATTTTAACTAGGAGAATGGTGGGTTTCATTGTCTGAGAATCAAGTCACTCTCACAGAGCTTCTAACAAATGAAATCAGTGTCCTGAAAAAATCTCTAGAAATTGTTTTTCCACAATATCCAGCAATAATTGTCTAAGATAATAGCACACCACTAATTGTGCAACATTAAATGTATATTCCTTTTTTCATAGTTCATAGATTTGCCATGAATCTAAATATGTCTCTCAAATCCTAATATTCTTCTCACTGTATATCCTGTATTAAGTACCTCGATATAACAGACTAGAATTTCCATATCTATCTTCAATGCCGGTTAACATGACACGTTTCATGCATTGAAAGGAAACAAAAGTTAGGAATGATCTATGTATGTTAGTACAGGGAGGCCCAAATTTACACTGGCTCGATTCAAGATTTTTTTTATTTCCATGAAGTCTATATTCAAAGAGACTGAAATCTGAAGTTTGAATTTTAACTTTTTTCCCCAAGATTAACATGCTGTATGGTGGCATTTAGGTGTCCTGGACAGCAGACGTGAGCACGGGCTCCCGCCCAGAAGGGCGTCAGGAGGCGAGAATGCTAGATGTTGGCTCAGTGAGAAGTGTCAGATGCACTTGGGACTTAAAATATTTTCATTTTAAACTGGGAAACACCTGTCATTTGGGGGATTATCGAGACTTTAAAGTTTAGCTGGTTGGATTGATCTTTTTAATAATAAATCTGCATTGCTTTATTCTCAAAAACAATAAACTACAGGAGCAAAATAAAACAAATTATAACCCAGTCTTAGGCTCCCTACTTTCTGTCTTATGATATAATCAGGGTAGAAGTAAAATAATTAAACAATGGAGACTTAATTACATACTGTAACTAATTTGAATTTCACCTAAAAATACAATTTGATTGAACACTTAAAATAATACTACATTTCAAAAGAAAACATAGGGCAATTATTCAAATAATGTTGGTAAATGTAAGACAAATTTCAAAAATTACTAAAGTTCTCAAAGTAATTTCTTTCATCAGTAAGTTTGTGCTTCTATAATACGGCAATGCTTTTCTTTCTTTTTTAAAAAAGATTTATGTATTTGGTAGAGAGTCTCACTATGCAGCTCTGGCTCATAGTGACCCTCCTGTTGTCAGCCTCTCTAGCACTGGCCTTACAGACCAGCATGCCCTGAGGGTGGCCAGCCCAGTGGGTGGGCCCTAGATGGAGCCAGCAAGGCTTGCAGTACCAGGGATCAAACCTGTATTCTTGTGCTTGCCAGGCAGGCACTTAGCATGCTGAGCTGTCTCACCAGGCCTTCAATTGTTTTATTCCATTAAACTATTTATGGTATAAAATAATAGAAGTCACATTTCTCTTATGTTTTTGAAAGTGCTAAATTTTCTTTAATGCAATCTTATTATCTATTTTTGAATTAAGCATTATAATCAGAAGATCATGTTATATATTATTACCAAATGAATAAAGAAAACAACCTTTACACTTTTGCCTTGTAAAATGTATAATTATATTAACAATATCTAATCTATATGATCTCAAGATAGGCATCATTTTTTATTACCTTATAGATTCTTCTAGTTTTTTTCAGATAATGTCTCACTATGTAATCTGGGCCAGGCTTGAACTTGTAATCAGTTCTAGGCTGCCTTGAACTCACAGTCCTTTTGCCTCAGCCTCTCCAATGGTGAGTGTTCTCATCCATGGCCAGCTGACTTTTCAAGAGTTAACAAGTAGATGATTCATAATAACACTGTAGGTACTAAAATCCTATTCTTTTTTTTTTTTTTTTTTTTTTTTTTCGGAATTCTTACCTTTGTGGTTCCAGTTTGCCTAGCTAAGCATTAGTATACTTTCACTATATTTCATTTACTCAGAAAATTGCAGTATATTTGATGTAGTAATATTTCATACAGAACTCCTTGAAGACTTTTGCATATTATGTATGATTTTCACCAGTCCCTATGCATTTATAACGAAATATGCTCCAGTGTTTGTCTTAGGGCTATTTTCTCACACACTGTCATTGTTGACCATATCACTGACAAACACCACTTTTAGGAATACGGGTTGATTTCAGAACCTTACACACACCTTGCAAATATTGTAGCACTAATTTATAACTCTTACTTCTGAAAAAGATTTTCTAAAGATATTTTGTTGCAATTATAACACTACTTACATCTTAATTATTTTTAATAACATTCAAGTGCTACTTTTGATTATTGTTGTTGAAACCTAATCATTTAAACTGTGTTTTACATTAATTTATATGGCAGAACAGTTTGCTACAAGATTTTCTTACTGTGAGCTAAAATACAAGCTTCCACTGATCACTTTACCTTAATACTTTTTGTGAACCCTCCTTGTGTGCAAATCATGTATGGCATGTAAAATAAACATCAAAGCACAGCTACCAAGAAAATTGAATTATGGTCTGACTGCTCATATCATTTCAATAAAAGTTAGTAAAGACAAGGGCTATTCAGAATTACCAGTCAGAGTCTGTTCATAGGCTCCTCTCACTTTTTTCTTTACCTTTGTTCTCACAGAAGACATTTAAGTATGAGAATGATTTCACAATTAAACTGTCCCATCAGTACCAGCAGAGCATAAGTTTTGAGTAACATTATACATACTTTACATAGTTAATTTTTAAAATTTGCATGGAACAGAGTGTGGGGCCAGCATGGCAGGACAGGGATTGAACCCCCAGCCCCTGCTTCTGCCTTAAGCAAGCACTTTAATCCGCTGGGCTATTTGGCCTGCCCTGCATATAAATTTCATGCAGAACAGAAATTTAAGGTAGAATCTCAGTATTTTAGTGTGGGAGGTTCAATAACCCCACGCATCCAATCCTATTGCAAGTGGGTTTCCGGGTTCCTCTTCCCCCTACCTCTGCTGAGTTAAGCTGCTAACTCTTCTTACCCCGCCTATTTCCCATAAGTCTCCTGCTATGCCCTGGAGGTGAGACTTCCTGTCATAGCCCGTTTGCCTAGTTACTAGCGCCTTTTACCCTCGGGACGTCATTTCCCTATGCCTCCTCTATATAAACCCAGCACCTCCCCTGAATAAACGAGACTTGATCAGAATCCTGTCTTGTCTCCACTTCTCGCGTCTCCTGTCCTTTGTCCCCTCCTCAATTCCCCGCTCCTCTCCCAGGTGACCTTTACTGACTGACCCGCTGGTTCGGGACATTTTAGTATTGCCACTTTTGAAATAAAACACATTATTTTATCATATATCTACTAAGATAAAATAATATTAATAAGTTTTATGTACCCTCTTCCCATAAATCTTACTTTATTCTTTGAAATTTGAGAAGAAACCAAATTAGATAACCCCTAAATATTCTTTACTTATTGTACAAACTGAAATTAAGGTTGATGTAATTAATTTTTGTTTGCTGTCAGAGAATATATTTTGTCATTTTTTTCCAAAACAGGCACACAAACAAATGTTACAAAAAAGAAATTCTAATGTTATCCACTTAAATTTTTTGAAGGTAAAATGAGGTTTTCTAAATCAATTATAAATCATCAATTTTTCAAGATCAAAATTGGTTTCAGTATCAATAAATCATGTTGATGATTATTTATTAATATGTACATGAGCATGAAAAGTGATAAAACTAAGAAATATGATGAGCTCTTGGGGGTGCTTTTGTAGTCTTATGAGACCCTGCACTGGGATAAGCATTCTGCCAAAGCAGCCACTTGTGGGCAAGAGCAATAGCCACAAGGATCTGGGAGCCGTGGAATTGCATTGGTTTCCACAGTCAAAACTTTTCCCAGGGGAAAGATATTGCCGAGTTCAAAGAGGAAGCCATTAGCAGACACGTTCATCTAACAGGCCTTGACCAGCATGGAGCAAAGTTGACTTCTCATCGACATGCCTGTTTTATGTCTCTAGCTCAAATTCAAAAACTACAGACTAAGTCAGCCATGTTGTATTAATTATTTTCCCTTTGCTGGAAACAAGAGTCTGTACCCATATCTTAAAGAAGCAGAGGTTTATTTTCGCCATCATCTCAGCACATGGATGTACCCAGGGAACAGAGCATGGTGGATGAAAAGTATTGACCCTTGACAACCTGAAACCAGAGTGATGAGGCATGACCAGGAATGAGAGTCAAGCCCCGCCCATCTCACTCCCAGTGATCCACATTTTCTGACCAGGCCCTACCTTCTGGTAGCTCCTTTGGTTGTGAACTCATTAGAGAGTCAAAAAAGTGATGACTATAAAGTCCCCAAGCTCCAGCCACCATCATCTTCTAAAAGTCCATCTCTGAACACAGGAGACTTTTTCGGGACTTTCTAGATCTAAATCACAATGTTGTGTAAATTGTCCAGGAAGGGGGAAAATGCAATCTTGTTTGTTTGCTTGCTTCTTTCTTTCTTTCTTTCTTTCTTTCTTTCTTTCTTTCTTTCTTTCTTTCTTTCTTCCTTCCTTCCTTCCTTCCTTCCTTTCTTTCAGATAGTAGCACACTAGGTCTCTGGTCCAGCAGAGTCTTTGTTCCCAACCAACATTTCCGAGCCTGCCCATTGAGAAGCACCACAGACCTGCTGGCTTCAACCAGAATCTCCCGTCTATCTCAGTATTCAACATTCTAACCTTTTTCTCTCCAGCATCTCCAAATCTTTATAAATTCCCCTGCTAAGTCATTTCTGAAAGTTTCTAAACCACATGATCAGGATAAAATGGGCCCAGTTTCTAATAACAGTATCTATCTTGGCTCTTCTGTCACCACTGACCATGACACTCAATGCTCACCATGTAAAGAGATTTATTTTGACTCAGGTTTTCAGTACATGGCTATCTGTCTCCATAATAGAAACAGTATGGCAGAGAGGAATGGCTGAGAAAAAGTAGCTCAATCCCTGGCAGTTAGGAAGCAGAGAAAGAAAACAGGAACCAAGAGAAAGAAATACACCCTTCAAGGACAAATGCACAGGGAGAGAGGGGCATCAAAGAGGAGAAGCAGTTCATGCTGGGCAGAAAGCAGCATAATGAGTTAAGTAGAAATAGGCTACAGCAGAACCTTTTCTTTCTGCCCACCCTTTGGGCAGGCATTACTCACTCCCTTTTTGCAGCACCCTTAATCCTATACAGAATTATGCCAAACCAGTCAGGGGACTATTTAGTAACCACACACCTTTGATCCCATTATCACACACTTTAGATCCAGCCATGTGTGATTAGCCCCACCTGCATTTGCATGAGGCTTCGGGGGTCCTTTCTGCCTCTGACCCCCAGCCCCCAGAGGCTTTTTTCACATTCCTTTATGCAAATCGCATTTAGCCATCTCTAAGAGTTGCCAAGTTCCTAATGGTTTCAGCATTGATTACTATTTTAAAAGACAAAATAGAAAGTTATCAGTTTATTGGCCAAAACTAGTATGAAATCAATGACTGTTTTCACTTGTATGGGCCCATTTACTTTGGCTTTCTCTGCTCTCTCTGGTCTTTAATTGAAAAGAATCTCCAATGTGTAAGAAATGATAAGTTTTTTGAAATACACTTATTTTCAATGAAAATTAAGTCACATATGTGCTTTATATATTTTAGCATCACACTGTACTGTTTAAATTTGTTCTCAGAAAAATTCATGTAGAATACATTCCAATCCTTCTTTTTCTCAAAAAGGAAACATAGGAGTGAAATGACTCTGTAGGATCTTAGAGCTATTATCTTTTGGAAAACAAACAAATATTTCTCTCTGATTATAAGGTACTTGCTGTTTCTCTTGCACTATAATGATATTTTGTTTCATGCATGAAGTTCTTATGAATAATGAGTGTCATATGTTCAGCCGGTGCTCAGAGGAAAATACAATTAGTACTAGAGCACAGACTTCTGAATTTAGGTCTTTATTTTCACTATGTCATCAGTTCTAAAAATAGTGTCGGTGATGTTTGTAACATAAATAATCTAGGAATAATGACAGCAAAATCCCATATGAAATACTCTGCTCATTTGTTACAATACAGAGCTTTTCAAAACCATTACCGTCACACGTGTTGGGTAGCTGTAAAAGTTGCAGAGCTCTCACTTATGTAAATAGCATTTGTTGCCAGAAGGTTTGAACTTTTTAAACCACATATGATCTCACCTACTTCACATTAAAATAACAGTAGAATAAGTGCATAATCTCCACTCAGAAGCTGCTAGAATATTTATATGTTTCGATTCAGGGTGAAATATGATCTATTAGAGCTGACTGTTGGGTAAAATTCAAGTTGATATTTATAGTTCTTAAAAAATAGTTGCTATTCTAATGATAATGCAAAAGGAACATACTGTCTGTTTTTAAATCTCGACCAATAAGAAAGCACTTCAATGCCTATACTACGGAGGACAAAAGAAAGAGAAGCATACGTTGGAATTTGTAGCAAATGTACCTGTAGGAGAAGTAATCTAATTTTTCACTTCAGCTCAGTGTATGCCTCCAGGAACTTAGGTTATTCATATATATTGCTTTCTCTTTTTATTCTCTTTTCTTTGTTTTTATCTCTTTTCATCATTTCATGATAATATAAAATTCATTCTTCCATGTTAACATAATTTCGTCAGTCACTGGAAAGGGAAACCGAAATTATTTTCTGTTAGGAATGATGAAATACTTAAATGATATTGTTAACTTCCAATTTTTATTTTCAAACATTTTACTTTGAAGCTCCTTATTTCTCTCTACTTTCTCACATTACTCTTTTTCTATTCTCTGACACAAAATGTTGTTCATTCCAAGGATTCAGAATTGTTCTCTTTTGGAGTAATGGCCTCACCTGGTTGGATCCTTCTCATTTTGAGGTGTCAGAATAGATACCAGTTCCTTACAAAGCGGTTGCTTAATACTCCAAGAGAAAAAGAAAAAAATAAATAAAAGCAAAGCAAACAACAACAAACACACTTCATTGCCTCAGCTTTAAAATTTGGTTTCTATTTTCAACATTCAGATTTTTAAAACAAAAATTACTTTTTTTATCTCAAATATAAGAAATACTGCTAAATCTTTTTAGGATCAAGTATGACCAAAGGATTTTGATAAAATATACATACAACATATGTTTGTGTTGAAATGACTTTTTAAACCTTTGCTAGTATCAAGTCAGTGATTGGTAGAAACAGAGGCAATGTGGTATAACTAACTTTCTCTGGGCAAGTGCAGAGACCATCCAATTGCTGATACGAGCTTGTTCAAGGATTGAGGAACTTGGATTCCCATGTTCTGTCAGAAGTCACTTTTGCAAAGTCACTATTAATTTTAAATTACTCTCCTTTTTGTATTAAAGAAGCTTGATGTGAGTAATTTCAGTAACACAGCTGTTTTTGCTGTTGAAGATCAAGTGCTTTCTTAGAAACTAGCAAGCTATTTTGAGATCATTGTTTAACCCCTATTGAATTCAAACCAATTCATATTTTTAAGCCCTTCTACTGACATAGAATCTTTTCTTCACCTTAATTCATCTTTGAAAGCATTTCCCTCAGCTTTCCCCCAGTCTTATTGAGAGTGTAATGTTTCCCAAACTCT
>NW_004524823.1:149844-156603 GCF_000260255.1 Octodon degus
TCAGAAAAATAATATAATCAGGGTTAATGTATTCTTGATAGTTATTACATATGTTATATACATGTTATCCACTCAGTCTCAATGATTTTATTATTAAATTAAACTGAAAGACGAATAAGCAAAGAGAAAGATTAAAATGGAGACTACAGTCAGCATTAAGGAAAACTATTTTCAGTGATAACCTAGATTTATTTTTCGTTCATAAATTATATAAATAGCTAGAAAAATAGCCAAATAATTGTTTCCATGCAGTCTTTTATTTCAAGTATGAGTTACTGAATCCAGTAGAGCAGACATTAATATGTGCTATACACCACTGCTACAGCGTGGTAGCTGTAGGCTTTGCTTAACGGAACTAAAGCTACCATGTAAAACTATTGTTTTCTTAACCAATCACAAAGTAAAATAAGAGAATGATTGTTTCTACTGGGTTACTCTTATATTAGGTGGATATATCCCAGCTTAGCTTTGAAAGATTGTTTTATAACCTTGCACAAATGCTTGTTGCTGGTTTCCAGTGAAGATAACTGAGAAACTGATGGTAATGCTGCCTTTTGTTCTGTGAATATTTCCTTGAGTTACATTTTGTGAATTAGTAACCAAGCATAGTTAGAATTTCTACATTATATAATTTAAGTTCACGAATCCATCACCAAACTTATTAGCATTTAAGATCCTCCCGAGCTCTGAAAATGAAATTGCTGCTTATTTGTGGGTTTCCTATTTTAATCCATGTCATTTTATTTATCTGTACTATATGTTTTTGGGAGAATGGTCTTTGAAACCGTCTCACTGTGTTGGTCAGGCAGGCCTCAAACTCATTATACGGTGCCCTGGCTGTCTTTGAATTCAGGCCAATTCTCCTTACCTCAACTTCCCACATGCTGGCATTGCAGCTAAACACTAGCCCAGATGTGCTTTCTCTGCAATTGTTATTCACATATTTTTAAATTGGGATATCTTTAAGGAATATCTACTCTAAAAGATATGCAGATTATGGTAAAATTTCTTTCTTTTTATTGTGGGTTTTCACTTGCCATCTAGCAATGCTAACTTGTTGGAGAGTTGTGTAGTTCTATGAATTTCCATGATGTGTAGATTTAACTAATACTGCAAGCAGGATATAGAGAAGAGCTGTCACCCCAGAAAATTCCTCTTGGGAAATATCTATCATCACATCCTCCAGATACGTTAAACACTAGTCTTCTCACTACATGATCATCCACAATATATAACACAGATGAAATCAAACAATAGACAGCTATGAAACATACGTGTTTGTCATCTCTCTGGATTGAGGGATAAGCTCATGACACAGCAAAGCATATGAATAAAAAAGTGATAGTCAAGACTGCTGAAAAGTTTTAAATTTCCTTTGTGAGATCATTGATAAAGGGGTAATTTTTAGACTTAGAAATAATTATATAGCGTTCATATGGCTTATTTAATCTAGAATTTTTTGAGCACTTTTGAACTTCAAAGTAAGAAATAAACAACCCACAAAAATTGGTAAAACTCAGTGAGTATGTTTATTTTTAAAAAATATTTAATGATCCAACTGTAGAAAACAGTATACAATGTGGACTTTAATTTGTTCAACTTTTCATCTTCCAAGTTTGGAGTATTAACTTTCCAAACAAATCCAGTATTTAACTTTTCTTGATACATGTGAAAGGATCTTTTCTTGTTTTTAGTCAATATTGTAATAATAAGTAAGACAGATATTGTGCACACTTTTCAGTCTTCTAAAAACCAAGTGACAGTATTTGGTAAATTAAAAGTAAAGGGTTGGGAATATAACTCAATGGCATAAGCCCCTTCCTGGTAAATGCAAGGTCTTGAGTTCAATCCTCAGTACCACAAAAAAAGGTAAAATTAAAAAATAAGAAAGATAGAAGCACAAACCTAAAGAAGAGATGCAGAAGACCAGTACTCTGTATCAGTTCTGAACAATGGATGCATTGTCCTAACACATGCTTTATTATCCCATCTAATGCCTTTAGGAAATCCAGACCTATTTTGATTATAATTGTTATATCACTGTAAATATTACAAACATGTCATACTAGAAAACCCAATATTAGATTGCAACATTTGCATAGTTACCTTAATTTGTGGGGGTGCCGCAACAAAATACCACTGGTGGGGTGGCAAAAGAGTAGAAATCTGTTTTCTCACAGCTCTAGAAACTGGATGTCCAACATCAGGTTTGTAGAGCTTTGGTATCCCCTGGTGTATCTTTCTTTGCCCTGGAGCTCCCTAGTCACATGGTGTTCCTTGTGTTCAGGCCCTGGAGTCTCTGAGTGCTAATTCTTTCTCAGAAAAAGAAACATCAGAATGTTTCTTTCAGGGAACCTCATCTCCATTTTAAAGGCTCTATCATCACACGTGAATTCAGAGGGAGGAATTCAGTTTCTAACAGCAGGAGTAATATCGAGACATGTGTTACTATTCATTCTATATATTATATTGATATTTGTATTTTTTTTCTAGTGGTACCAGGGACCAAACTCAGGACTTTGCATTTTCCAGGCAAGTACTTATTCCACTGTGCTATCTCCCCATCCCAGATATCTGTATTTTTATCTTATTTTCAGTCATTTCCATTAATTCAATTTGATTTTTAGTCTATTTACTATGGCTGTCCTGTATCATACGAACCATCTATACTTGCTGTTAGTTAATTGCATATAGAATAAGTTAAAATTATTTTTCACTATTATATATAATATATAGTAAATTCAAATTCGCATGACTATAAAACATTTACATTTTCAGTCAAACTTATGATCTTCTATCCTTTTTTCAAATATTAACCCTAAAAATTATTAAGGAATCTTTCTCTTTAAGTGATTTTAAGAATCAAATATCAAATCATTTAACAATTAATTTCAAATAAAATTTGTGGAGTTTTTGTAGGCTGTTTCAAAAGATCATTTCTTCACCAAGTAAATTTAATTAAGAAATTTTTTTCTTTTTTATTTTTTTTTGCAGGTCAAAAGTTCAGGTTTATTTTTAATCACTTGTGTCAAAATCACAGGGGATGGACAAGGTAAAATTAAAATGTAATTGGATACCTAAGATCTTGGTTCAGTTTCCCATGGCTCCTGTGTCTACATGAACTTGTAAAATACGATACAATAAAGTATGAATGTTTTCATTCCTAGCAGCTACAGCCTCTACCCTGTCTTTAATGTGGTATGGCATTATTTTGTTGTAGAAAGTTAAATTTCACACATTAGCACAACCTGTGCTCTCTGGTGTGTGCTTGGCACCTCTTCATGGCTATTCTTCATTGAGTTCCACTGCAAAACGTTGGATTTATGTAGCTCCTTGTGATAAAATGAAACTTAAAATATGAACTAGACCAAGGTACATTGCTTCAGTGAAAAACATAGTAGTGCATGTTTTTCATTAAATTTTTCCTTACAAATACTTATCTGGACATCCACGGATCAGATTACAGGACCATACGTATTTTTTTTTTTGTACTCCTGCTCTTCAATGTTCTATAATTCTGGCTTTAATGAATCTAAACTCACATCTGTACATAACGACAACATTAATCAAATATGTTTTAAGAGCTGTGTTTTCATCAAACATCTAGTAAATGTGTATTTGTAAACTATGGGAACCAACAGGTTGTTTCCTGCCTTTATCAGGTATAACTGCAGAAATATACACATTTGACATTAATGGGAATTTTCCAGCCCACGAGACAGCAAACAGTGAGAAGATATTGCCCCCTTAAATTTCATATTAAGCATATTATAAAATCCTGGATCTAAAATCCTTGACAATTGAAGAATGAGTTATCTTGAAAAGAAACTATAGCATGATTTTCTCAACCTGGATCAATCAGCCTCTATGATTTGTTTGTTTGTTTTTTTGTTCTTTAACAGGGTCTTGTTATGTGCTTCAGACTGACCTCAAACTCACTGTGCTGCTCAGCTGGCCTGGAATTCAAAGTGATCCTCCTGCCTTTCTCTCTCCAGAGTGCTGGGATTAAGGGCATGTGCCACCATGCCTGGCTCATGAAAGTGATTTTGAAATTGCATTACACAGCAGCAATATCTCAAAGAAAAGTGATTAGTGAAGGTGGGGGCAGCTTGTGTTCTGGGGCTATGTAACAAGAAAGAACCCTGCTAATTCCTTTAGGTACTCTTGGCAAGCAAAATTCTGAGCTGCACAAGTTCAAGGATATATTGCATATTTTCCAGAGATAGACTCTGAGAAGAACTGCTGGTGCTTGAAGAAGTAACAAAGATTTCAGAAGTCTTGCTAATGAGATACTTGCTTCAGACTTTGCCTGAGTGGATACTTTTCCAGAACCATTATTTAAAATTATATCTCATAATTAGAATCAATGATAGTAAGATTTCTTTTGAGAATGATGCAGAAATTTAAATTTACTCTCAATATAAATTGTTAAGGAGTAATTGTGCATATTAGGTGAGAAAATGATACTGTGGCTAATTAAAAATCCTTCTATTAGGATACATATATACAAAGAGACTGATGAAGTATTTTCAAAGTAAGCTCTATAATATTTTTTAGTACTTGTGCATATATTTAAAATTCATAGATAACCTTGTTAGTAAAAATTTACAAGAAATGTTATTTCAAGAAAGTTTAGCATAAAAATTTAAGCCCATTAAGGGTAGAAAAGTGTTTGCTACTTTTCATATCTTATTTATTCACCAGATAAAGCAGAGAGAATAATATTCTTTTCTTAAATATTTTTCTGGACAAGCTTTTGACATGAGCGCCATGAATTGTCAACAGCAGAGAACTCAGTCTGGAAGAAAGAAACATGAAAATAGAGTGTCAGGAAGTTATTTATTATAACAAAGAATGTCTTTTCACAGTTAATATCGTATTGCTAGGGAAAATAAAACATTGACCTAACTCAAATAATTATATACAGAACCATTACTTGCAATTGAGTGTTAATGTCCTCTAAAGAGGAATTTGAAATACAGTTAAGGGGCCGGGGAGATGGCTCAGTGGAATAAGCACTTCCCTGGCAAGCACAAGGGCATGAGTTCAATCCCTGGCTCTCAAAAAAAAAAAAAAAAAAAAAAGAAAGAAATACATTGAAATATTCTGATATGCCCCAATTATTCAGCAATTTACAATTTCACCAAAAGAAAAAAAAAATTCTGCATTGGTCATAATGGTGTATCTACTAGACTTTGCAATTGTGCTGAAACAGGCAATGGAGTATACATATCATTTAGACCAGGGGACAGATACCAGTCGCAACTGAACACATTAACAACTCAGAGATGTAGTAAGTTCGTGTGGTATTGGGCTTTTCTCCATAGCATTCATTTAGTTACACCTTGGCACATTTGTGTTTGTATTTATCTTTTGAAGGACAACATGTAAGGAAGACCTAAAAGATATTTTTCAAAAGTTCTGGGCTAACGGCAGTTACCCTTCCTGATCACCATGTCTGTTAGGAAGTCACTGCGTCATCTTTTTAAAATCACTTTTTTGTTTATAAAAATCCATTCACAGAAAGTTGCCAAAGCACTAAGATCTCCTGTATGTTGCCAGTTTCCCAAATGGTGTCATCTTGAATGATTCTGGTATAGTGTGATCAGTGAGAAAACAATATTTGCATCCAATGGGAGTGATTTTTCAAATAAAAATTGGTAAAATGTTATATTTTAAAGTCCTAGTGTTACTTAAATCTTCTATTTCAGCAGTGCCTTTCTGACATCATTGAAGCATAAAAAGAACCTCACTGGGGACCTGAGAGGTGGATGCAGATACTCAGGATCCACACACTTGCAGTAGAATCTCTTTGTTACTGCCAAAGGTGGGACTTGTGTCTCTAGAAGGCCTATTGTGATATGAGAACTGTAATTACCAGATCCCACACAGGGAAGTGGGTGACATATCACTGCCACACAATGGGAAAGTCCTGACTCTCTGGTAGACCACCTAGGACACCCCCAAGTGGAAAGGCGAAAAGGAAACTCCCCATATGGTTTTCACTGATAAAAAACTAGTGTCCCCAGCCCCCTCCCTAAAACAAAACCCATGAGGGTCAGAGTTGTAGAGTGAACTGTTACAGCTGTACGTAAGGTAGACCTGTCAATGCCTCATTCTTTACTAGTGAGAGTGGGAAGGTTGACCAAGTTTTATCTGTTGAGTTAGGTCGGTGATTACTTAAGCGCTTTCCATCTTGACAGACCAGTGTAGACTGCACCTTTCTACAGAAGTTGAATAGAGAGCAAGCATTGCGTTTTGTTTGCTTGCTTGTTTATTGTTGTCAGGTCTCATTGTTGTATCCATGTTGCCCTCTCCCTCCAAGTCCAAGACTCCTGTATTTAAGGCATTAAGAAAACTCAGGAAGCTCATCTTCTTGCTGTTACCTACACGACAAGGTATCTCACATTCTTCCTCCATACTTCTAGTCTCACTTTTTAATATTTTCCTTATTAACTAGGATTTTTAAACCTTCTTTCATCACAAAAATAAAATTCAATGAAATCTCTATTCCAGGAAGTGAAATCCTTCCATATGATTAAAAATTTTAAGGAAATTTTAAACTACTAAATAAAAACTTTTAAAAGGTATTTGTTTATGGGATATATGTGGATTTTAATATATTTATACATTGTAATGTTTACCGAGGGCAAATAAATCTATGCCCCCAAATATGTATCATTTCTTGGTAATGAAAACTTTCAAAAACCTTTAGCTTTTTAAACTAGATAATACATAACTGTTTCTTTTTTCTTTTTT
>NW_004524823.1:156769-161587 GCF_000260255.1 Octodon degus
GCCCAACATAACTGTTTCTGTAAGTCATGCTGTAGACAATACCACACCAGATTTTAATCCTAACTAGCTGTGATTTAAAACACAATGGGCAACAGTCCCTCTCCTTCCACAAACCTATAACCCCAGCCCATGCTAATACCTTCTTCTCTCAACTTGAGCGAGATAAACATTTTTAATTTCAGCTTTAGATTTTTCAGATATGAGAGAGGTAATGTGGCATTTCTTCTTCTATGCCTGACTTATTTCACTTAAGCTAATGTTCTCATATTGCATCAATATTGTTTCAAATGAGGTAATGCTATTCTTTTTAATGGCTGAAAATGGTTAAGTTCTATATATGATCCATGTTTTTTTATCCATTCCACAGATGATCAAAGCATGAACACAGTTTTTTTTTTCTTTTTCTTTTTTTTTCCTGGAGTGCTGTAATTAACTTAGGGGTAGAGATGTTATTTTCACACACTGATTTCATTATTTGCAGGACTCAATTCATCAAGGACTGCGGTATCATCTGGAAGTTTTATTTTTAATCTTTCAAAGAAAGCTTGGTTTGAATAACAAGCATCCTCACCAATAGTACTCCCAGGTCTCCTTTTCTTCAGGTTTCCTTTAATTTTCAACTATTATTACCTATATGAAAACTGAGAAAGCTACAGAAAATTTAAATCTCAATGGAAATTTTTTGAAATTCCACTACAATTGAAATATGTTAAAAGATATTTGAACTCTCCCTACTGGGAAAACTGTGTGTGTGTGTGTGTGTGTGTGTGTGTGTGTGTGTGTGTGTGTATGATCAGGGAATCAAACTCAGAGGCTCACGCTTACTAGGCAGGTGCTGTGCCACTGAGCTGCATCCCTGGCCTGGGAAAACAGATTATTTTGAACATAACTTTAATATAACTCAGTTCTACTAACTTGTTTCACATAACGCTTATCAAAAATTACATCTTATTTTTAAAATTTGAAAGGGTGAAATCTATAAGAATTTTGTGCAAGTTATCTGGCTGAAACAGTGAAATATATACTTTCTTCTTTTTCCATTGTTGATTTCATTGTCATTTACAACTCTTGTACACTATTTTAATTTTCAGTATGAGAACGAGCAGTCTGCCTTTTATCAATACGAAAATGACTCTAAATGTAATGTTCAAAGACTTTTATATTTCACAAAAGGTAAACAAATATGAAAACTATACCAATGTATGTATATCTGTACCTATATCTATAGTGTGTGTGTGTGTGTGTGTGTGTGTGTGTGTGTGTGTGTGTGTATGACTGCTTTAGACATTTACTATATGGCTTGTCCCAGATGGTTTCAGACAAAATAAAACTTATAAAAAATATATGGTAGAATTTTGAAAGTTTTAAAAGAAACACAGTCTGAGTTTACAAGAAATATAACAAAATGATAAGTCCTGAAAAGGAACTAAAAAGTCTTACTTTAGCTTTGCAAGAATGGCCAAAGATGAAGACATTTACTATAATTTTAGGAATACCATCCAGGAAATATTCAAAGTCAATAAAAGCAAATTAACTACTGAAATGACTCTCTCTGGCAATCTGGGGAAAACTAGGTTTTACCTTCTCCCCTAGAAATAAAACTCTGTCGTGAGCAGCAGGGAAACATTTTTACACATGTTACATGCTCAGAGATGGGGAGGATATAAATTAATCTGCTAAATTTATTCTTGTGTGAAAGCATTTCTATGTAGAAATCTAAGTGAAAAAATAACTTAAGTAGATTTAAACACCTGCATTTTCTTTTTAAAATTCATTTTTATTCATTATTTATTTATTTTATGTATTTAGTAGAGGGTCTACAGGGTCTCACTGCACAGATTGGACACGTAGTGATCCTCCTGGTTTTAGCTTCCCAAGCTCTGGGGTTACAGGTGTGTGCCACCACACCCAGTTTCAATTGCCCTCTCAGGGATCCCCAGCGGGCGGGTCCAGCAGGCAACACCGAGATGGAACCCCTGTCCCTTCACCTGCCTAAGCAGGTGCTTTAGTTCATTGAGCTATCTAGCCAGCCCTTAAACACCTACATTTTCCCTCATTTTTTGTAAATTTTTTATTTGGATAAAATTTAACACTAGTTTAATATGTAAGTCTATATTACATAAATGAATTAAATAATCAAATACATTCAAAATCTCTTTTGCTCCCACTAGATATTTATGAGCATTTCCATAACACATCTATCAATGTAGGAAAGACAAAATCACAAAAACTTTAAATTTTACACATTTATCATTAATTTTTCTATTAGACTATTGATAGTCTCAGAAACTCTCACAAGTAATTTTATATTAATGAATGACAATTTCCAACACTTGGAAATTATCAGGGAAAGTAAGGAAACATAGTAATGATTATTTGCAGAAAGAAATACGAAAACTGCTCTCCACAAACCTTGACTTCATTCACTGAAATGGTCTCTAGTGTTATCATACACTATTTATTAGAAACAAGAAGCAAGTCATTTCAAAATTAATGTATCATCTGACATAGGTCTGGAATCTGACATATGCAAAAATCAAAAGCTGCCTCTACTGTACAGTCTATGACACTTTCAATAAATTCCTTCACCAAACTGCTGTATATCTTAATCTATAGATATTACTTGATGTTGCATTTCATGCTCATGCAAAATAATTCAAGATGTGTTTGCTTTTTATTATAATTATACTTAATAGATGAAATACTTTGTATGACTCCAGTAGGAACTAATTTCCAAGTTTAAAGCATTTGTGGTTATTTTCTCTAACTCATAATTTACATGAGAAATTTCATCTTCAATAGAAACTAAAGGTGTATCATGAAATTCATTGTTTAAATTATTCAATGTACCACCAATTAAAATTATAGCTCAATTAGAATAATCATATAAAATTGAAATTTTAAAATTTAAAGTAACATTTTGGCTTATAGATACTTGTGAATGTTATCAAACCGTAGTTCCTACTTTTCACCTATAAAATTCAGAAATAGATCCAATCTTATACTTATCCAAACATAATTTAGTTGTTAATATCTGAATTTAGCTTCTCAACAATGTCAAAACATCTGAAATAAAATATATTCTCCTCAAACAAAATGGAAAGGTAAATTATCATATAAAAGCATTTATATAAGAAAATTTTACAAACCTGTCTGAAATTGAAGTACCATTTTACTATCCTGGTAATTTTTAAACATCTAGAGTTATATAAATAAAAGCAAACTGTTATTAATATAATTGAACTACATACAGCATAAAAACAGAATGGAGGAAAATATTCAGGAAAAAATAATGAAGTTGAAGGAGTATGAAACTTTCTTTAATGGTCTTCGCACATGTATATTTGTTTTAATTAATTACATTTAGACATTTTAGATATACAGAAGGCTCACATTCACCATAGAGAATCTGTACCCTGTGCACATGGTACGCCTTGGCGCTTCTTTCTTCCCCATTTCCCTTCTCTCTTCTATCGCTCTTCTCCTCCTTATTTACAAGAGCTTTGATTCCTTTTTTCCTCCCTTTCTCCTTTGTTTCTTTTCATTTTCTTGGCTTCCCTTCCCCCCTGGTTGTTCTTCTTCCCACTTGAATGCTTGCTTCCCATTTCCCAGGCCATACATTTGGTTCTTATTCACACTTACATTTTCTCACACCAGAGAAACAATGTGGTAATGAAACATACACATGTACATTGCATGTCCGAAAATGTAAAAAAGATTGACCACAGAATGGGCTTTTATATTTCATATATTTTATTTTCTCAAACGTCAACTATAAAAAGAAACCCTTTTTGAAAAAAAAAGAAAGAAAGAAAGAAAGAAAGAAAGAAAGAAAGAAAGAAAGAAAGAAAAAAAAAAGAAAGAATATTACAGGTAAATCAGACAGTTCTTTTACTTTCTTTTATTTTATGAAAAGAATAAAACAAAATTTCTTAACAAAATAGTAATAGCCTAGCAATAACTAATACCTTTAAGTACTCAAAGTACAAGGTATCAACCAAAAAGATTCTTGCAAAAAAAAGATAATATCACAAAAATTTATTTTCAACAATCTGAGAAAAACTAGTTTTATAAATGTAAACTAATATAACTACTACAGAAATTAGTGTGGGGACTCCGCAGTAAAGTAGAAAAAATTTTCAGTGTTTTTTTATAGTCTCTGTCCACTTCTTCTCTGTCATTCTGAACAGACTGAATTGAAAATAATGGGCTTGTAACCTAACACTGAGCTAATCCAGCAATCCCTATGCAATTGTTATGTGAACTCAGAAGGCATCTGCATATGTAACAAAGTGGCTCTAACTTACTCTCTTTCACTGGGCTTGCCTTCACCTAACTATATTATATAGCATGACTAAGAAGAAAAAGATAGCAATTAAGGCAAATTCTATGAGCCCAGGCCTGGGGGGTGCACGCCTATGATCCCAGTGCTAAGGAGGCTGAAAACAGGAGGATCACTATGACTTCGAGCTGCATAGTGAGATCTTATATCATATACATATTTTTTTTTTTAAAAAAAGGCACATTCTATACATGTGAGTTTTGATAGTTAGCTGATTTTGTCTTTTGAGTAAGAAAAAAACTCAGGGCTGGCCAAATATCTCAATGGATGCAAGCACCTGCTTAGGCAGATGCAGGGGCCAGGAGTTCGATCCTCTTGATGCCCTGCTGGTCCTGTTCCTGGGGCACGCTGAAACAGCGAAAGAGACTGGGTGTGGTGGCGTGTGCCTGTAATCCCAACAATTGGGAGGCTGTAAGCAGGAGGATCACTAGGAGTCTTGTCTATGCAGTCAGACCCTATAGACCCTGTCCTAAAAA
>NW_004524823.1:161687-169144 GCF_000260255.1 Octodon degus
AAAAAAAAAAAAAAAAGTTCTGCAAAGTTCTGGGTGTGGCTCAAGAAATTTTCTGAAGACAGGAGACCCAACCATTTTTTTGTCTCTTAAATAAAATAAAAGTGAAATGATGAAGCAAGGTTTGCTGCTTCTTTGGAGTAGCTCCAGTATTCACCTTCACAAGATTTTACCAAGCACTATATATGTTTATTACATACTATTTCATTTCTTCCTTCTGAAATTTTTTAGCATATTAGAATAGTTCTCATCTCTTCTACACTTAGCCTTTCATGACTCATTGAAACAGGTTTTCTTTTTCATTTATAAAAAATTCCTGAATGTGTAAATATTCATATTACCTTTAAGTATGCTTACCTTAGATGATCTGTTCCTTTGGGTAATCATTATATACTTGAATTTTGTCTATATTTATTTTGATGATAGTCTCGTGATTCATATGCTTGTCTCTGCCATCCTGTGGATAACACTGGTCATATTAAACATTTTCATGAGTTTCAGAACAATTCTATATTTGCTGGGGTACTACAAATATAAACTGTTACAAAATTCAACTCAAAATTCAAATTCCAAAGTTTGCATTTTTTGACAGAAGTTCTATTTCTAAATCTTCTTCAGTAACATGAATAGCTCTATCCGTGAATTTCTTTTAATTCCTTTCATATTTAGGAGGAGAATCATTTAAATCTTACCATGAAAATATCTGCAGAGACATGGAGAGGAACTTAGTAAAATAAAAATCATGGTGAGCTTCATTTAGAGTTGGCCACATACCCAGGCAAATGTTCATTCCCAGCCAGGAACCTTCTACATAAAACAGGAAAAAAAACTGGGTCCTAAGATACAGATCACAGAGTTTTTACATGTATAGTATACAAGAGTACCTGAGTTCAGCCCTCTACATTAGAAGTAAAAAGACAGAAAAGCATACAATAAATTTTGGAATCACTTGCAGATATTTGAAGTAGAAAATAACAATGTATATTTCCCCCATTTCTATGATATTTTATATATTTGACTTTATTCACAGACTAATTGGCGCATGATATTTGAATGTGATGGAATTTTATGATCAGTTACATAATTCTGACTGTACAAAATGAATGTAGTCATAATATATTATCTCTTCCTATGCTTTTCCGTATTATGTTATTATCAATAAAGATCCATTAGGCAGATCTTTTACTTAGATTTCCAATGAAAGCACATATCACCAAGTGCCTGTTGAATAAAAAAAAATAAATCATTATGCATTTTAAGGCATTTTCCTAATTACAGTAGGGCACACCCTAAAAATAATCATGACCTGAAAGAGCAATTTTGCATGTTCCTTTTCTTGGGATTTTTTTTTTTAAACTATTTGTTAGCATTTTAATGAGCCCCATGTCCAGTGCCTTCAAGCTACCAAGACACAGCCCCCCCACACACACCCTTAATCTTCTCCTCAGCTCTTCTGCTGCAGAATTGGCCTGCGTGACGACAGGCTGCTTTGGGAGCTTTCCCTTCCCAAGAACTTGGTAGTAGCCCGATCGCACTACAGCAGTGATGGGAGCTGCTCCAGTCTTGTGTGTGGCAGCATTTACTCCTGTCTGCTCACTGGCCAATGCCCACAATGTATCAAGGTTGACACTTGGGCAGAAGCTCTGGTTTCTCTTTAAGGGGTAATGCCTCATACCGACCTTGCCAAAGTAACCTGAGTGGTTCTTGTCGAAGTTGATCCTGTGGTGATGCATACCACCAGCATCACCCAGGCCACAATCCGGGGTGCTTCTAGTGCTTGCCGATGTGACCGTGGCCGTGGCTCACATGGCCCCGAAGCTTTCGGGTCTTCCTTAGTCTGGAGGGCATGTTGGCTGCCAAGACCAGGGATTATTTAAATGATTCGAATATAGATTTTTTGGGCTATTATTAAAATACTGCTTGTCTAAAAATAACTCAAACAGAATAACTTGTCTCTTTAGCATTGAAACATACGAAGTTCTATGTGTCTGCTTTAAACTTCTAGCTATACAACCTTAGCAAATCTTTTCAACTTGTATTAACTTTGGCAAATTTTATTTCAATTAATTGGCAGAATGTGATAGTCAACAGTTTTTCAAAATAATATAGCAAATAGTTTTTGTATTTTGGAAATTTATATTGTTAAATCATAATTATATCTTTCAACAGGATATATTCAAAATTCATACCAGTAACAATTTCAAAGTATCACATATTTTCCTGTTACTTTATGCATAAGTGGCTTATTGTGAAAGTAAATGCAGAGGCCAGTTGTCCTAGTGTGACTGTGTTTAACGCTTCCAAAGTCTTTCCTCCTTAGATCATGAGCAGCCCCAAAAATCTGCTTTGTCTCATCAGAAAGGGAGAGAATAATTTATGAATTTAGGTGAGGGAGGGGTGGCCAATCAGTATGTTGTAGTAGCCCCAAAATATTTCTGAAACACATAATAAATTGTCACACACACACACACACACACACACACACACACACACAGATGTGTATTTTCCAAGTTACTGAACAGATTTTTCCTGGGCTGTATTGTTCTGTTTGTCTCCAAATCATTGATTTTTCTGCTGTTTTCTTTTTTTGTTTTAGTAATGGCTAAATTCTTTACAAAAAAATATATATATATAAAAACTGTTAAATGTCAAGTGGTTCCACACAGGCTTCTCCTCTTTAACACTGGGAGACAGGGCACAGGTGTATCTACTCCCCTCCACCCCACCTTTCCTGATGATACAGTAGAAGTTCTAATGAAAATAAAATGAAAGAAGCAAAAAGCCACCAATAAAACAAAGACCAGGCCTTAATTGCACAGTTCGATCAGTGTTTCTCTAGGTTTCCTCAGGCAGTGTGGGAGTGTCTACTGGTAGCTTATGGAAAAGGACAATGCCCTTTTCATCCTTGCTTTATAGACTACAGAGAAAAAGCTTTTATCCCCAAAGTGGTTAGAGAGGTGTTTGAAACTCAGACACTAAAAAAATGATGTCTTTTCACACATTTGCAGTAAGTGATAATTGCAACACAAAGGGAATCAAGAGAATACTTAAATGTTACACGCGAGGCTCTAAATATTTTCTAAGGCTGAGATTTTTATGCACAAATCAAAGCTTGTGTCAAGAAACAAATATATCTAAATTTATTTAAATGTATACTTTTTTTTGTATTTAGGACAGGGTGTACAGGGTCTCACTGCATAAATCGGACTCATAGTGATCTGCCTGCTTACAGCCTCCCAAGTGCTAGGATTACAGGCGTGCGCCACCATGCCCTCTCAATTGCCCACTCAGTGCTCCTCTGGGGCAGGGCCAGCAGATTGAACTCCAGGCCCGTGCATCTGCCTAAGCAGGCACTTTAATCTGCTGAGCTATTTGGCCGGCCCTTAAAAATCTACATTCTTGAAAATGTGACAATATGCAAAATTACAAACTGACTCAGATTGAATTAAAGATGTATATGCCATATGAAGAGCATCACATACAGTTAGGGGGATCACAGAAAAGGCAATTATTAGTATTAGAATATCAGATGATGTAAGTTATCCCTCAGATCATAATATTAAAAAATAATATCTTTTTTTTGGCAGAACTTGGGACCGAATTCAGGGAAGAGTTTATTCCACTGAGCCATCTCCTTGACCCCCCAAAATAGTATCTTTGTAGGACTCTGTATTAGAATATTCTAGTGAATTCTAAGTGAAGCATACTTTCATGTGTTATTTTGTTTTGTGGCAGTATTAAGAAAATTGAACTAAACACCTTTACATATCTTAAGGTTTGGGGCAACAAAATGCCTTCTGATGTGCTAAATTACCTAAGCGGGTAATGCAGCTTGAACCTTTATCCTTCCCGCTCACAGAGTGCGGGCACTTTAGGTATGCACCATAACACTCCATTTGCTGAAAACATCATGAAGCTTAGTGATTTCACTGTAACACATTGGAAGAAGTAATAAGGAAAGGTAAGAAGGGAAAGGAGAGATAAAGAAATTAATTTTATTGTCCAAGAACCACAATTCCTGTGGACAGCACCTACAAGGAGGAGAGGCATATTTCAGTTCTTGATAGTAGAGGGTTCTGTACATGATTAGTAACTGCAAGGCAGACATGGCATGGTAGAAGAGGATGGTGGAGGAAAGTTGCACTGATGTGGCAGCAAGACAGCAGAAAGAGGGGACAGACCTAGAAGGGAGCTCTCCCCTCCCAAGTCCTGTCCTTAGTGACATAACTCTTCCATCAGCTCTTATCTTCAAACAGCACAAAGGGCAGCTTTGAACTATTCAGTGGATCAACCCACTGAAGAGTATTACAAAGAGTACCTCCCAATTCCCCCAGCTCTGTTAAAGTACTGTTAGGGAAATTTTAAAACTCAAAGCTAAAATAAAATGTGTAAAAGAAAAATTGGGTACAAGTGTACTTTACAATAAAACAGTGTATTCAAACTATGATGTAGGCCTTCAAGCAAGATGAAAGAAAGGCACTAGATGGAGACTATCAAGGATGCTGAACACAGAAGTTGCATGAGGAAGAAAACAGAATTTGGGGTGGAAGGGAACACCCATATATCACTTGGATTCTCAAGTTCTTTCTTTTGTATATGAACACCTAGGTCTGCGGAGGTCTACTGTCTAATGTCAGAACAGTGGCAGAAATTCTACCAAGCAGTTCTCAGAGAATGTCCCTTTCCTTCACTTGCATGTCACTGTTCAATTTTGTTCTAAATTGTCTACCTCTGTTTCTGGAGATATCAACAGTTGAGCCACTGTCTGTTTTTCCAGTTCATCAACACACTGCCATAACGGGAAGCTCAGGTGCTTACCCTGCGTTTCAACCTCAGGCTGCAGTCATCAGCGCTGGCTGTGTATTAGCATCAGGTGGGATGCTGAGTAACAATAACATAACTCAGAATCTCACAGAGTGCCTCCTCCACTCCACCTCCAGGATTCTGCAGGGTCTTCTATGAAAACATTTGCAAAGTTCGGCATACCTTGGAAGGATTCATTGAACTTGAGTCCTTTCATTACCTCATAAAGAATCCCACAGCTGTATAAGTTTTCCGTATATTCTATGTCAAGAGTTTTCCTTTCTTACTGGATCTTCTCAGTGCCATGCTAGGTCCCCAAACCGGTGGTGAAGCATAGCTCAGATGTAGAATGGTTCATAACCTGATTGACTCCTGCACATTTTAGAAATGTTAGCAATGGCACCTATGTGTTTTAATGTCAATGTTCTATTTGCCGTACTTGACCCTATGACTAGTTAGTTCACTGCTTAACTGTTACACAAACATCTAAAGGGAAATTTTCCTTATTCAAATTGAAGTATCATGTAGGATTTGAAAATCTGATTGTCTTAAAATGTCAATCTTTTCAATTTTTCTCTTTTAAAATAAAAGACATCCTTGGCAAGTGCAAGGGTTGCGTTCAATCCCCGGTTCTGCCAAATAAATAAATAAATAAATAAATAAATAAATAAATAAAGTAAAATAAAAGACAGTCAAGAAGATTTTGTTTTCCCCCGACCTATATACAGAAAAATTGTAATCACAATGTTTTGTCTCAGGCTATATTTAAAAATTTTACATTCAACTCTCTTAGGCTATTTCTTATGGTCACGTATTAAATTTAGAATAAAGAAAATCAAAGTCATTCACCAAAAAACCAAAATCCTTTTCATATAATGTGGTAAAGTTTGTTACTACATTTCTTCCCACCTGAGCAGCAAAAATACCTAAGGACATGATTTTATATATACTACGCATTAAAATTACAGACTAATTTCAGAAATATCAAGATATATAACTTTATTTCTTAGGAATCTTTCAATGAAATGTTTCCATATTCTGCTTGAACACTTCACAGTTGATGTTAGAAAACAAAGTACTTTTCACTACTTTCATTAAATTGAGTTCCAAGAAACTTTATGAGCTCTAAAATTTTCTAAGATTTTAATAAAAGATATATAAAACAATCTCATAATTTTCAGGCAGAATAAACTTTCAATGCCAACAAAATTTAGACGATATTTGGCAAACACTTCCATTAGTTTGTCTTTCATTTCAAGTTTATCATAAATTTTTTTCTAAAATTTTATTGAGGATAATTTGTTATTTTTCTACTCCACAAATAACATTTACTTTTGTTTGCTTTTCTCTACCAAAGTAGCATCTTAAATAAGAAAATGACATGGGAAAGCTGTATCTAGTTTATAACCATATAAGTTTAAATTTGAATTCTTGACAGAACAATTTTATTTTGGGCAAACTATTTGTTTTCTCATGACTTCACTTTTATTTTAACTGTAAAACATGTGTACGGTGTTTCACAAAAGAATTCTTTGTAAATTAAACTGGAAATTATATTTAATGTACTAAGACTGATAAATGGAACGAAAGGCGAACTTCATGACTGTATTAGTTGATTTCAACTCAATAGCTTTAGACAATACTTCACAAGTTCATTTTATAACAGTGTAAGTTTTCTCCCTTTATTTCACATATATATATAAAATCTCCCTGAGTATTGTAAATTGTCTTCTTACTAAGTGCAGTCATTTTGCAACATTCTGATTTTAACAAAAAATGAAAGTTCTTTACTGCCTTCCAACCATCAGCACTTCCCAGTGTGATTAAGCCACTTGACTAAGCTAGCACAGTGATCCTGTAGCTTTTCTGTTCTGACAAGTGGGTGCCTGCATCCGCCTACACGGTCGCTCCCACCACGGTTCCTCAACCTTCTGTGAAATATTTTAGATAGATTATTGATCATAAACACAGGTGACACAGAGAAGAAATAAAAAGAAATAAAAAAGTACATGTTGACGATTTACGAAAAGCAATCACATTTAACTTGACCAGTACATATAAAAGTATGTCTGTTTGCACTTACCTGCATGTATAAAGGAGATCTAAAAAGTTAATTTTCTGAATTTGAAGACAATGAATACACAGAATGCATTTCAATATTCATATGGACAAATTATTATGCATAATTTAAGGAAATTGAAATAGAAATTTGGGGTCAAAATTGCACATATAAAGTTTTCTGAAGTGCTTAAAGGAAAGCTCTACACATATTCCTGACTTATTACAATTATAAGACTGCTTTGGAAAGGTGAAATTAATAAATGATATCAATCCCTGAGTTCAATCCCTGGTCCAAAAAGAAAAGGTCTTATTTATGTTTGGTATAAAAATTGATATTCCAAAATAAGTCATCAGTTATAGCTTCAAACTTGAAAATAAAAGTAATTCCTGTTTATATATAGTAGAGATGAAGCAAGGAAAAGTGTTACATAAATCACTTAAATGTTAAAAGAATCTATTTTCCTTGATAATAACAAAGCCCAAGAGAAATCACAGCAGAAAAACCTGAGGCTAATTTGCAAAAGCTTAGATACTAAGAATTCATGTAGTGCTGAACTTTAATCTGATTTGGAGAATAGAAAAATCAGTCTATAACT
>NW_004524823.1:170624-174558 GCF_000260255.1 Octodon degus
TTCTATGTTCCTCACTTTATGCTAGACTCTAGTACTTGTCTTTGCTGCTATATTTCTTGAGCCAAATTACCTAATTATTTTAAGGGAGTAGAAACAAAATGAAGATAAATACGAATTCTAATAGTACCTACCATTCAAAAAGTATTTTTTGAAAATTAAAAAATTCAAAATAAAATTCTACTTTTGTATCATCCCAACATTCCACAAAATTGTTTTCTATAGCCAGAATAGAAACAGTTTTATGGTTTTGGCAAACCATAAAAACGTACTGAATTCTGAAAGGGCAAATTTTGGGCAATTATGTACATACTACATGGGATGGTTTTAAATTTCCTACTTCTTTTCTCATTTCTCCTTAAACATAAGTCCTGACGACACACTACTCATAACTGGCACGTATTTTTCCTTTTTTAAATTTATGACTACAGCACTTTTCTGTCACATTAGGTTACTGTGCCCTTGGGTGCCCAAGTATATTCTTGCAGTTCTTGGGATTACAATATGGGAGGCAAAGTGCCCATCTGCTTTCCCTTACTCGTTGCCGTATGCACTACATTTAGCATTCCAGATGGTCACACAACATCCATTATCCATTCTGCTGTCAGTGTTTCTGCAATGGATATTATCCCATAGAGAAATACTGTAATTCTAGTGTTTCACTTTTCTTTCGGCTACTTCTGATCATCTTTTTAGCTAAGCTTGCCATCTTGTACTATATTCAGCACTGCATATAGTATTAGGGATACTGCGATTAATTATCTTTCTATTCTCTGTAAGCAGCCTTGTTCTAGAAAGAAAATTTTATGGTTTTATTGCAATATTTAAGCCATGTTTTTCATTACAATTATTTACTAAGTTGAAAAGTATAGTGGCCTATAAATCAGAAGACTCCCATGGAAATTAGATTTTTTTCAGCTAGCTTGGGATGTGAAATTGCACACAACAACTACTTATGTAAACCTCTGATTTCTCATTCATAAACTAAATGCTTGATTTTGGGAGGGCAAACCACTTTTTCTTTGCCACAGTTTATATAATTTCCACTAAAGTAAATCCACCTGAAATTGTAAATGTCTGATTTAAGTACAATTTAAATGCTAATAAAACAATATGTGTTTAACCAATATTTTATGTGTATTATTTTATTAATGAAGCTGCAGAACCATTACAGACTATATTTGCTGAATACACCAAAAAGGATAAATTTGCACTGAAAAAATAAATCAATCTAATTCCATTTAAGAAGCATAATGCATCTTAATGGGCAAAAAATGTCATATTGAAATGTAAACTTCCAGATACTCAGAGGAAAGAAGGAATATTTGGGGTTGACTTATGTAAGGTGAAAATTAAAATAGAACTTTACAGTCATGGATTATGAAGGAAATTATTAGCTATTAATCTTCTTGCATTTATATTTGCCCTGATTAAAGAGGTAAATGAAAGTAAGTCATTAGTAGTAACCAGACATTTTTTTCTAAAGTGTTTTTTGTCTAAATTTAGTTCATCCTTTTATTAGTCGTGTATCTATCATGAGCAACCCTCGCTGGTAGGTTTTGAGGCAGCCCCTTAGGTTTCCTGTAAGATTCTGTAGGTAATGCTGAAATGTGCAGAAATCTGAGCAAGAATATAGCAGTACATCAGAAAAGTGATTATCACCATTTGCTTCACACTCATTGATGTTAAGTATTAAAGCCAATGCCTTAAAACAGTAGTGCCTTGGTTGATTGATTGATTGATTGATTGATTGATTGATTGACTGACTAATTTGCTGAGGTTCTAACCCAGGTCCTTGTGTATAGTAAGTAAGCACTCTACCTCTGAGCTACATTCCAGCCATATATGTTATTATGCAAACTCCAAATATCTCCAATATGTGTGTGGAAAAATAATGTTTACTAACTTAAGAAAATAAAATGGTTTTAACATAAAAGGATATAGATTCTAGTCACTCTGTAAATGTTGATAAAACAATAATAATTAAATGTAATCCATGCTATAAAAAATTTTAAAACAAGAATTTCTATCAGATTAAATCTATGATCCTATAGAATTAGCTACTCTAAGAAAATACAATTTTCTAAAAACTGATAATTTTTGTTTTTAAATGCATGAATAAAAATTTTATTACTCTGAAAACTGTTGAAATATTTAACGACCATTTATCCAAGCTTCATAACAATAACTTTATGGTAAATAAATAAATATACTATAAAGCATGTATTGGTCTTCAAAACTTGAAGCTAAATCTAGAAATATGTAACATTTGGAAGGCAAAGAAATAGATCATTATCTTGGAAACTTGATTCTCCACAAATACTGAGAAATAATACAGAGTAAGAAATGAAAGCAGAAATGATCTAACAACTCATTTAAAGCTTATATTTTTAAATTTCATTATTATTTACATATACAATACAAGGAAATATAAAAGTGACAGTATGTGATTAAATTGTATAGGACAAAAAAGAGTTTTGCTTTTCTCAATGGTAACTGTTCCATTTCCACAGACAACACTTTTACATTACTTTGAAATGCAATGAAATTAGAGGGGACAATTTGTTGAGGGAATGTTAAAATTATTTTTCTGGGCCAGGGAGATGGTTCAGTAGAATAAGCGCTTGCCTGGCAAGCGCAAGGGCTTGAGTTCAATCCCTGGTTCCACCAAAAAAATAAATAAATAAATAAATAAAATTATTTGTGCTTTGTGGAAAATACTCCAGTAAAATTAGTAACATGGCACCTGTAGTTTGTTTATTTATTTATTTTCTTTTTCGGTGCCGGGATCAAACTCAGGACCTTGCACTCGGCCGGGGAGGCACTTATGCCACAGAGCTATATCCCTAGCCAGCACTTACAGTTTGAACATTAAACACTAAGAATTGTATATTAGTGTTTTAAAATGACTTTGAGAATTCTGGTTGAAAATGCAAATGACTATTAAAACAGAAAAATAAATTCTGGTTTCTTCATAAAATTTAACAGTAGATTTAATACATCAAACCATATCTAAAAGTATTCAACAATGTCAGAAACTTTGTATTTAAATGGCATTTGAAATACACAAACCTGCATCAATCAAATATAGTTTTCATAATTTACTTTTTGGATTAGTAATGGGAAAAATTATCCGTAGTTTAAGCTGATGTGGACTAGTTTCCAGTCCACTGTACAAGAGCACATGTTTTAAACAATTAAACCAGATTGATTGAATTTAATGGCTTTTCTCTAATATACTAGCTATTATCATCATTATAGGTTGCTGTAGAAATACAGCAAGAGCAAGCATATTTTTGTTAAATTATTTGAAATAAGGTGCACACTTTCATTTTAATTCTGTAATATTTTGCACAATATAATAATAAATGATAAGAGATCTACACCACTGAAAAGTGGTTTAAGTTCATTAGTAGCACATGAGAACCCTAATGTGCATACTATGATCACAATCTCTTGCAATTTCTAGGCTTTACGTGGTTGAATTTGGCACCTGCTTAATAGGAAGTCAATCACGGCAGTTATTTTATGCATATTCATGAAGAAACTGCTTTGAGACCCATAATATGCAGCCAGGAGATCCAATATTTTTCTTCACGCATGGAAATGTTTAGACATCTACCTGCCCAGGTAGGCCGGCGTTACGCTCCCGATCTGGTCTGGATTCTGAACAATGGCTTCTACACAATCTACATTTTCTTTCAGTTCTTAGCCATAAAGGTAAAGACAAAAGGACAATGAAAGAGTAATAACAAGTAAATATGGACAACTGGGTCCCTCTGTATTCATAACACATGGTCAGGGGAGCATTCAGTGACTAGTCTGAGGAAGAAATCAAATTTTCTTTTTACATGTATGATTCATTTAAAGTATTTCAAAACAATAGATTTTGAAAAAATATTTTAAATAAGAAGGTAAGGATAAATTGAAGGAATCT
>NW_004524823.1:174658-175940 GCF_000260255.1 Octodon degus
TCAGACTCTTGAGCTTGCCATGGAAGCACTTATTCCACTGAGCCATCTCCCCGGCCCTAACTCATTTATTATTAAAACTGTGTATTAGCCATATAACAAATTTAGGATGTTAAAATTTTATACATTTAAATACTAGTAAGACAACTGCAAAAATACATTTTTGTTGAAACCACACATAAGTAAGTTAATATCTAACCAATGAAAAGAGATTATATGTATGAAGAAAACACATTTGCAGCACTAGATTTCCAGCATGTGAAGCGCAGAGCAGTGAATGACTCAAGTACTGTAAGCAACGTTTTAAAGGACTCTGTACCAGAGAAGTTTCCTTTTTTATTTTTCTTCTTTTCTATGCTTTTAGTACAGGGCCTACAGGGTCTCACTACACAGTTTGCATTCTGATTTCAGCCTTGCAAGCACTGGGATCGCAAGTGTGCACCATCACACCCAGTCTCAGTGGCCCTCTCAGTGCTCCCCAGGGTAGGGCGCAGCATGGCATGCTGGGTATCGAACACCAGTCCCTGTGCTTGCCTAAGCTGACACTTTAGTACACTGAGCTATCTGGCTGCCCTCAGAGAGGTTTTCAACCAATGCAGTAAAGGCATGTATTCCTTGGAACTAAGTTTTTAATTTTAATAAAAGAACACCAAAGAGTTTTTAAGTTTTCTTATCAAGTAGCTATTATGCATAAAATTAATGATAAAATATGTCTCTTTCCAAATATCTTTTCTGTTTCAAGCTCTAAACATTTATTATGGTCACTGGTAGATATATAAGTAATATTACATGTATGATAAAGATTTAGAAAGCCCTTGTTTGTAGTTAACCCTCTGTTCAATGACAGTTTGATCCACAGAGTTCCATTTAAATAGATCAAATAATATTTATAACTGTTTGAAAGGTTGTGCCCTGTAGTTGCTATCTCTAATTTCATGGGACACATATTCTAGTATTTAAGAATTATAGTTAAACAGGCAATGCTGGTGTAGCAATTGTGAACTTGAGAGGAAAGGCCTATATTACTTCATTTTAATTTTTGCATAAATATATTTAGCGTTTATTAGTGTTCAAATTGTAAATCATTGCAGTTCCTCACTTGTGCCTATGATATTCTTATTGTCATTATAATTTTCTTTCATATAATACATCAAATGGCAATTTAATCAAATGAAAAGGGCAAAAACATTTAGACAAATATTAAACCACTAAACTTTCTTTAAAACTAGAATATTCACTGATTAACCATATTACTATTTTATAATGACATATATAACACATGAAT
>NW_004524823.1:176882-177988 GCF_000260255.1 Octodon degus
TCACATGCATGAGAGATTTTCTCTTAAGGAGTAGAAATAATCATATATTTGTAAGCCAGGTCATAATTTGTGATTAAAAAACTATATTTTACACCCATGTACTTCCACACACAACTTATCAATATTTATCAGACTCTTGGTGGTTTATCATCTTTTGGATAAGGTACACTTCTTATTTCTTCAAATAGTTTGTTGTGCATGACAAAAAATGGTACCTATTCTAAAAGTGTATTACATCATTACTAGAATAATTACTCTCAGATAGCTATAAATTGTTCTACTTGTATTTTATTATTCAGAAGAATAATGCCTTCATTTTGTTTATGACTATGTTTTCACTGAAAACATTTTTTTTGTAAAATGTTTTCCAGGTTGTAAGCTAGCCTGTAAACAAGAAAGAACTTAGGTGTCAAAGGAAATACGGAGATCAGATACATAATCTTCCACTGTCTTATAACCTTAACCTGTGCATAACATTCAGGCAAAAGGCAATGACTATTAGGTGAAAATTTTTCATACACTGCCTTCTTTTTATCTTTCTGTACATTTATCATTTTTTTTACTTTTAGCAATTCTGCCTGGATTGTTTTATATTTTAAAATTTTATTAAGTTTATTAGTGAAATTTAGATATATGTAATGATCACATTCATCGTAGGGAACTGGTACCTTTAGATAAAGGTATCATAGACACTTCTCAGAAGGAAAAGTTCAAATAACAAATAAGTATATGGAAAAAATGCTCAACTCCACTAATCATTTGAAAGATGCATATTAAAGCAATATTGAAATTTCATATTATTCCAGAAAGAATGTCTATTATCAAAAAATCAACCAATTGCAAATGCTGGAGGAGCTGAGGAGGGAAAGGAACCCTTCTCCACTGTGGTGTGTGTGTGTAGATTGGTGCAACCATCTTGGAAACCAGTGAGAACAATCCTTAAAACCTAAGGTCCCATTTGACCCATATATTCCCCTTTTTTAATACAAAAATTAGAACATCTTACCACAGTGATACATGCACAGCCAGGATTGCAACAGCATAATTTGTCATAGCTAAATATTGACAGCAACCTAAATGCCCATTAACCAAATAATGAATAAAAA
>NW_004524823.1:178621-180063 GCF_000260255.1 Octodon degus
AAAAAAAATGAGAAAAGAAGGATAAAACTTAGAACTTTGTAAATAAGGAGAGAAAGAATGGTTTAAGGAGGGGTGGATAAGTAAAAAAGTAATTTTTCTCACTGTATAACTTTGCAATAAAAGTCAATTAGCTTAACAGATAATAAAGGGCCTCCTCCACTCCTTTCCAAGTCCAATGGAGGTTGCAATAATTTGCTTCCAATCACACTGTCCTGGCCTCTGAGCTGGTAATATATGTGGCATTCAATGCAGAAGAATCCATTCCTTTGTGCAAGCTGACAGTATCAAGGATTTACGGCAACTATTCCCCCGTGCTAGTGAGGGAAGAATAAGATTCGCTGTGTTTGAAGATTGCATATAAATCAAAGTTAGTGAGAAGCGAACCATGAAAAAGTGTTCTACTCCTATAAAAATATCCAAACATTTGTATTTCTTTGCATTCCTTCACCAGATGCTAGAGAGCAGAAATGAGAGAAAATAAAATTACAATCCATAATTTCAACTCAGTTCATAGATCTCATGACTGGTGACAGCTGATGAGCTTCTTGACATTATTAGGAACAAATTGACTTTCCTCTCTCTTGAATTATTTACAGTAAAAAGAAACTGCACAAGAAAGTCAGTTGTGTGGAAATAATATGAGCTTTGTTGTTTGTGGTCTTTAATCATATTAAAGTTCCATTGTGATCTCTTGCATAGTTACTTATGATGTTTAGTACAATTTATTCACCCAATCAGAATTAGTGGCCCATACCTCCATCCCTTACATGTTGCTATAGATATGAATTATTTTGATTAAGAATTTTAAATTTTAGATATAACAATATTATGATTATCAAGTATGCCTTAAAATACATATCATTCTCATGAATTATGTGCATTATTCTTGATCAAATAATATCAAGGAGAAACTCCATTTTTGGACAGTAAATTATACAGAAGCAACAATGGAGAGTCGCTACCTACATTTTACCTGCCAAATCCTCCTCTTTTAGAGATCCCCATATATTTTTGTATGCCACAAAAAAGAAATTATGCTAAGATATATCCATTCACAATAACAATGAATTGTGTCATTATATTTTGATAGTCCCTACATCTTTATCCTTGGGAGTAGTCCAGTGTAATGCTGAACCTCTCTTACTGTGCAGGTCTATTCTGATAAGTAGCTTTATGATATGTCAATTAAAATTAGGTCACATTTCTATTGCACCCTGCTTAGATAGGAATATGTCAAGTATTTGCAGCTAGTAGCGATATGTATTATATTATAATGTTTCCTATTTTAATCAAGTTGATTTTAAATTCATAATAAAGCTTTGGTTAACTCTCTGCTAAAGAGGTCACTGTTCAAGTCTTTCCACATGTGGTCAATTTCAAAGAAGGAAATTGAGCTATTGTTGTAATATTGTCTGTGTTCTATCCATATATATTTTTATTTT
>NW_004524823.1:180675-183665 GCF_000260255.1 Octodon degus
TGAAAATATTGAAGGAAGAATTATTCAAAGCTTCCATAGCATTGCCAAAAAAACCCCACCTAGAATGGAAAATGTCTTTATGCATTGGCCATCAGGCCAGAGGATCTTGCTTTTTTTTTCTTATACTTTTCTCCAATGGGGGAAAAAAATACTCATCCAATGATTACAGTATGTCAAAGGATCAATGAAATCTAATCAAGCACTTCCTTATACTTAAAGAAATAACATTGAAACAGAACAATAAAGTATTGGATCAGAAAACAAAGTATAAAATATACATTTTTAAATCTAGAGATACAAAAATAAATGGTAGAATAAATACATGAGGTGAGCTTGGTGGAACAGAAAAGTCTCTAGCATGAAATTTTAAACAATTTATTCAAGTATTTTCCCCCTGTCAGTTTAAACCACAAATTCATACTTACAGGATTTGCATACACGAATCTCCCAAAGCTTAGATATGGAATAGAGAAATGGAGGAAACAGGACATACAGTACAGCAAATAGGAATAAAATTCATTATCACTAATGGTTAAAAATTTGGAATGTTGTACTTTTGACATGATTTAATGTCATTTACATGTGTGGGATCCAAAAATCAGTGTATGGGCTAGAGAGATAGCTTGTTGGTCTAAATGCCTGCCTGGCAAGTGCAAGGATCTGGGTTCAAATCCCTGATTTACCACATGTCCAGCTGGCACTGAATCTGAGTGTGGTGCCACATACCTATAATCCCAGCTCTGGGGATGCTGAGACCGGAGGATCACTATGAGTCTGAGCTGCATAGCTAGACCCTGTACCAAATACATAAATAAACAAAAAAATTTAAAAAGTTGAAAATGCTTAGTCAACATAAATGAAAGTTGAGGCAGCAGGAACAACCATATAAGGCCTTTAGGGCAACATAGTGAAAAACCATATGGGGGTGGGGTTTGAGTCATGTAATTCACTTTATTAATAAATTTTAAGAAAACAAATTATGTGAGTTTTGACAAAACTCACATCCATACCTAAACTAGGACTTCATCAAAAATCTATTAAACTGATATGGCTTCAGTCTACATACCCCACAAGCCTAACATAATAAGTAGGGTGTTTTCTGAGGTGACTGGATCTCTCAAGAGCTGGGGTAAGGTTGCAATTAAGGATGTGCAATTGCTAAATTGGTATACTGATTGGGTTGGCACAGTTCTGAGTGTGGGTATGGAAAGGCCCTCCTGGGTGTGAGTGATGCATCCCAGGGTGCAGGGTGTGATTGAACACAAAGCAAACCAAAGGCAAGGCTCTTGCTTTTTTCTGCTGCCATGAAAAATTGCTTTCTGCTATATGCTGTTCTGCCTTGGACCCAGCTGATTATGGACAGAAACCTCCAGCAACTGTGAGTGTAATAGGTCAGCTCACATTTTATGAGCTAAACAAACCTTTCCTTCCTTTCATTTGGGTGCCAGGTATTTGTCTCAGCAATGACGGAAGAGTAACTGAGACAGAATTTGTTACAGTAGGAGTGGGGTCATTGTTGTGGCTCAACCTGACCATGTGGATTACAAGCTTTTGGAAATGGCTTATGAGAAGAGATAGGATAGGTTTGGAGATGTTGTCTACTTGTGAAGAGCTACAACAGCTTTGGCTGAACTGTGTGGGAGATTCTGGTCAGAGCTCAGAAGACAAGAAGGCTAATAGGAAGCCTGCCTGTGAAGACTGGTCTGGGGAGGTTTCTGCTGGGCAGAAGGACTTATTGGTTGTTGGGCTCCAGACAATGTCTGTTACAGTTTAGCAGGAGTTTTGTCTGAATTTTGCTCATTTCCAGAGACTTTGCCTGAGACTGAGTTTAAGCCTGGTGGACTGATCAATCTGGCAAAAGATATTTTAAAGCAATCGAATATTGGAGCAGTGGCATGGTTGTTACTGGGGGCTTTTAGCCAGATTTATGTTGAGAATCAAGAGCAAGGAGCCCAGGAGGATTGTTCAAAGTGTTGTGAATTTGACCAGAAAAAAGTGCCAATAAAGCTGTGGGCTACAAGGACAGAGCTAAGAGGATCTCCATCACTGGGAAGGAACAAGGAAAAGGAAACCACGGCCTGAAGGCATCACAGCAGGAGGCAGGTCTCCACCCTTTGCAGCCTCAGAACTGTGAAGATCAGGGACTTTGCCTTGAGGGAAAAGCCCTGGAGCCCCGTGTTCCAGAGTGGCAGTAGTGGCCACTCCAGGTTTCACAATGGTGCAGGCATGGAGAAATTATTCCTCGGAATCAGGGTCAGAGTGCTCAGCCATTCAGGCACTCAACCCCCACAGCCAAGAGAAAGGAAAACTTGTCTCCTTCTCCACCTGACAGCCAACTTTGGCATCATCCATGTGGAGTTGGTTTTAGGCACATGCATAATGCAGTTCTGAAGTTAAGAAGGCCTCCACCTCGATTTCAGAAGGCCTGGGAGGCCAGGCAGTGTGCCCCTGAGAGGGCAATGTGTGAAGCTGTGAGTGAGAAGCCTATTCAGTGGAAACGCCCAAAGTTTGGAAAAGCCAGGAACATGGATCATCTAAGGGAAACTGCAAGGAGGGAGCAAAGCCAGCCTAAGAAAGAAGCCATGGGAGCTACCAAGAATGTCATAGGGACAGAGCCACATGGAGCTCACAATTTGCCACAGATTCCTTCCAATGTTCCACAGGGAACTATAGGACTTAATGTTTGCCCTGCTGGATTTTGGACTTGTTTTGGCCCCAGTGCTTGATATCCTGCTGTATGTACCTTTTGGAATGGTAATGTTTAACTTGTGCCTTTGAATGCTGCAAGTGTTTAAGTTTTCATTCATATAGGGGCTCACAGTTGAGAGTCTGCCGTGGATCTTGGAGAAGACTTGGGACTCAGACTTTCCAGCAATGTTGAAACTTTTGGGACTTTGGCAATATAGAGATGGACTAGAATGTCTTTTGCATAAAGGGATGTGCATGAGTCTTTGGGGGTCCAGGGGTGGAATGTTATGGTTTGTGTATAG
>NW_004524823.1:184021-185388 GCF_000260255.1 Octodon degus
TATTTGTCCCAGCAACGAGAGAACTAAGAACTAAGACCCCCACATACACCTCGAAATGAGCAGGGAATTTATCTGTGTCAAGTCACTGTTGCATCACTAGAAGGTAGCAAACACCTGGTAAATATTTTTGAAACAATAAATACATAAACATGAAATTCATGCTCACTTTGAGCTGGGCACTGTGCTATGAACCTCATCCCATCATCACTTATTACTTCGATATCTTTTGTTCTTTTCTACACCAGAGATGTCATGGTTGTTGTTCCTATTGTACAGCTGGATGCACATGAGCTTAGATGGCTGAAACACTGTGTCCGAGGTTACATTCCAGGTAATCAATGACTCTAGAAATGCACTGTGGCACGTGGTTTTGAATTCTGATTTCTGCCAATGCTCACAAGGGAAGGAAAATTTTGCAAGTTTAGGGAAAAGAAGATTCTTTGTGAATAAGTGGGAGTTGAGGCTAGCCTCAAAGGGAAAGAGTTATCTGGAGAAGGAATAAGATGGAAAGCAAGTGCTCAAGGACACTACCATAAAGACAGCCTTAAGCAAGGGTCCCCAGCTAGAATAGCTGTCCCTTGCTCTCTATAGATGCAGGACACAAAGATTGACAAGCCCATGACGGGCTCAGATTCAGTTCCTACTGTCACCCTCCACTGGGCCACTTTGCCATATACATACCACACATCTGACTGCAGCATCCTGCAGTTCTGAGGGCAAAACAAGGAGTGAAAACTCTATCTGGCAAGAGGAGAGGCCTTTGGAAGGAAATCGAAAGGTCTGAGCTTATTCTGCCCAAGATACTAGCTATCAACCACACACGGCTATGGCATTCAAATCAACTTTAATAAAATAAAAACTTTTGTTTCTCAAACAAAAAACAAACCAAAAGTAAGACAAAATGCTTCCACAAATGGATACATTATGTATAAAAACCCCACTGCTATCATCTTTCATGATAAAAATATGAAATCTTTTCTCTAATATCCAAGAGATAATGATAATTTCCACTCTCTTTATTGAATGACATTTTGAAGAGTTGAGCTATCCAAACAGTGAAAAATAATTTAAAGATCTCTAGTGAAAATTAAGATAAAAATTATTTTATCTATTGACAACATAACTATGTGCATGTCTTCTAAAAGTAATGTTGGAGTCTGGCACTAGTGCACAAGACCAGCACAGAAGTGTGGTAGATCTGTTGGTGCCCTATTGCACTGTGTGAGAATGTAGACAGACTCCAGGCAGCTACACAGACCTGGTGAGCCCACCCTGTGTGGGCCACTGGTTCAGAGGTACAGCAGACCTGCTGGAGGATTAGCCCAATATCTGAGGGTTCAGATGCACCCAAGGCAGACATGGGGTCC
>NW_004524823.1:189824-190500 GCF_000260255.1 Octodon degus
TCCACTGAGCCATCTTCCCACACCCCTGAACTCAATTATTGACGAAATTTTTATTTTACAATTCAAAAATATTACTCTTTATATGTAAAGTGAATACAAAATAGTAATACAAATTGGAATTGACACAGAATTTCACTAAAAAATAATAATATGAATTCAAGAGTGTTTTTTTTTTTATTGGACCAGGCATTGAACACAGGCCCCTGAACTTTCCAGGGAAATGTTTATTCCACTGAACCATTTCGCTGGCCCTTTCAACAGTGTTTATAATCTTTCATAGTATTGTCCTCAAAGTACTTGTTCAGATTTAGCAGATATATGTAAGCAAAATAGGAAAGAGAAAGAAAAAATGATATAAGAAATTAAAAGAAAGAGGAATTTCAGCTGTGTTCCAGGAACACCCAGACCCAGTCCTCGCCAAGGCCCTGTGAGTGTGTGAGAGAGCTTCCGGCTACCCTGCGCCTATGGGACCTACTGGTCCCAACCAAGGTGCAGCATGGGTGAGACCCTCTTGCATCCCCTAACCAGTATATATTTGCCTTCTTTATTTTGCTTGATCATTGTTGGTTTGAAGTTGAGAATGTCTGAGAAGAGGATTGCTACCCCTGCTTTTTTCTGAGGTGCTGGGGCATGTAGTATTTTGTTCCATCCTTTGACTTTCAGGCTATGAATATCT
>NW_004524823.1:192021-193377 GCF_000260255.1 Octodon degus
TGAGGAGTATAGTGAATACATCTTCTGTAAATTTCTTGTAGAATTCAGCTGTGAATCCATCCAGACCTGGACTTTCTTTGCCGTTAGGTTTTTAATTACGTCTCGGATATCATTAGCTGTTATTGGGCTATTGAGAGTGATTATATCTTGTCGATTCAGTTGTGGCAGTTGTACCTTACTAGGATTCTGTCCATTTCTTCTGTGTCTTCTATTCTGTGAGAGTAAAGATTCTCAAAGTTGCTACTGATAATCTTCTGAATTTCCACTGGGTTTGTGGTAATTATACCCTTTTCATTCCTTATTGCTTGTATTTGAATTTTTTCTTTCCTCTTTTTGATGAGGTTAGCTAGGGGCTTATTGATTTTTTGATTAATTTATCCCATAAATTACATTAATTTGTACTTGAATTTTTATTGAATTGTAGATATTGTTGAATTTCTTGTTTAATTTCATCTGTGAACCATTGGTTGCTGAGAGGGCATCATTTAATTTCCATGTATTTAAGGGTTTTTCTGGTTTCTTTTATCGTTTATTTCCAGTTTCATTGCACTGTGTTCAGATAATGTGCATGTGATAATTTCTCTTTTCTTACATATACTTAAGCATTACTTATGTACCAGTATGTGGTCTATTTTAGAAAATGACCCATGTGGAGCTGCAAAAAATGTGTATGCAGCTGTGTTTGGGTGGAACACTCTGTATATGTCCACCAGTCCATTTGTGTAAAGCTCTGGTTCAGTTCTATTATTTCTTTGCTAAGTTTTTGTCTGGTTGATGTATCTTTTGGGGATAAGGGGGTACTAAGGTCTCCTATTAATATTGTGGTATTGTATATTAGATTTTTCATGTCTATTAAGATTTTCTTTTTATAATTGTGTGCTCCCATGTTTGGTGCATACATATTTATGAGTGTTACCTTTTCCTCTTGAATTTTTCCCCTAAGCAGTATATAGAGGCCTTCTTTATTTTGCTTGATTATTGTTGGTTTGAAGTTGAGACTGTCTAAGTATAGGATTGCTACCCCTGCTTTTTTCTGAGGTACTGGGGCATGTAATATTGTATTCCATTCTTTGACTTTCAACCTATGAATGTCTTTATGAGTTAAATGTGTTTCTTATATACAGCAGATTGCTGGATTTTGTTTCCTAATCCACTGTGCCAGTCTATTTCTCTTAATTGATAAATGGAGTTCATTTACATTGATTGTTAGAAGTGAGATGTATTGACTTTGGATTGACATGTTATATACCTTTTATCATTTAATCCTTTTTGTCCTGTGTTTAATTGCTTGCCTATTTAGTTTGTTGCTTCTGATCCCATTTGTGGAGTTCTGATCCTTTTGGTCCCTCTCTAGAA